>NW_024722227.1:630693-653193 GCF_018991925.1 Homarus americanus
ACTATCAACCATCACACCATCCATCACACCAACCATCACAAGCACTCAACCACTTCACAACAACCACTACACCAAATCCATCACCCAACCATCACACACCAACCATCACCACCACAACCTACCCACACCAACCACTGACACCACAACCCCCACACCAACCATTACACCAACCATCACACCATCCATCACACCAACCACTACACCAACCATCACACTCAACCACTCACACCAAACCATCACACCAACCCCACACCAACCACCACACCAACCACTCACACCAACACCCACACCCAACCACCACACCCTCAACCACCACACCAACCACCACACCACACCAACCTCACACCAACCACACTACACCAACCACCACACCAACCCCACACCAAACCACCACACCACTGACCACACCAACCACACCAACCACCACACCATCCACCACACACCAACCACTACACCAACCATCACACCAACCACCACACACCAACCACACCACACCAACCTCCCCACACCAACCACCACACCAACCACTCCAATCAACCAAACCACCACACCAACCATCACACCAACCACCACACCAACCACCACACCAACCACTGGCACCAACCACCACACCAAACCACCACACCAACCACCACACCACACCACCACCACACCCAACCACCACACCAACCCACCACACCAACCTCCTCACACCAACCACTACACCAACCACTCACACCCCAACCAACTCACCAAACTGCTCACACCTCGCCAACCATCACACGTCACCAACCACCACACCAACCACTCACACCAACCCCACACACCAACCACACTCACACCAACCACCACACCAACCATCACACCAACCACTATACCAACCCTACACCAACCACATCCACACCAACCACTACACCAACCATCACACCAACCCCACACCAACCATTACACAAACCTCACACCACTCACACCAACCACTACACCAACCATCACACCAACCACTACACCACCACACACCAACCACTGCCATATCAACTCCACCACACCAACCCCACCACCAAACCACCACACCCAACCACTCACACCAACCACACCACAACCCCACACCACAACCATCACCACCAAATCCACTGCACACCAACCATCACACCAAACCACCACAACCAACCATCACACCAACCCCACACCAACCACACTACACCAACCACAGTCCAACCCCACACCAACCTTCCACTCACACCAACCACCACCACCCCACACCAAATCCCCTACACCAACCACCACACCAACCACTCACACCAACCTCTCACCAACATTCACACCAACCACTCACACCAACCATCACACCACCACCACACCAACCTCTACACCAACCATCGCACCAACTTTTACACCAACCCCAACCCCACACCCCAACCACCACACCAGTCTCACCCACCACCACTCACACCAAACCCACCTCTGCCACCCCAACCCACTACACCCAACCACCTTCACACCAAACCATCACACCAACCACACCCCAACCACCACACCAACCATCACACCAACCCTCAACTCATCCTCACCACACACTAACCACCACCTACCACACACCATACTCTCACCAACCACTCACCAACCACCACACCAACCATCTCACCACAACCCCACACACCACACCACCACACCAACCATCCACACCAACCTCACACCAACCTCACACCCAACCACCACACCAACCCTACACCAACTCCCTACACCAACCACTACACCAACCTCCACTAACCACCACACCAACCACTACACCAATCCATCACACCAACCACTTCACCAACTACACCAACCACTACACCAACCATCACACCAACCCTTACACCCCACCATCACACCACCACCACACCAACCTCCACCACCACCACACACCAACCATCACACCAAATCCACTCACACCAACCCCACACCACAACCACCATCACATCAAACCACCACACCAACCACTACACCACAACCCACCACACCACCACCACACCAACCACTCACACCAACCCGCACCACCATCACACCCCACCACTACACCATCACCACCAAACCACCACACCACACCATCACACCAAACTTCACTCACACCAACCACCAACTTCAACCCCACACCAACCACCACACCAACCATCACACCAAATCCCTACCACCAAACTTCACTCACACCAACCACTCACACCAACCTCACTAACTTCAAACCCCACACCAACCATCACCCTCAACCACTACACCAAACTGACTTCACAATCTGCCCCACCACCACTTCACCACCATCATCCACCAACCACTCACCAACCACTACACCAACTCCTACATTCAACCCTTACACCAACCACCACACCAACCATCACACCAACCATCTCACCAACCACCCCTCTGTTCCCACCATCACACCAACCACATCACCAACCCCACAATCAAACCACCAATCCCAACCACCACACCAACCCCACACCAACCACCACACCACAACCACACACCAACCACTCTCACCTCCAACCACCCCATACACCAACCACCACCCCATCCCACCACACCAACCACCACACCACAACCACCTCACACCAACCACTCACACCAACCACCACACACCAACCACCACACACCAACCCCTGCCAACTAAACCACCACACCAACCACCACCCAAACTACCAATCAACCATCACAACCAACCCCACACCAACCACTACACCAACCATCACACCAAACCACACACCAACCTCTACACCAACCACCTACACCCAACCACCACACCAACCACCACACCAACCACTACACCAACCATCACCACCACCACCAACCACCACACCACAACCACTCACACCAACCACTCACACCAACCACCACACCCACCAACCACTCACACCACAACCATCACCACCAACTTCTACACCAACCACCACACCAACCACCACACCAACCATCACACCAACCCCACACCAACCACCACACACCAACCCCTCTCAAACTTCACCACACTCACCACCATCAAACCACCCACACCAACTGCTCACACCAACCTCTACACCAACCATCACACCCAATCTCTCACACCACCAATCCCCACACCAACCACTACACCCTCAACCACCACACCAACCACCACACCAACCACACCAACCACACCACCACACCAACCTTGACACACCACCACTGCACCAACCATCACACCAACCATCACACCAACCCCACACCAACCACTAAACCATCACACCAACCACTCACACCAACCATCACACCAACCACTACACTCAACCACACCACCATCACACCAACCATCACACCAACCTCTACACCACAACCACTACACCAACCCCACACCAACCCATCACACCAACCCCTACACCAACCACTACACCAACCACCACACCAACCACCACACCAACCATCACACCACAACCACACTACACCAACCCCACACCACCTCACACTCTCACACCACCACCACAACCAACCACCACACACACCACACCAACCACCACACCAACCACCACACCAACCACCACACCAACCTCACACCAACCACCACATCCACCACCACACCAACCATCCTCTCCACCCATCACCACCACACCAACCATCTCAACCACTCACACCAACCACCACACCAACCCTACACCAACCACACACCAACCACCAGCCCAACCATCACACCAACCACACCAACCCTGCCAATTCAACCACTACACCAACCACTCACCAACCACCACACACCAACCTCTAACACCACTACACCACCACCTACCACACCTAACTCCCTACACCAACCCACCCCAACCATCACACCAACCACCACACCCTAACCACCACACCAACCTCCACCACACCAACCACCACACCAACCCCTACACCCCAACCACTACACCTCAAACCACCACACCAATCCACCACTCCCACCATCCCTGCCCCAACCACTCACACCAAACCATCACACTAACCATCACACCACAACCACCACACCCCAACCACACCAACCCCACACCAACCACCACACCAACCACTCACACCAACCCTCACACCAACTCACACCAACCACTCACACCAACCCCACACCAACCCCCACACCAACCACCACACCAAACCATCACACCAACCATCTCACCAACATACACCAACCACCACACCAACCATCACCAACCAACCACACCACACCAACCACCACACCAACCACCACACCAACCCCACACACCAACCACTACACCAACCCCACACCACCAACCAACCATCACCAACCTCAACCCACCACCAACCAACTACACCTCAACCACCACCAACCACCACACCAACCATCATCACCACCACCAACACCAACCACATCACTCCACCACCACCACCACCACCCCATCACTTCACCCAACCACCACCACCACACCAACCATCACTCACCACCACACCGCACCACCATTTTCACACCATCACACCACCACACACTAATACCACACCATTACCAACCACCACAACTTCACCACCATTGACACCACCATCACACCACCATCACCCCACCATACCACCACCACCCATCATCACCACCATCACTCACCCCAACACTGACAACCCCTTCAACCCCTTCACTCAACCAACCCACCACCACCACACACCAATCATCACCACCACACACCTCACCACCACACCATCAACCATCACACCACCACACCACCAACCATCACCACCAACCATCACAACCCCAACCACCACCACCACCACCACCACACTCAACCACATCACCACCATCACACCACCATCATCACTCAACCAATCACACCACCACCACCTCACCACCACACCACCACCATCACCACCACCACCACCACCACCACCACCACCACCACACCAACACCAACCAACCCACACCACACCACACCAACCACATCACCAACCAACCAACCAACTCCACCACCAATCACTCCACCACCATCACACCAACCACACAACCACCACCACCACCCACCAACCACCAACCACCACTCCACCAACCACCACACCCACCACCCCCACCAATCATCACCAACCCCTACACCAACCCCACCATCAACCAACTCAATCACCAACCACCACACCAACCAACTTCACCAACCCCAACCACACCAACCATCCACTGACCCCACCAACCACCACTCACCAACCACACCACCAACCACCAACCACCATCACCACCACACCACCACCACACACCACCACCATCACCAACCACCATTTCACCCACCATCACCACCACCATCACCACCACCACCACACCACCACACCCAATCACCACCAACCACACCACACCACAACCAATCACTCACACCCCACCCCACCACAACCACTCCCCACCACACCAACCAACCAACCACACCCCACCAACCAACCAACCACCAAACCACCAACCACACCAACCACCACACCAACCCCACCACCACCAACCACCAATCATCACCAACCCCACCACCACCAACCATCACCGCCACCATCACCACCAACTCACACCACCCAACCATCACCAACACCATCACCAACCAATCATCACCACCAACCATCACCACCAATCATCAACCACCACACCACCCTCATCACCACACCATCACTCTACCAACATCACCACCAATCACCACCACCACCATCACCACCACCACTCACCACCACCACTACCACCACTATTACTACCACCATTACTACCAATTATTACTACCACCATTACTACCACCTATTACTACCACCATTACTACCACTATTACTACCACTATTACTACCAATTATACTACCACTATTACTACCACCATTACTACCACCATTACTACTAATTATACTACCCTTTCACAGGTGTATGAATTCCATGAACACACACACACACACCACACACACACACACACACACACACACACACACACACACACACACACACACACACACACACACACACACACACACACACACACACACACACACACACACACACACACACACACACACACACACACACACACACACACACACATGTACACACGGGAACGTTTACACATGTACAGTTAGACAAACACTTACATCCTTATGACCAGTGGAGGGGATAGATAGATAGATCTCTTAGCTCACTATATACCACTTCGTTGAAATCACCAAGAGAGAGAGAGAGAGAGAGAGAGAGAGAGAGAGAGAGAGAGAGGTGACCGAGTTTTTCTCTCCTCAGACAACAATGACTCGGGGAATCGTTCCACCAACACACCCTGGGTACACACACACCTTTTTAGACAGTTGTAGCCAATTGTACAGCATTGTAGACAGTTATTTGTCCGGCTTAGACATTTTGGGGGTAGTTTTTGACAGGTTTAGACAGGTTATACTGTTTTTTCTGTCTTCTCTTCCCCTCCTTCTCTCTCTCTCTCTCTTTCTCTCTTTCTGTTTGTTTCTCCCCCATCTCCCCCATCACCCCCCCATCTCCATCTCCCCATCACCCCCATCTCCCCATCACCCCCCCATCCCCATCTCCCCCCCCATCTCCCATCTCCCCATCACCCCATCTCCCCATCACCCCATCTCCCATCTCCCCATCTCTCCCCATCACCCCCCTCTCCCATCACCCCCATCTCCCCCCATCACCCCTTCTTCCCCATCTCCCATCTCCCCCATCTCTCCCCATCACCCCCCCATCTTCCCATCTCCCCATCTCCCCACCTCCCCACTCCCCCCCATCTCCCCCATCTCCCCATCTCTCCCCCATCACCCCCCAT
The DNA here is from genome assembly GCF_018991925.1 of Homarus americanus. NCBI lineage: Eukaryota > Metazoa > Arthropoda > Malacostraca > Decapoda > Nephropidae > Homarus > Homarus americanus. The sequence continues at coordinate 637,398 of NW_024722227.1, forward strand.
CTCCCCATCACCCCCCATCTCTCCCCATCACCCCCATCTCCCCATCTCCCCCATCTCCCCATCACCCCCATCTCTCCCCATCACCCCCATCTCCCCCATCTCCCCATCTCCCCATCTCTCCCCATCACCCCCCCATCTCTCTCCCCATCACCCCCCATCTCTCCCACCCCCCCATCTCTCCCCCCATCTCCCCCACCTCCCCATCTCCCCCATCTCCCCATCTCCCCATCTCTCTCCCCATCACCCCCCACTTCTCCCCCATCACCCCCATCTCTCCCCATCACCCCCATCTCTCCCCATCTCCCCCATCTCCCCCCCATCACCCCATCTCTCCCCATCACCCCCATCTCTCCCCCATCTCCCCCATCACCCCCATCTCCTCCCCCATCACCCCCCATCTCTCCCCATCTCCCCATCACCCCCATCTCTCCCCATCACCCCATCTCTCCCCATCACCCCCATCTCCTCACACCCCATTCTCCCATCTCCCATTTCCCCATCTCTCCCCTGGTGCTCTGAGGTCACAACATCACAGAAGAAGTTGATTATTGGTACACGTCTTCCCGCCACCTCCGTCTAAACCAGCCTTAAACTGGACCCTCTGACTGTGGGTGTAAAGGAGAGAGAGGAGAGAACCACACCAGGCAGGATTTATTGCTTGTCAGTCGTTGAATACAATTACACTTGTAGAAGGTGATATCAAGATTCTTCCCCTTCTCTCTCTCTCTCTCTCTCTTCTCTCTCTCTCTCTCCTCCTCTCTCTCTCTCTCTCCCTCCCCCTCTCTATCTCTCTCTCTCTCTCTCCCTCTCTCTCTCCTGGCCACCACTAAGACACAACAGGTAAGTAATGCATATACACAGTTCACCTGCCAAATTAATTCACACCTGCCAACCTTCTTTATGTGTCAAGACTGTGATGGTGTTGACAAGAATGCTAGTCGTTTTTATGTCGTTTTTTGGTCGGTTTAGGTAGTTTATGTCGTTTTGGAGTCGTTTGGGGTCGTTTTAGGTAGTTTGGGTGTTTTATGTCGTTTGGGGGGCTGTTGTACGTTTTTGGGTCGTTTGGGGTCGTTTTAGGTAGTTTGGTGAGGTCGTTTTATGTCGTTTGGGGTTTTTCAGGTCGTTTTTGGGTGGGTTTGTGGGTTAGTGAATTTGTAGTTTTGAAGGAAATATAGAAACAGAACATATATAAAATCGACTGAAAATACAAAAAATAAATATCATGAAAAGTCAATAATCATTTACGGATAAAATAAAACAAATAAATAAAATACGAAAAATAACAATAATAAATTACCCTCATTAAACTTTAACTAAAGGTCATTAAGACATCATTACTAGAGCCTCGTATACAACCTGTCATTTACCTGATCAAGTCCGACAGGTGAGCAAATCTAATTAAGGTGACACATAAAAATTTTGATACGATTTTAAAGGGGAGAAATTTATGAGTCGTACAGGTAAAATAAGTTATTACCTTGATAACAAATACAACAAAATTCACAAAATAAAATTAAACCCAAACAAAATTAAATAGAGTAAATTTTAAAAACAAAAAAATTAGAAAAGTATCAAATTTTATCGAGTGAGTTTGGTGTAAGTTATAATGGTTACCTGAGAGGAGAGGCAGGTGAGGGAGGTAATTAAGGAGGGGGAAGTGGGTGGGGGAGGTGTGTGTGTGTGTGTGTGTTCCTGACCTAATATTGTAATGGTTGATAGTGTCACTTGTTCTTCTTGTTCTTGTTTTCGATATTGTTCTTCTTGCTGCTTTTTTCTGCATGGGATACCCTACCCTACCCTACCCTACCCTACCCTACCCTACCATGCCCACACGACAGTAAACAAGACCACATAGCCCCACATTAAGAGGATCAAGAACCTGTTGTAGTTGTCGACGCTCCTTGATGTTCTTACAAGACGCTGTATAAGCTGTTGTATTTAGTAATATAACCAGATTTTCGTGCGCTAGATAATACACTCTTAAACGTTCCGTGTCTTGAGTTTGTTTAAGAATATATTTCGTAAACGTTCAATTATTACGAACGTTTGTGAGTTTAGATTCAGATGTAAAATAACTCCCCCACCATCGAAAAATCACACATGAATGAATTATAAATGTTAATATTTAATTTTTAACATTAATATCTTTCATGTTATCTTCCTCATTAGTATAATTATCATCAGGTAATTAATCTTCCCTCTTGGAGACAGGTATGATGAACTTACCTGTCCGTCCGGCAGGTGAAAGAGGCTGAGCGCGGGAAATCACACAATAAAGAGGTGACATTTAAACCGTTTTATGGCGATAGTAAACTGTCTTCCTCATTTGTTCCTCTCTTATCTCTCACACTTCAAGAGAGTGTCTGGCAGGCATGTGAGGAGAGATTAATGACCTTGCTTTGCCAGACTCATAATTACACCCTGATGGCTACTCTGTCTATATTGAGAGAGAGAGAGAGAGAGAGAGAGAGAGAGAGTAATATTTTTTCCGTCAGTGAATGAGTAGTACAATGAGTTTCTTTTGCAACTGATAATAATGTTAATATTATCAATAAAAATAATGACGACAGTGACAAAACAACAACAACAACAATAACAACAACAAAAAATTAATAATAATAATAATAATAATAATAATAATAATAATAATAATAATAATAATAATAATAATAATAATAATAATGGTAACATGATTTAGGAGTGTGTGTGTGTAGATTAAGGTTCATGTGCACCAGTGTACGTGTAGGTATGTGTCATGTGTGTCCTAACCTTATAAGTACATACATGGTTCAGTCATATGTACGTTTACACACATGTACGTGAATGTCTGTATGTATTTCATGTACGTTTTTTAATCCGGCCTTAAGAGTTCACACGTAATGGAGTCCTGTGCGTTTGTTTATACACCTGTGCAGGCTGTGTAAGTGTTGGCTTGATGCATAATGCAGTCATGTGTCCGTGTACACTCGTGTGCGGGCCATGTACGTGTCGGTATGAGCCATGTACGTTTTTTTGTCTCCGTCACGCCCACTGCCATTATACTGGGGAGGGGAGGGGGAGGGGAGTAGGGTGAACTGGGTGCAGGCGCAGTAGTTCTTGAGGGTAGCTAGAGCTTATGTGACCTGAGGTGAGCTTCTGCAGGTTGAAGGAAGGAGGAGGAGGAGGAAGAGGTGGAGGAAGGAAGGAGGAGGAGGGGGTTTTTTTTTTTTTTTTTTTTTTTTTTTTTTTTTTTTTTTTTTTTTTTTTTTTTTTTTTTTTTTTTTTTTTTTTTTTTTTTTTTTTTTTTTTTTTTTTTTTTTTTTTTTTTTTTTTTTTTTTTTTTTTTTTTTTTTTTTTTTTTTTTTTTTTTTTTTTTTTTTTTTTTTTTTTTTTTTTTTTTTTTTTTTTTTTTTTTTTTTTTTTTTTTTTTTTTTTTTTTTTTTTTTTTTTTTTTTTTTTTTTTTTTTTTTTTTTTTTTTTTTTTTTTTTTTTTTTTTTTTTTTTTTTTTTTTTTTTTTTTTTTTTTTTTTTTTTTTTTTTTTTTTTTTTTTTTTTTTTTTTTTTTTTTTTTTTTTTTTTTTTTTTTTTTTTTTTTTTTTTTTTTTTTTTTTTTTTTTTTTTTTTTTTATTTCCAACAATACCATCATCATCGTTCTCAATTTGTAATTTCATAATTATACAAAATTGTGTACATATATTATTCAGATATTTCAGATAATAAAGTTTCTTGTTCAGGACTCTCTCTCTCTCTCTCTCTCTTCTTTTTGTCGATGGAAGGAGAAGAGGAGAAAGAGAAGAGGGTGGAAGAGGAAAAGAGGAGGAGGGTGAAGAAGAAAGAAAACAACAACAATAATAAAAATAAAATAAAATAAAATAAAAGAAATAAAACAATAAGAGGAAGTAGACAAAGAAAACGGGAAGGTCCATGAAAAACCAGACAGGCTAGACTATGATATTATCCCGCCTTGCCTGCATCACAACATCATAATATCAAGGTGTTGGTCGGTATCTGATGGTGACTGACCTCTTGTACTATCGTGGCCAGTGCTGTGAATATTTTAAGTGTGTGATCGGAGTGAAGAGGGTGAAAGGTTAAGAGAGAGAGAGAGAGAGAGAGAGAGAGAGAGAGAGAGAGAGAGAGAGAGAGAGAGAGAGAGGGGGGGGGGGGGGGGGGGGGGGGGGGGAGAGGAGGTTTAGGTAGATTAGTTAGGTTAGGTGAAATTAGATTAAGTTAAGTTGAATTACGTTAAGTTCTATCCCACTAATTAAGTCAGACACACACACACACACACACACACACACACACCATCAATTAAGCTGTTCACGGCCTTGTTACAAACTATCACAGGTACATACAGTAGAGGTAGTTGATCATTAACCTGTCAATCACCGCCACAATCACTCGGAGGTCATTAACTGTGCTAATTAGTAGTCAAGGTGAAGATAATTGGTAGTTAGTGGTGGTTGTTCAGTGTTAAAGTATGATGACAACACCTGATTATACGTCCATACAGGCATTATAATTATACGTTCATACACCTATGATAATTATTCGTTCACAGTCTTACGTTCATTACAATGTTCGTTCATACACAGACACTCTTACACAATATTCTCACAGTCATACAATCATCCAGTCATACAATCATCCAGTCATACAACCATACAGTCATACAATGTTGTCTTAGTAATAACTGATGATTGATGATGGAAGCGTTAATTACAGGTGACTTGAGGCTGTGTGTCCTGTGATTAGACCACACCTGTCGTATTTATTACCTGGTGTTGCTGTATAAGTAATTAACTAACCTAACCTAACCTGAACTAATGACACAAACAGTTATAAGACCTGTTAACAGACGAGAGAGACAGTTAAAAGACCTGTTAACAGACGAGAGAGACAGTTAAAAGACCTGTTAACAGACGAGAGAGACAGTTAAAAGACCTGTTAACAGACGAGAGAGACAGTTAAAAGACCTGTTAACAGACGAGAGAGACAGTTAAAAGACCTGTTAACAGACGAGAGAGACAGTTAAAAGACCTGTTAACAGACGACACAGACAACGGGTAATAAGCACTAAGCCTGACACAGAGCTCTGGATATCTTGACTAATCTTGATGGACACCGACAAGAGAATCACTTGTTTTGATCCTGAGGTGATAACGATCTTGAGCTGAGGTGACGCTAATCCTGGTCTCTCTCTCTCTCTCTCTCAAAGCCACAGTAGATGACCTTCCTTAGTGAGATAGATAAGTAAAAAAAAAGAATGATAGATAGATTAGATAGACAAATAAGGGGGGGGGGTGTAGTGTAATGTTCGCCTCGCAAGCGAGTGGACCCGGGTTCGATCCCCGGGCAGGGTGAAACTATGGGCAAGTTTCTTTACGCCATTTGCCTCTGTCTACCCAGCAGTAATTGGGAACCTGGATGTTAATCGATTTGCGGATCGTATCCCGGGATAATGGTTAGCCAGTGCAGTTGGCGAGTTGTCCGGTCTTCTCGGACTATTCCTTGACACTGGGTCATGCAGCTCGTTAACTCAGGGTGTGGTTGTTGTGTTGGCGACAGCTTCTACACCTTAAACAAATTCACGCTTTGGTGGCCCTTGGGCCGGCCTTAAGCGAGGGGCAACCATTATGTCGACGTGTGTGTGTGTGTGTGTGTGTGTGTGTGTGTGTGTGGTTGGGTATTTACGTTTTTGGGCGTATGTGGGTGGACGTATGTGGGTGGGCGTGGGTGTTTAGACTTGTGTGTGTGTGTATCTGGGCGGATGTGGGTGGGTGTGTGTGGGTGGGCGTGTGGTCGTGGATAAACGAGATTATGGCTTAGCAGCTCAGCACAAGGCGCGGGTCACTGAGATATGATCAGTGGTAGGAGAGAGGCGTGTGTGCATAAATAAATATATATTATATTATCCTATACTATATTATATTATACTGTACATATATATCTTCAACTAATTTCTCTTCTCATATAACATTTAAAATCACTTGGTCAACCAAACTCAACAGATACTCAACCAAATTAACCATCGTTACAAAGCAGAGAGAGAGCCTTATCTCGCGGCCAGGTAGGCGTTAAGATCTCTCGTGGATAACAGAAGGTCAGTGACTCAACAAAGGTCAAGTGACCACCTTGGACACTGTGTTGTAATAATGGTTACACTAATAATGTAAACTATTATATAGATTGTAATTACAGGTAAAATATTACTCCTACTACTATTACTACTACCACTACTACTACTACTACTACTACTACTACTACTACCATTCTTCAGATGAGGTCAGGCAGAAGGCCAATAGAGTGAGGTGAGAACACTGACACATTTGACTATATACGAGGAGGAGAATTAACTGAACCACAAACACGAGACAACAGAAGCCCTTGTGTTGAGCCTCAAGGTCTCTCAACCTACTACTAATCACCAATGTCCTCACCTTTCCTCTTGCACTATCCACCAACCCCAAGTCCCTCCAAACTCCACCATCATTCTTCAAGTCCAGTTCCCGCACCAGCATCATGATCTCTTCACACTTTACTTCACCCAATGATTCGATTCTTAAATTTTAGTCCTAATCATCAGTTCACTATGGCAGGCAATACCTTTCAGACTGTCGTCCCACCACTGATGTGTGATGGCTCATCAAAAGTTATTCGGTGGCTTCAACAAAACAGACTTTTAAGGAGTAAAGTGAAGTGTGACAGTTGTGATAATTGGATGAATTGGACAAAATACTCCAGCTGGAAGGATGGTTTACTGTCACAGTGCCAAACAAAACACTGCCTGCAGCATAAATCCGCAAATTCTATAAAAACGGGATATTTTTTTGCCCGTTCCAATATGTCACTTTAGAAGAGGGTTCATTTTGTGTATCTTTGGAGCGAGCGTATTGGAGAACCACAGTAGGTGAACCTTTCTCAGAGAACGATGATTGACTGCCACAGCTTTTTAGGGAGGTCTGTACTGTGTACTTTGAAGCAAATCCAGTCAAACTTGGCTGACCTGGATCACCACACAAATTGTATTTAGTATTGTGTATTTTGCAATATTATCTATATTATTCTTGTATCTTCTGTTAATTCTGCAATACTGTCTATAATAGTCTTGTATTTTCTGTAAACATTTTTAATAAAGATGCATAACACAAAGGAATTTATAATTTGAATTTTGTTACCCTAATAATACAGTTTCTATTCATTATGGGCTGGGGTGACGATTCTTCAGGTGATCCACTACTACTACTACTACTACTGCTACTACTACTACTACTGCTACTACTACTCTTTTTTAACGTGGCCTCCAAGCTTCCTTTATAACCACACCTTGGCCACCATTTCGTTACCTAAATATCCTAATACAAAAGGAACTACCCAAGCTGAGTTTAATAATAATAATAAAGTGTAAGTAGGTCAAGCCAGGTGATGAGGGACAAAGAACCAAGAAGGAGAGCATGCCTTTGGGGTCATTGTTTTTAGGGGTGAGTGACAGAGACAGACAGACAGACAGACACACACACACCAGCGTGTTACAGGTGACAGTGTGTGAGAGGTGTGGTGGGCGTGGACGAGCAGATAAAGAAAGGAATTTATTGTGTGTGACGAAGGAGGCGAATAAGAAGTAAAAATAATAATGTAATAATAATAATATTAATAATAATAACAATAATAATAATAATAATATTAATATTAACAATAATAATAATAATAATAATAATAATAATAATAATAACAACAATAATAATAATAATAATAATAATAATAATAATAATAATAATAATAATAATAACATAGTAATAATAAAAACAATAATGATAATAATACTAATAATATTAATAATAATAATAACACATCGTTATTATTATTAGTAGTAGTAGTCGTAGTAGCGGGTGTGGTGGTGGAACAGGTGTGGAGGCGGACAGGTGTGGTGGAAGAGGAACAGGTGCGGTGGAGGTGGGACAGATGTGGAGGCGGGACAGGTGTGGTGGAAGAGGGACAGGTGTGGTGGAGGAGGGACAGGTGTGGTGGAGGAGGAGCAGGTGTGGTGGAGGCGGGACAGGTGTGGTGAAAGGGGACAGGTGTGGTGGAGGAGGGACAGGTGTGGTGGAGGAGGGAGCAGGTGTGGTGGAGGAGGAGCAGGTGTGGTGGATTGGGACAGGTGTGGTGGAGGAGGAGCAAAAGGTGTAGTGGAGGCCAGGACAGGTGTGGTGGAGGGAGGGAGCAGCAGGTGTGGTGGAGGCAGGACAGGTGTGGTGGAGGAGGGAGCAGGTGTGGTGGAGGAGGAGCAGGTGTGGTGGAGGCAGGACAGGGCCTAACTGGTGGAGGCAGGACAGGTGTGTGGTGGGCAGGACAGGTGTGTGGAGGCAGGACAGGTGGGGAGGAAGGACAGGTGTGGTGGAGGGAGGGAGGTGTGTGGTGGAGGCGGGACAGGTGTGGTGGAGGAGGGACAGGTGTGGTGGAGGCGGGACAGGTGTGGTGGAGGAGGAGCAGGTGTGGTGGAGGAGGGACAGGTGTGGTGGAGGCGGGACAGGTGTGGTGGAGGGACAGGTAAGAACAACACCCTGTAGATTAATGTTAACACAGGTAGATTAAGTGTTACCTGTGGCTGGGTGTTGTAGAGAGATTATGGGGATGTGGGCCTCACTCTCTCTCTCGCTCTCTTTTCTCTTTTTCTTTTATTTTCTCTCACTTTCTCTTATTCGCTATATGTTACGTTTTTTTCTTAACACACACACACACACACACACACACACACTGTTACTGAATTGATAGATTAAATTTCTTTTCTTTCATTCACAATTTCATTTTTTTTTGTTCTTGTCTTCCGTCAAGAAAAGACTGACCTCCACCCTGACCTACTTTAACCTTCCCCTGACTTACTTTGACCTCCACCCTGACCTACTTTAACCTTCCCCTGACCTACTTTAACCTCCACCCTGACCTACTTTAACCTTCCCCTGACTTACTTTGACCTCCACCCTGACCTACTTTAACCTTCCCCTGACCTACTTTGACCTCCACCCTGACCTACTTTAACCTTCCCCTGACCTACTTTGACCTCCACCCTGACATATTTGACCTTCACCCTAACCTAATTTCACCTTCACCCTGACCTACTTTGACCTAATTTAACCTTCACCCTGACCTTCTCTTTATTAACATTACAAGTGTATGGCATCTTACTTTGACCTACATTAACCTTCATCCTGACCTATCTGGCCTACGAGCAGATGAGCGTGACCTTATAGAGACTGTCAACCTTTTAACACACGTAGTTGACCTTTCATACCAATTTCTTTGTCTTACGGGATCTCGACAATATCCTGCTCTACCCTGTGACCTCTCTAGTTCATTGTGGCCTCTCTTCTGACCTCTCTAGTTCATTGTGGCCTCTCTTCTGACCTCTCTAGTTCATTGTGGCCTCTCTTTTGACCTCTCTAGTTCATTGTGGCCTCTTAAGACCTCGAACTATCCTAGGTGACCTCTGACCATCCTAAGTCCATCCCCAGGTCACACCAGGTCATCTTTAAGTGTTTCAGTCACCTCATCTTACTTCAGTGCCACTTTAAGTCTCTTCGGACACCTATAGATACCACACAGTGTTCTAAGTCAGCTTAAATCACCTCATATGAGCCCTTAGTGTCATCTCTGCTCACTTTTGTTCATCTCAATGTGCATTTTAACCTCACTAGCTCACCTCAATTTTTCTTCGGTCTCCTCAATGTGATCTAAATCTCGCTAGCTCATCTCATCTCACCTCAGCTCACCTCACCTCAGCTCATCTCACCTCAAATCAACATAAGCAGTAAGTTGGCCGGATTTAAATATCATAGCGTCAGTAGTTCAGCTTTAGTATCTCAAGCTCACCTGAGACCAACTCTACCTGTAATCTACTAATTAAGGCCAAATTATACCCAAATGAATCATCTCAGGTCATTATTAATTAGCCTCGAGGTCACTTTAAATCATCCCAAAGTCATCTTAGGTCAATTGAAGTCCAGGTAGATCATCTCAAGTCACTTCAGGTCACCTCAGGTCACATCATACTGTAATAGGTCACTTTATATCCACGAAACACTCCATTTAGGTCACCTGTCTCTATTTCTAACCACGCTAATTACATTTAACTAATTACCGACATCATATTAAGGTAAACCAAATCATCTCAAAATAACTAATATTATCTCCATGTCGCCTCAAATCACCTCAAATTATCTTAAACCAGCTCCTCCAGTCACCTCATATCAACAGTGGTTAATCTAGATCAACTTTAAATCCAGTTATGTCAGGTCAGCTCAGCTCATCTCAATCCAGGTCATGTTAGTATATGTTCGGCTGTCATGTTTGGTCGCCCTATGTCACCACAGATCACCACAAGTCACCACAGGTCACCACAGGTCACCACAGGTCACCACAAGTCACCACAGGTCACCACAGGTCACCACAAGCTTCACCAACTCAGGTTATCTCACCCTCTCCTCCTCCTCCTTCTCCTCTAAGGTCACCTCGGGTTATTCTAGGTCAGGTTGTGTCATAGGAGACCAGCATTACCCGGACCTCCATGAAGACGTCTCTTGTTTTATTCCTGGGAGTTGAGGGGCCTTCGTGTCCACTGTCCGCCCACACTCGACCTACAGCCGCCCGTGAAATATTGAGATGCCTTTCACCCCACCTGTAACCCCTCCTCCCTCCCCCCCATCTCCTTCCCTCCCACCTGTTTTTGGACCAATCTGGAAGCTGGTTTGTTTATGTGTGCTGTATTTGTGTCGCTGAAGCGTGACTCCTTTATGTGAACCTGAAGTCTGGTTTGCTCATCTGTTCCGGATGTGTATTTGTGTCTCTGAATCATGGTTCGTTTATGTGATGTTGTGTATTTGTGTATTCGATGTCTGGTCTGTTTATGTCTGTGTTGTATTTATGTCTCTGATTCATGTTTCGTTTATGTGTTCCAGATATGTATTTGTGGATCTAAATCATGATTCGTTTACGCGAAGCTGTGTATTTGTGTATTCGAACCTTGGTTTCTTTACGTGTTACAGTGTGTTTGAGTGTTGTTTTATCTTGTGGTCCCGGAGCTTGGTGTTGGTTGTGTGTTCGGGATACTGTATATATTTGTGGATCAAAATCATGATTCGTTTACGAGTACCGTATTGAGATATCTGAATTACACTTCATCTCTGTGGTTCATTTGTGACTCCTGTTTTGCTGTGGGGTTTGTTTGTGTTCCGAGAGAGAGAGAGAGAGAGAGAGAGAGAGAGAGAGAGAGAGAGAGAGAGACTAAAGCTTCTCCATAGACCTAGACACTTGATTCGTTTAAATGTTTGAACCCCACTGAATCTTATAATGTTTACTTACTCTGGAGTGTGAATCTGAAACATTTTATTTGAGGTTTGTTTACGAATCTGAAAACTGTTTTATTGATTCGGTGTTTGTGAAGCTTCAGTTGGTGTTTGTTCATATGTGTTTGTCAGTGTATAAAAAAGTTGTTTGTTTATGTAGTGTAAAGCTAATAGTCCCTAGTCTTAATAGTTCTCAATTATAATAGTCCTCAGTTCTAATGGGTTCAGTAACACTTGCATCCATTAAGATTGGTAATGGTTAGGTTAGGTTCTGTGTTATTTGAACTAGTAACCATTTGACCAACCATGAAAGAAATTTTTCTGTGACCAATCAGAGAGGGTTTAACTGTTAACGTACCTATCTAAACATTGTATTAACCAATCAGAGAGGTCTTAGTTGCTGACGTACCTATCTAAACATTGTATTAACCAATCAGAGAGGTCTTAGTTGCTGACGTACCTATCTAAACATTGTATTAACCAATCAGAGAGGTCTTAGTTACTGACGTACCTATCTAAACATTGTATTAACCAATCAGAGAGGTCTTAGTTGCTGACGTACCTATCTAAACATTGTATTAACCAATCAGAGAGGTCTTAGTTGCTGACGTACCTATCTAAACATTGTATTAACCAATCAGAGAGGTCTTAGTTGCTGACGTACCTATCTAAACATTGTATTAACCAATCAGAGAGGTCTTAGTTGCTGACGTACCTATCTAAACATTGTATTAACCAATCAGAGAGGTCTTAGTTGCTGACGTACCTATCTAAACATTGTATTAACCAATCAGAGAGGTCATAGTTGCTGACGTACCTATCTAAACATTGTATTAACCAATCAGAGAGGTCATAGTTGCTGACGTACCTTTCTAAACATTGTATTAACCAATCAGAGAGGTCTTAGTTGCTGACGTACCTATCTAAACATTGTATTAACCAATCAGAGAGGTCTTAGTTGCTGACGTACCTATCTAAACATTGTATTAACCAATCAGAGAGGTCATAGTTGCTGACGTACCTATCTAAACATTGTATTAACCAATCAGAGAGGTCTTAGTTGCTGACGTACCTATCTAAACATTGTATTAACCAATCAGAGAGGTCTCAGTTGCTGACGTACCTATCTAAACATTGTATTAACCAATCAGAGAGGTCTTAGTTGCTGACGTACCTATCTAAACATTGCATTAACCAATCAGAGAGGTCATAGTTGCTGACGTACCTATCTAAACATTGTATTAACCAATCTGAGAGGGTGGCGGGTAGTGACGTAACAGGCACAGGTTGGCGTGTAGCGACCTGCGGCAGCCATCAATAATCTGTCTTTCGCAAGAGTATCTCCCGAGGCGCCGTCCTTATATGGACCTGTCCACCTCCACACCGCATGCGACGCCGCCACCCGCACCCGCACCTGCTGGAATGTGACCGTCAACACAGGCAGAGAGACAGTGAGACAGAGACACACACCTGATATTATCTCTCGCTGCAGTATGTCTCTCAAGATTTACGGGGCTGAATAAATGTCTTTAATAAATACTTCAAGATGTGGTGAACAAGAGAAGTATTTTGGACACAAGAATAAATATGTTTTAGTGACCACATGAAGATTAGCCACCCACTACTTGTTTCACCTGATGATTTATGCACCTTAATCCTACCTAGTGGGGTTAGGTTAGGTTAGGTTAGGTTAAGTTTGGAGTCTTTGAGTCTTTTTATATGATACAATATGTTATTAAATATTTGTTTAATTTTATATAAGATGAAGGAATATAAACGGCCATGTTATGATATATGAGTTATTTAGTGTGTGTGTGTGTGTGTGTGTGTGTGCGTGTGTGTGTGTGTGTGCGTGTGTGTGTGTGTGTGTGTGTGTGTGTGTGTTCTCTTATATCACCTGGGTTATATTATTATCAGTTTATCATCCTATATCACCCGTCTTCTGGATGATGGCGTCAATTATAAGTATCTGCACATGTTAAGGTCTTTCTCCCAGTCATCATTCAGTCATCTGGTGGGATCTCTTGACGGTGAACTAAACTTGAAAAACTTAATGACCAGCTAAAGATTAGACGCCCTAGCTTAGTCACCTAACCTAACCTAACCTAACCTAACCTAACCCAAAGACGCCACATTCTCAAATCAATTCTTTTAAAAACTGTTGCCAAGAGTTAGTTATATGTTATCTATGAGGTGTCAACAGTTTTTTGGCCTCAGCTTCTATATAAAGATAAAGACTCATTGATGATCAGAGCAAGACTTAATAACAGTTCTTAATCTGTGTCGAGTATCAGGTCGAGATGTAATGTGTTTGGTGGAGGAGTGGTTGAGGAAGTGTGAGTGTGAGGGAGGGGACGAGGGAGTTAGTGGGGGAGTGGGGGAGCTAGTGGGGGAGCTAGTGAGGGAGTGGGGGAGTGGGGGAGCTAGCTAGTTATGCCAAGGTATAACGTGTGTGTGTGTGGAGGAGTGGTTGAATTAGTGTTAATTTGTTATTTAGTGAGTTAATGTATTAGTGAACTAGTTACTCGCTCGAGGCTTTTGACCCCCTCCCTCCCTCTTGGGCTCCTCAGGGCTGTGCTGGGGACACACTCAGCCTATACACCCTATAAAAGGCGTCCCGTCGCTACCTCATAACACCGCATCTAAAACACAGACCAGCAGCTCCTCCATCACCGCCCCATCTCCCCCCTCCACCATAAGGGGCCACCCCACCAACCTCTACCCCATGACTATCGCCTCTAGTAGGTGGTGGGGGCATAGCACTGCAATGCCCCCACCGCTGGCCTACCCCCGGGCGCCTTTAATGATGCTCTCCGTCCAGTCTGATTTATGCCTCTGTTAAAAAAAATGATATGGATGATGCCCTGAAGTGATGCCCCGAGGAAGAGGTTATGGTGGAGCATAAATACTCTCTGGTGGTTGACCTGTTATATTGTGTTGTGTTGTTTATTTATCAATACTACTTGTTTATTATTGTTCCCAGTGTATGTTTCCTGAGCTGGTGAGAGAGAGAGAGAGAGAGAGAGAGAGAGAGAGAGAGAGAGAGAGACTAAAATCTTTCTGCAGGATTATACCAACTTATACGTCAAGAAAATATTTAGTTGAAAGTCTCAATGCAATTTTCACGCCATGGTGATTATATGTTTGTCGTAGTTTAAGTAAATCAGTTTGATACGTTCTCATATCACCAGTTAGGAGGAAATTTATCAGAGGGTGATGAGATCAGCCAACAAAGACGACAGTACTGTACATTCTTGTCCCATTACCACCTGTAGTTGTCTCGTGTTGGCTGACAATTCAATAACTACCTTACACAGTAGTTAGCAAGTGACGTAGACTAGTTCATCCTGTCCTCTGGTGGCGGGAACTGACATTACAGTTTACCTCCGTCTGAACTTACCCAGTCTGTTTCTCGTTCCTCTGGTCACATCCTGAGTACATGAGTCTTAGTTACTCGTTCCTCTGGTCACACCCTGAGTACATGAGTCTGTTTCTCGTTCCTCTGGTCACACCCTGAGTACATGAGTCTGTTTCTCGTTCCTCTGGTCACACCCTGAGTACATGAGTCTTAGTTACTCGTTCCTCTGGTCACACCCTGAGTACATGAGTCTTAGTTACTCGTTCCTCTGGTCACACCCTGAGTACATGAGTCTTAGTTACTCTTTCCTCTGGTCACACCCTGAGTACATGAGTCTTAGTTACTCGTTCCTCTGGTCACACCCTGAGTACTTCACCTCTGTCGCTGTTTCATCTGAGTCGTTTACTAACAGGTAAGTGTTGTCATTCGTCTGCTCCTGTGTCTTTCGTTAGTTTTGGTTAGGTTACGATTTAGGGAGGGAGAGGAAAAGGGAAGGAGGAGAGAAGGAGACGGAGGGAAGGGTCAGATAAATTCAACATAGGAACCTTCAAGAATCCGGATCTAGTAAGAGATGCTTAATGTCAGAGCGGCTGTGTCTATCAGCCCCCGGCGGCCTCACCACACGCATGTAAACAAACCCAAAGAACAAGTGAGCATCTGGATCCGCCACGACCATAAACAAACACATATATGAAGTCTCTCAGGGTCTCTCAGTGTCTACCAACATCTCTCAGTGTCTCCCAACATCTCTCAACATTAAGAGACACGTAAATAAGATAATATCAATCAGCCAATCAGAGTACCGTCCACATATCTGAGGGTTGGCTACCACAGTCCTCCACTCTATAGGTTCTCAGGCTATCACTAAGCCTTTAAGGTTTTGTATCTCTCCGGGGACTGAGTTTTTAGTTTCATTCATCCATCCCAGTCTCAGCCATCCCCTCGGCCTCCTACCCTTAGCTTTACCCATTAATAATTCTGTTATTATCCTTAATTATATGACCAAAGTATTTAATTTTTTTTTATTGCACAATTTTAATATTTACTACAGTGTTAAGGTAAAAATATGCAACCTAACCTAACCTAACCTAACCTAACCTAACCTAACCTGTAATCTCA
>NW_024722227.1:658193-660693 GCF_018991925.1 Homarus americanus
ACCTTACCTAACCTAACCTAACCTAACCTAAGCCGAGATATGTTAATGGGTTCAAAGCATCAAGGAAATGGTGTCAGGAGCATAGTAATGGAGCATAAGAGACTCTAACACCATTAACTCTGCCTGACAGTTCTTACCATTAGTTAAGACCAATTTCTATGCTTGTTGTGATGAAACGGCCACACTTAACCTCTCTATTGTGGATATTTTTCCACGGGCGTTGCTTCTCCCTCTTTTTGTTCTTGTTCTTTTTGTTCTTCTTCTTCTCCTGAGAGAGAGAGAGAGAGAGAGAGAGAGAGAGAGAGAGAGAGAGACATCCTGTTCTTCTTCTTCTTCTTCTTCTTCTTCTTCTTCTTCTTCTTCTTCCTAGTTCACGCGAATCGTTGGTTGGTCTTTTTGTTGACAGGTGTGTAGCAGGTGTGGAGCAGTGTACCTGTTGATCCACTGAGACGGCAGGTGTATGTGTGTGTGTGTGTGTGTTTAAGTATGACACAGCAATATAAGTGATTAATTTAGCATTCCATATCTGTAGATCCAACAGGTGTGTAGACATTAGTCATATGTGTGTATATATGCGATTACGGTAGATATGTTATGTACAGGTATGTTTTAATAACTCTAAGATGATATTCTACACCTGATGGTCCACTACGAGAGCAGGTGTGAGGTACAGGTGTGTATGTATGTGGCTGAGGCAGGTGTGTATGAACAGGTGTGTGGGCGGGGCCTTGGGGCAGGACACACTGAGAGCAGGTAACCACGACCATCCCTCCCTCACCCACACTCACCCACACCTCCCTCCCTCACCCACACTCACCCACACCTCCCTCTCTCACCCACACCTCCCTCCTTCACCCCACTCACCCCACCTCCCTCTCTCACCCCACCTCCCTCCTTCACCCCACCTCCCTCCTTCACCCCATTCACCACCTCCTCTCTCACCCACCTCCCTCCCACCCCACCTCCTCTCTCACCCTCCCTCCTCCCACCCCACCTCCCTCCTTCACCCACACCTCCCTCCTTCACCCACACTCACCCCTCCCCTCCCCTTCCCCTCTCCCCACACCTCCCTCTCTCACCCACCCTCCCTCCTTCACCCCACCTCCCTCCTTCACCCACACCTCCCTCCTTCACCCACACCTTCCACACAAACAGGTTAAGTTAGGTTGGAGAGGTTAGGTTAGGTAAGGTTAGGTTAGGTTAGGTTAAGACTCATAAATTGCGAAGTAAACAAACGAAAAGACAGACAGACAGACAGACAGACAGGCAGACATAGGTCACCCACAGGTAATGGTAATTAAGCTCAGGTATTAAACCACGGGGTGCTAAGCTACCGGGTTTAACGACCAGCCTTCCTACCAGCCTACCAGCCAGCCTTCCTACCAGCCTACCAGCCAGCCTTCCTACCAGCCTACCAGCCAGCCTTCCTACCAGCCTACCAGCCAGCCTTCCTACCAGCCTACCTACCACAAAGAGAGAGAGAGAGAAAAAAGAGAGCTGTCCATTTCGATACAGTACAAAATTAGCTTTCAAAGGAGATTCCCGACTCATATATCCTCCCCCCTGACAGGTGTACAATATTGGTCACCTGTTGATACCTGATACCTGGGCCTTAGAGATTGATACCAACCTTTATATCAATCAGTCTAATAAACCGCAGCTACTAACACGAGCATAATAGATCACATTAGACTTATGAGGGCAAGAGTTTAATATTTATCTTGTCTGGAATTTGGTTTTTCTCTATCCTGGTGTTCCTTATGCTCGTCCTGGCGTTCATATGCTCGTCCTGGTGTTCATATGCTCGTCCTGGTGTTCATATGCTCGTCCTGGTGTTCATATGCTCGTCCTGGTGTTCTATCTCGTCCTGGTGTTCATATGCTCGTCCTGGTGGTTCATATGCTCGTCCTGGTGTTCATATGCTCGTCCTGGTGTTCATATGCTCGTCCTGGTGTTCCTTATGCTCGTCTGGTGTTCATATGCTCGTCCTGTGTTCAATCCTGGTTCATATGCTCGTCCTGGTGTTCATATGCTCGTCCTGGCGTTCATATGCTCGTCCTGGTGTTCATATGCTCTTCCTGGGTTCATATGCCGTCCTGGTGTTCATATGCTCGTCCTGGCGTTCATATGCTCGTCCTGGTGTTCATATGCTCGTCCTGGTGTTCATATGCTCGTCCTGGCGTTCATATGCTCGTCCTGGCGTTCATATGCTCGTCCGGTGTTATCTCGTCCTGTGTTCAGGTCGTCCTGGTGTTCATATGGTCGTCCTGGTGTTCTATGCTCGTCCTGGCGTTCATATGCTCGTCCTGGTGTTCATGCTCGTCCTGGCGTTCTGTGTTTTGTCGTCTGTGTTCATATGCTCGTCCTGGTGTTCATATGCTCGTCCTGGTGTTCATATGCTCGTCCTGGTGTTCATATGCTCGTCCTGGCGTTCTATGCTCGTCCTGGTGTTCCTGCTCGTCCTGGGTTCTATGTCTCTGTGTTATGCTCGTCCTGGTGT
>NW_024722227.1:663193-688193 GCF_018991925.1 Homarus americanus
ACAGAACAATCAGTGAACCAGCAGGTACTTCTCAACATGGCGTCACTTGCTATAACTTAGGTACTGTAATTTAAAGACTACTAAATTATAGCCTTTAAAATAACTTAAGCTCTCGCAGACATAAACTCATCTTTATTTACTTATTGGAAACTTAATGGAGGTAGGTGCCAGATGTGAGATGAGTGTTTTTATTGTTATTTAAAAGTTTAATTAAATACTAAGGAATATTATTATGTAAGGGAGTTGGTTTGTATGTAGAATGTGTATATAGAATAACCGAAATTAATGTGTATTGTATTTTAAATTTGTTTTGGGATATTATTTGTCAGGTTTATAGAGTCGTTGGCAACTCACTGGTGCTGTTGCCAGAGGAGTGTTTTTTTTATTATCCGGTATTTATAAGACAAAAAATAACAGTTTAGCGCTACATAAAATTCACATCTAATTGCCTTAAATACTATTGAGATTATTATCGGACGATTTTATTTACGGTTTATCAACTCAATAGATGATCTTGCCAGATTAGTTTTATTTTTTCCTGTTATTATCTGTAAGTTTAATTCCTTGCTGATAATTAATCTGTCTTTACTCACCAGGATCTGATTAAGTCATTAATTATGTCTTTAATAAACCTCTATGTGACGTCATTAAAGCTGGAGCCAATCATAATACTTTAATTGTTGTTTGGCAACTTACGTCAGTCGGGATGTTGCCAGTGGTGGAATTTATTTGAGAGAAATTACTGAAATATTGGCATTACTTTTACACGATCTTACTGAATGGTTTAAATAATTTGTTGAGTCTACCATGTTAGCTATGTGGTGTTTCCTAATGTACAGTACAGGACACCCCAAGTTGTTGACACAGTGTGGCTTGTCTCCTCCTAGTGAGTTTATCTACACTTTTCTCTTGTCACTCGTTAACGATATATGGCGATTTAATATAGTTGTGTTTTATCTCAGTAAGTGTTTCTTAGGTACATAGAATAATTTATGTCGACTAATAAAAAGGACACTAATCACATGGGTTCTGCATCAGCGAGTCAGGTGTTTCGTAAATTCAATAAGAGAGAGAGAGAGAGAGAGAGGTACAGTCAAATTCTTGTCACAGTAGACAGGTTCATTCAGCCCCATGAAGCCCCAACACCTGCTTTGAGATGTTTTATGAATCATTGTCCTGAACCGCGATGGTCAGTTCTGTTGCCGCTGTTGTCGTGTTAACAAGTGTCATAGTGAAGTGTTAAGTGTCAGGGAACACTGTAGAGGTAAGTGGTGGCCAACACAGGTTGTATATTTAAGTAATTTGTGAGGGAAACGTCGACGAAGAAAAGTCTCTTAAAAATGTCCAAATCATCGGGAAAAACACAATGTTCAACCTGAGTTCCATTATGGTTGAAGCTACAGTAATACCGGAACTCTCACCAATTATGCCACGACTTATTCGGCGGAATACGTGACATATTGTTAGAGTTAAATAAGAAATTAACAAACTTGCTGCCAGTGTGTTTACAATATGAGGTCTCGGTTCACCCACTGGTCGTGAAATCATAAAGGATTGCAGATATTTCCTTACAATGAGTCAAAGTTAATTTATATACGATTCAAACATTATCTTATTTAGTATTGAAATATATACAGTTTTCCTTAAGAACTTTATGGTGTTGTCATCAAACTCCCTCAGGAAAGGTGACGGTCTTAATCCCTAATGGCGACAGACAACACCAACCAACTAAACCAAACTTAATGATCTAGTGGTTTGGTTAGGTTAGGTTAGGTTAGGTTAGGTTGGTCACTGTCGCCAGTCGTCATAGCCACACAAACTGTTGCCGTTTCATAAGAACACTCCT
Source organism: Homarus americanus (assembly GCF_018991925.1). Taxonomy (NCBI): domain Eukaryota; kingdom Metazoa; phylum Arthropoda; class Malacostraca; order Decapoda; family Nephropidae; genus Homarus; species Homarus americanus. Next base: position 665,040 of record NW_024722227.1, read on the forward strand.
GAAGGCGCTACAGGAGGTTCATAGTCATTACTTGATCCTGTTCCTGCACCCAAGAAACAGTTTACTTTAGTACAAACACATCATTGAGATCCTTCCAATATATAATGTAGTAAAAGCGATTAAATTCTCCTTAACCTTAACGAAAATTGTTAAAAAAGTAAATCTGGATGGAAGGTTAATATGATTATTTCTTCCAGGGAGGTGAAAGTTAACAGCTCCTCGAGGGACCTTAACACACCACAACACATCACACTTCAGGTATATCCAAGTGTTAAATATCAGTTATCATTGTGTGTAACTGTCTCCGTTACCTCCCATGTGTTGAAGAACGGGGTCACGTTTGCTTTATAAAGTCACTCGGGAAATTTTCTGAGATCCAGTGATTTTCTAGATAGTGACTTGCTTATATCATTAACTCAATCAACTTCCGCAACTTGAAATTTCTTTACGCCATTATTACATTATCTTTAAGTCAGTTATCATTCCTGTATCGTGCGTCCTCTTAGAACTACCATGTGTCTTGTGATTACCAAAGATCGGGTCCAGAGTGTATCACAATATGCAAAAGTCATTGTTCAATTTACTGTTTACAATACGGGAATGAATCTGGATCCTGTCAGGAGTTGGTGGTACTTCAGGGAACGAGGAGGAAGTCTCTTAGTTATCTGGTTCTGAAGACTCCCTCCAGTTTCTTGTGGTCTTGCTCTCTCGTGGCCGCTGGTAGTTATCTGAAGGTAACGGAACATTCCCACTTGACTATCGTGTTTTGTTTTTATAATCAATAACTTTATGGTGAAATATCCTGACGTATTGTTTATATATTGAGGTCTGTGTATATATGAATTTGTATAATATTTATTTTGTATTTATAATTTTTTTTATGCCTTTTATGAGGAGGGGCGGAGGGGTGAGGAGGGGCGGGAGGGGTGAGGAGGGGCGGGAGGGGTGAGGAGGGCGGGACGGGGTGAGGAGGGCGGGAGGGGTGAGGAGGGGCGGAGGGGTGGAGGAGGGGCGGAGGGGTGTGAGGAGGGGCGGGAGGGGTGGGAGGAGGGGCGGGAGGGGTGAGGAGGGGCGGAGGGGGAGAGATTCGAGTTTTATATGGACAATTTGACCGTCGAATCCGTGTACAGTATGTGAGGCTGCCACATGTACACACGATATTGTCCAAAGTGTGCTCATGGTAATACTCTTATGTGTACAGATAAAATTGTCTTAAATGTGCAATAGATATTATCTATGATGTGTACGTGATGTCTTGACTGCACACACACACACACACACACACACACACACACACACACGAGAGAGAGATAAACATTGATAAATTAATACATATATAGATGATGAAGGTGAACGAGATAAAGAGACATAGACAGAGAGAGAAAGAGATAACCAGAGACTGACAAAGCGGACGAGAGAGAGAGAGAGAGAACAGTCCACCCAATCTCGAGTCATCTAGGTAGCTTATAAACACGGGGAAGTAAATATGACTTTCTTTCCCGGAACGGAGACGCATTTTTCACTCGGCCAATCATGGGGTTGTAATGCCTCTTTCTTCCGGACGAGAGGGGCACAAGTCGCAATGGGCCCTTACCTCCCCACTCACCCTCCCTCACCCCCTCCCCCCCCACCCTCCTCCAAGGTATGAACCATCTGACGATACCATCTGGCTGCTTGGAGTCGTAGTTAGTTGATTAAGGCATCACAGGTGGTTATTGAAGGTATCACAGGTGGTTATTGAAGGCATCACAGGTGGTTATTGAAGGCATCACAGCTGGTTATTGAAGGTATCACAGCTGGTTATTGAAGGCATCACAGGTGGTTATTGAAGGCATCACAGCTGGTTATTGAAGGCATCATAGCTGGTTTTCTGTTGTTATCTCAGCTAAAGCCACAGGAGTCCTTTAGTAAAGCTATAGGCACTTCATATGTAAAGCTAAGCCACATGTACTTAGCATATACTTAATATGTACTTTATGTGTAGTGTATATGTCAGATGTGAAACAGGTTAACACATCATAAGTGTGTTCAGTAAGTAGTTAAGTAACATATAAGTACGTTTTTACTAACAGCTGAGTCGAAGTACCACCTGTATGATACTGTAGCCTCCTGGGGATTACTGTACCTGTACTGTATGGCTGTATTATTGTACCCGTGTGTGGGAGGGAGTATCTAGGACGGGAAGAGGAGGTGAGGGAGAGAAGGAAGGAAGGAAGGAGGGAGAGAGGGAGAGTGTGGGACGGGAAGAAGGGGTTCTTGAAGCCCAGGAGCTATACCACACCACGCCAATCCCTCCCACCCCCTCCCTCCCTCCCCCTCCCTCCCCTCCCTCCCTCACACATATCTCCAAGAAATAATCAAGTCTACTGTAGCGGTCTCTCTCTCTCTCTCTCTATCTCTCTCACTCTCTCTCATCCTAGACAGGTTTCCTATCTCCTATCAACCATCCTACGAGGCTGGGCAGGTCCCATAGTCCCTGATCTTCGTCATGGAGTGGGCGATGAGTGGGCGGAGTGGGCGAAAGAGTGAGGAGAGGGGATGGAGTGCGCGAAGGGTTTGGCGGTAGCTCTCTCATTTTCCCTTCTTATTCCACTTTATATACCAGCCCACTCACTAGCCCACACACTAGCCCACTCACATACCAGCCCACTCAATAACACACTCACATACCAGCCCACTCACTAACCCACTCACACACCAGCCCACTCCCTAGCCCACTCACTAACCCATTCACATACCAGCCCACTCACTAGCCCACTCACATAACAGCCCACTCACATACCAGCCCACTCACTAGCCCACTCGCTTACACTCGCCTGAGGGGTAGTGACCGCGTCTATGGGTGTCTGTCTACATGATTATAGAGTGTATACCTGAGGTGAACCCGGTGGGCTAAGGTGGGTTAGGGTGGACCATGGTGGGCTAAGGTGGGTTAGGGTGGACCATGGTGGGCTAAGGTGGGTTAGGGTGGACCATGGTGGGCTAAGGTGGGTTAGGGTGGACCATGGTGGGCTGGGGTGGGGTTAGGTGGGCTAAGGTGGGTTAGGGTGGACCATGGTGGGCTAAGGTGGGTTAGGTGGGCTAAGGTGGGCTAAGGTGGGTTAGGTGGACCATGGTGGGCTAAGGTGGGTTAGGGTGGATTACAGGTGGGGCTACAGGGTGGGTTGGTGGACTACAGGGTGGGTTAGCGAGCTACAGGGATGGTTGGTTGGCTAGGAGGGTGGGTTGGTGGACTACATGGTGGGTTGGTGGGCTAGGAGGGTGGCAGGCTGCAGGGTGGATTGCTTGACTACAGGGTGGGCTGGTGGCTACAGGGTGGGTTGGTGGGACTACAGGGTGGGTTGGTGGGCTACAGGGTGTGGGTTGGTGGCTACAGGTGGGTTGGTGGACTACAAGGTGGGGTTGGTGGACTACAGGTGGGTTGGTGGTCTACATAGTGGGCTGGTAGGCTACAGACAGGGTGGGTTTTTAAGCATAGTGAGGTGTAGGTGGGCAGCTTGTGAGGAGAGAGTGGGCGGGTCAGGGTGAGGTAGTGGGCAGGGTAGGTGGATAAGTGGGTGTGTGTGTGAACGTGGTAAGGTGAGGGTGGGGGAGGACTGGGTGAAGGGCGGGGGCGGGGTGAGTGGTGGGGGGGGGGGGGGGGGGTGGGTAGAGGTAGCAGACCTGGTGGCATGTTAATAGTACTTGATGTTGCCACCCACCCACCCACCCACCACCCACCCACCACCCACCTCTCACACGCCATCGTTCCGTCCCGTTCGCCCCTCCCGCAGCGTTCCGTCCGTCCAACAAAGTCCTGGCCCGTAAGGTTAGGTTAGGTTAAATTGGGTTAGTACAGGTTAGGTTAAATTTGTTTAGGTTAGGTTAGTATAAGATAGGTCAGGACATCAGGTTAGGATAGGTTATAACTGTACACTTGAGCCGCAGTACATGGAGATGACCTTCAGATCGCTGTGGGACGTCAGAGAGGCCCCGGGGAGGAGGAGGAGGAGGAGGAGGAAGAAGAGGAGGAGGAGGAAGAAGAGGAAGAGGAAGAGGAAGAGGAGGAAGAAGAAGAAGAGGAGGAGGAGGATGAGTGGGAGGAAGAGTTTAGGATTCATTCCTCCATCAAGCTCTGACCAGCCGGGGTAACATCAGACACCTGTTACAAATGTCTTACAGGTGTTCACAGGTATCCCGTGTATGACAACAGGTGTATTACAGGTGGTCCTACAAGACATTGAAGGTGACACCAAGTAGATGTAACTCAACCAAGACACCTGATACATAAACAGGTGTAAGAACAGGTGTATGTATACCCTTGACAGTGCAGGTAGACAGACAAAGAGATAGACATGAACAGTACCATGGAGCTGGGGCTAACAAGTCCATCAACACACACCTGTCATCAATAAGGTCGTAGCTCACCTGGGAGTAATTAGTCCAGGAGCCAGAGAGTGTGTTAATTCACCTTATTATAGTGAATACCTGTCTTGTGGGAGTTACTGCCGTGAGGGGGAGTAACCGCTCTCCCCCACTCCCTCCCTCTCTCTCTCTCTCTTTTCTCATTCCTTCCTCTCTCTCCATCACTCCCACTCTCCTTCCTCATTCCTTCTCCCCCCCCCCTCTCCCTCACTCCTTGATGGACCGGACTGTAACTCAATTATTAGCTGAGGAGGAGGAGGAGGAGGAGGAGGAGGAGGAGGAGGAGGAGGAGGAGGAGGAGGAGGAGGAGGAGGAGGAGGAGGACGACGAGGAGGAGGAGGAGGAGGAGGAGAAGAAGGGAGAGCAGAGGTAGGAGGAGGAGGAGGAAGAGGTACTGACTCACAATGACCCAACATTACTGAGCGTGTTGCTTCACACTGAGGGGGAACTGGTGCCACTATTTCTTACCTCCTGACTCGAGATAAATTATCAGCACTTAATGGTAAAATCTCTCTCTTATTTGACCGCCATCTTGGAAGCAGTGAGGGAAAAATCTTTACATCAGGGAGAGTTTTAAGTCTGGCTATTGACGATTTAACCCGTTGTGGACGATGGTTTTTAGCTCAGGTTAGGTTAGGATGGGTTAGGTTAGGTTAGGATGAGTTAGGTTAGGTTAGAATGGGTTAGGTTAGGATGGGTTAGGTTAGGATGGGTTAGGAAAGTTAATCTTCAAGACAAATAAGCTGGGGTGTCTAATCTTCAGGTAACACGTAAACATGAACCTAAGAAACTGTGTTGAGAGTTGCGGTAGTGACTCAGGTGAGCGAGGCCCTGGGTGCATGATGAACGCAGTCCAATTAACAGGTAGACGGAAATGGATGCTGGCCATCACTCAGGTGTGCTGGAGAACTTACCCCGGGACCACCTGAGCCTGGGGGAGTCTTATAGGTGTTAAAGACCCCCAGCACCTGAGACCACCACCTGAGCCTGACGAACCTCTACTTACTCTCTGCTCGTAGTGGCATTCCCTCACGAAGCGAATACTGTAGTAAAGTTCAGGTCAGTTGTGATCTGCGTAGCGACCTTCTTATGAGAGAGAGAGAGAGAGAGAGAGAGAGAGAGTGAGAGAGAGAGAGAGAGAGAGAGAGAGAGAGAGAGAGAGAGAGAGAGAGAGTAACGTGTTGGCACTTGGATTGTGTGAATGAATGTTGTTATCTTACTCGAGCGCCTGTATGTTTGTCTAGCTGATAAATTTTATTCTCTCTCTCTCTCACCTGGCGGGGTACCTCACCTGGCGGGTGCACTCACCTGGCGGTACCTCACCTCGGCGGGTACCTCACCTGATGGAGTGCCTCACCTGGCGGGGCACCTCACCTGGTGGGGTACCTCACCTGGCGGGGTACCTCACCTGGCGGGGCACCTCACCTGGCGGGGTAAGTCACCTGGCGGGGTATTTCCAGACAATTTACGTACCCTAAATAATTCATCGTGAAGGGGTCTTGTGGTTGACCCTGTGGGAGATATACCTTACGTACCATGTGATCCTTCCTGTACCCTATGGCGGCAGTGTACCCTATGGCGGCAGTGTACCCTATGGCGGTCTAAACATCATACGCACCCTAAACTCTACCACCTGAAGGTCAAGTTTTCCCCGTGTGGGTGGGTGGGGGGAGGGGGTAGGTATGTAGGTAGGTAGGTAGAATTTTAGGTAGATAGGATTGTAGATAGGTAGAAGGTTAGATAGGTAGGTAAGTAGGGAGGTAGGAAGGTGACGTAATCCAAGGTATAAATTACGTACCACCTACACAGTTTTTAAGCCACGTCTCACAGCCTGAAGGAACCACATATTATTCTCAACTAGTATGACTCGTATACCTTGATAAAGACCCTCCCCCCCTTCCCTCCTCCTCCTCCTCCTCCTCCTCCTCCTCCTCCTCTTTCCTCCTCCTCCTCCTCCTCCTCCTCCTCCTCCTCCTCCTCCTCCTCCTCCCCTCTTCCTCCTCCTCCTCCTCCTCCTTCTCCTCTTCCTCCTTCTCCTACACCTCTTCCCTCCTACCTGCGTCAAACCCCACACCTGTCCGTTCTCAGCCTACACGCCTACAGGTCACAGCCTACACGCCTACAGGTTCACAGGCTGGTGTATTAAGACTCAGCTGACAAATGACTGACATTCTACGGACGTCAGCCACTAATATCAGGAATCATTTTCTCGAGCACGCATATATAGCGGGTGTCAGGCAGTCATGGTTACCTGTCAGCTCCCCCCCTCACACAAGCAGAAATGTCAGCATGACTACTAGTTGCTTTTACTTAACGTCAGCACCGACGCTCAGGCTGACGCAGAAATACTCGACTGACGATGGATATAAACTCCATAAACAAGTTGGTTGGCGTCAGTAGGAGGAACGTCAGCCGCGTGGCTGGTTTTTGTTGTCAGGCGTCAGACTGTCAGCCAGATCTGCTGACTTTAACCTGATAAAATATTTCAACCTTGTAAGTGTCAGTCAGTGTTTGGCCCGGGCTGACGTCACGCATGAGGGTATATTATTATTATTATTATTATTATTATTATTATTATTATTATTATTATTATTATTATTATTATTATTATTATTATTATTATTATTATTATTATTATTATTATTATTATTATTATTATTATCATTATTATTATTATTATTATTATTATTATTATTAGTAGTATTATTATTATTATTAGTATTATTAAACACAAAATACAGCAACAGGTGGGTGATCAGGTAGCGACATCGGGGGTTAGGTAATTGCAGGTGTATTATTGTTACCTCTCTCTCTCTCTCTCTCTCTCTCTCTCTCTCTCTCACCTTTACTCAATCATCGTCTTCATTCTCACCTCATACTTCCACCCAACACTTTCAGCCGCCTTCACCACCTCCGCCACCCACCACCCACCACCCTCCATCCACCCTCCGCCACCCACCACCCACACTACACCACCCTCCAATAGCCTCCTCAACACAGGGTGGAGGCTACCTGTTTTGACCCCTTTACGTGAAGGTCAACACCCAGGTCACGCTCGACACCTCCTCCACCCACTACTCTCTCCTCTCCACCTACCGCCATCACCCACCACCCACTCCACACCCACCCCTCCTTTTCTTGACACCCAACAGCCACCATCCACAGCTAACCAATAACTGCTCACTATCCACTACCAAATAACCCCCTTCCCACATTCCTCTCCCCTACCCTCCCTCCCTCTCACCTCCCCTGCAGACATACCCGCCTCCCCTAGACCAGGTGAAGGTGGTCAGGTGGCCAAGACCTCGGAACCCAACCTAAACCCTCCCCACCACCATCCCCCTCCCTCCCCACCACCATCCCTCCCTCCCCACCACCATCCCCTCCCTCCCACCACCATCCCTCCCTCCCCCACCACCATCCCCCTCCCTCTCCACCACCACCTCACCTTCTAACCACCTCACCTCCCCCTCCCCCACCCCCTCAATCGTGCAGGTAAATATTTAGGATGTAAATTAAACCCGAGATGATCACAGGTTGAGCACACCTGTTGATGCCACCACACCTGCTGATGCCCACCACACCTGTTGATGCCCGCCACACCTGTTGATGTTGATGCCCGCCACACCTGTTGATGCCACCACAACTGTTGATGCCCACCACACCTGTTGATACCCACCACACCTGTTGATGCCCAACACACCTGTTGATGCCACACCTGCGCCCACCACACCTGTTGATGCCACCACACCTGTTGATGCCCACCACACCTGTTGATGCCCACCACACCTGTTGATGCCCTCACACCTGTTGATGCCCACCACACCTGTTGATGCCCACCACACCTGTTGATGCCCGCCACACCTGTTGATGCTCACCACACCTGTTGATGCCCACCACACCTCTTGATACCCACACCTCTTGATACCCACCACACCTGTTGATGCCCGCCACACCTGTTGATGCCCGCCACACCTGTTGATGCCCGCCACACCTGCTGATGTTGATGTCCACCACACCTGTTGACCTGTTGATGCTCACCACACCTGTTGATGCCCACCACACCTTTTGATACCCACCACACCTGTTGATGCCCACACCTGATGCCCACCACACCTTTTGATACCCACCACACCTGTTGATGCCCGCCACACCTGTTGATGCTCACCACACCTTTTGATACCCACCACACCTTTTGATACCCACCACACCTGTTGATGCCCACCACACCTTTTGATACCCACCACACCTGTTGATGCCCACCACACCTGTTGATGCCCACCACACCTGTTGATGCCCACCACACCTGTATTCTCACAGTTTTCGTGTGTGTGTGTGTGTGTGTGTGTGTACGTACCCAGGACAAAACCACAACAATGTGATAACAAGTTTCATACCCTGGCAGTGATGGTGGGGGTGTACCTGGGTGTAGAAGGAGGTGTAGGAGGTTGAAGCAGGATGTAAGAGAGTGCAGCAGGATGTGGGATGGTGTAGGAGAGTGTAGGAGGGTATGGCAGGGTGTAGTAGGGTATAGCAGGGTGTAGAAGAGTGTAGGACGGTGTATATGGGCGTAACAGGGTGTAGACGGGTAGAGGAGGGTGCAGATGGGTGTAGTAGGGTGTAGACGGGCGTAGGAAGGTGTAGGCGGGTGTAGTAGGGTGTAGACGGGTGTAGTAGGGTGTAGGAGGGTGTAGGCGGGTGTAGTAGACAAGTGTAGGTGGGTGTAGGCGGGTGTAGGTGGGTGTAGGAGGGTGTATGGACCATCACATCTACTGTATAAGACTGTCGAAAATGTTGCGTGTGGATCAGAGGAACAAGACAGGTGTGTAATTACGGACAGGTGTGCAATTACCTGTTCAAGATTGTTCTCTCTCACGCTACCTGTTCATGATACTCGTCCAAATGTTCAGGTAATGTTCTCTTTTGTTCATAGTGTTGAGCGGTGTGTTGCAGTTGTTGTTTTGTGACGTTATTATTGTTATTGTTATTATTATTATTATTATTATTATTATTATTATTATTACTTATAAATTCACCTACAGTATATATACATATAAATACAATAACGTCATTTACTTATTAAAACACACAAAAGCACTCACTTAACACCACAACTACTCACTTAAATACTTAATAAGTAATCTTGGGCTCCTACTTATGTTTCTAGAGATAACTTGTAATATTTCCCTCACAGAGGTTGTCACTTGTTTGTTAAAGTTGTTTTGGTATAATCGACAGTTTTATTCATCTTTCTCTATCTGTGTCTGTCTGTCTGTCTGTCTGTCTGTGTGTTTGTCTGTCTGTCTGTGTGTTTGTCTGTCTGTGTGTCTGTCTGTCTGTCTGTCTGTGTGTCTGTCTGTCTGTGTGTTTGTCTGTCTGTCTGTCTGTCTCTCGCACTCACACAACGGGAAATAACACCAGTGCTTTTGACACGTAAAATGGTATATTCTCTTTCTCTGTCTCTCTCTCTCTCTCTGTCTCTTTCTCTCTGTCTCTCTCTCTCTCTCTGTCTCTCTCTCTCTCTCTCTCTCTCTCTCTCTCTCTCTCTCTCTCTCTCTCTCTCTCTCTCTCTCTCTCCCTCTGTCTCTCTCTCTCTCTCTCTCTGTCTCTCTCTCTCTCTCTCTCTCTCTCTCTCTCTCTCTCTCTCTCTCTCTCTCTCTCTCTCTCTCTCTCTCTCTCTCTCTCTCTCTCTCTCTCTCTCTCTCTCTCTCTCTCTCTCTCTCTCTCTCTCTCTCTCTCTCTCTCTCTCTCTCAGGAAGCAACACCTCTAACAACCTCGTCTTACTTTACACCGACAGCTCTGAGAGAGAGCCTCTAGAGGACGCTGCCCAGCCACTTTTTCCCTCCTTTTTATCTTCCTAATCATAATGGTCTCATTTAACCCATGGGGGGAAGGAGGGACTAGGAGAGAAGGATGGAGGGAAGGAAGGAGGGAAAGAAGGGAGGACTGAGGGAGGGAAGGAAGGAGGGAAAGAAGGAAAGAAGGGAGGGAGGGAAGGCAGAAAGGAGGAACTAACTTACAAATCTTACTATACTTTCCTGACACATACACCAGTTAGTGCAGGTGTATGACAGGTGTATGACAGGTGTATGACAGGTGTATGACAGTATGGTTAGTGTTTTTAGATCCACAAGATGAGGGAGTTTTCTGGGGAGGATTATCAAGGAGTTTATACAGGAATATAAAAGTTGTGATATAAAGTGACGTAAATATCTGGAGTTGGTCACTAGTGCCACATCAGATATACCGCCCGACACTTGGACGGTCTATGTATGGGGGGAGGGGGGGTGGGTGGGGGGTGTGGTTGGTAGAAGGTGGATGTTGGGGAAGGGAGGGAAGGGGAAGGTGTTGGTGTCTTAGTCCACATCGACCTCTGCTACGACACTTTTTCTCCGGATGTGTGTGTGTGTGTGTGTGTGTGTGTGTGTGTGTGTGCGTCTGTAACTGCCACACACTGCGAGCATTTCCAGCACTCAACAATAATGTTCTTCTTCATTTATCTTTCCGTCTCAACATCTAACTTGGAGACGCTGTGAAAGTCTACATCAGTCTAAGATAAACCTTTTTCCTGTAGCCTGGCGTCTTAATGTGGCTCTACGTGACCGCCTGTTGTAGGTCAGAGAGAACGGATGTGTCTGTGTTGAGTTTTCTTTTTGTGTCCTCGGTAGTGTTGTGAGGGGCGGTGATCCACGTACTCCTCCCGCTGTGACAGGTTGTGACGTTCCTCCTGCCGTCCGTCACATTCTTCCCTCTCTCCTCCCATCATGATCTCACCCACTACTACCAGACCTGCAGAGGAGACAGGTTATGGCAGTGTTATGTCTCCGTCAGGTTGTATGGCCGCGATAATCTTCCTGACTGTCGTAGTTCTCAAGATAGATGCACCTGTTTTATCGGGCGGTGTTCCCCCCACACTGAGGCCTTCAGGAGGGTAATGGCCTGATTTTCCACCATCTTGACTCGTGGCTGAGACAGAGGGCGAGACACAGGTGGAGTCGTAAGGTCCTCTACTTCTACGTGTGACAGCGTCCTCACCTCACTCATCACCCTCAGGAGGAACATATACTTCACCTCTCTTCACTTTACACCGACAGGAGGATCTTTAAGAAGCGGCGTCACCACCTTCCTGCAGGTAGCCAAGACGCTGCCGTCGACCCGTCTTCCTCCCAACTCAGGGCGACGTGTGGCTGTGTCGTCCCCAACACCTGAGACTACTGCTGGCCCTAGTGCCCTCCACTGCCACGTCTGGAATCTACAGGAGGCGACAGTGTTGGCCACGTCGGCGCCGCCAGCAGAGACCCACCTGCCGTATTTCGCCCATAAGGACGAACCTTAGGAGATAACAGCCCTGATTTCGTCCGTGTGTAAGGCGGGTGGAGGCGGGATGCAAGAGTCACCGCCTCGTCACTGCCTCCAGAAGGTACACACCTGTATAATCTTGCCTCATTAACTCCATACAACAGAAGGTGAACACAGGTGGTCGCCTCCCACTGGCACCACATCCCGGGGCCCAACACACCATGACTCAACCTTGTCACTTACCGCAACTTTTTTTTGTCCTCCCCTTCGTAAACCACTGCCGAAGTCCGATATGCTATGAAGGTATTTAAATCTGGAGGAGGAGGAGGAGGAGGAGGAGGAGGAGGTACCAGTGAGGACAAAAACTAGTTTAGGGATCGGCGGAGCAATGTTGCCAGAACTCCTACGCCTGCCACCCTCATCTACCTCCAGGGTAAGACAAGGAAAAACTCACCTTCAAGAGGCTGGTCATTAGAGGTAGTTGTCTCAGGTAAAGAGGGCGGGAAGTAGGTCTTATGGAGGCCTCTCCTCCTCCTCCTGCTGCTGCTGGTTTGAGGTTTAATAGGTCACAAACGCTGATGGATGTACGCATGGTGACGTCTGGCAACTGTGCAGGACCTAGTATAGTAACTCCCTGTTTGTAAATATTAAGAAGAAAATGGTGAGAGAGAGAGAGAGAGAGAGAGAGAGAGAGAGAGACTGACGAAATGAAGGACAAACAGACAGAAAAAGAGAGTGAGTGAGAGAAACAGAAAAACAAAGACACAAAGACAAACAAACCAATAATGATAATAATAATAATAATAATAATAATAATAATAATAATAAATAATACATGTATAACACGAACAAGAATAATGCGTAAATTCTCACCTGGGAAAAAGGTGAACACCGAGAAGCTCAAAAAAAAAATCTAAACGATAAGAAAAATCAGGTTTATATTTACGAGTTAATGAACACATGAAACACATCACAGGTTAGGTTAGATTAGGTTAGGTTAACAACATGTGTGTGGTTAACTCGTAATGACCTACACAGTCTCAGAAAGGCAACACTGTCCGGTGTATCTGTCGCTATGTACACGTCTCTCTCTCTCTCTCTCTCTCTCTCTTTCTCTCTCTCTCTCTAGGCACCTCACCTCAACATTCCTCCCAGCACAGCAGGAAATTACTTGATGCCAAAAAAAACCTGCATCACTTTATGGCAAAAATGAATGTTGTTGATACTCAGGAAATACCTTGTTAATGGCCCAGGTGAGTCACTCGTTAATTAGGTGAACAACAGGTGAGTGACCAGTGATATTAGGTGAGTGTAAATATAGTCAGGTGAGTCAATCGTTAATTAGGTGAACAACAGGTGAGTGACCAGTGATATTAAGCGAGTGTAAATATAGTCAGGTGAGTCAATCGTTAATTAGATGAACAACAGGTGAGTGACCAATAAGTAACCTAAGATTTTAAATGAATAACATATTAAATGCTTCTTTTTATATTTTGCAACGATAAATAGTTATGTATATTGTATGTATAGTGTTTATCAATATCCTGTATTAAATGTGTATCGAGACAGGTACTTCTAATTAGTCTAATGACCACAGGTAATTAATTATTGGATCTTATAATTACCTTTGTGTTATGAGATTAAATATGTTAGGTTAATTATCTGGTAATATTTTGGATCACCTGAAGATTAACCACCCTAATCCTTCCTGGGGGTTTTAGGTTAGGTTAGGTTAATCTTCAGGTAATACAATCTTTTAATTGTTGAATGAGGTAATCAAGTCTTCCTCATTGTACGTGTGAGTTACAGCTAAGTCAGTGAGGAGAGGTGTTCAAGGTGTGTAGTATCTCTCTCTCTCTCTCTCTCTCTCTCTCACAACAGGCTTGGGTTAAGACAAAAAACTTGTGCTTCAGTTTAATTTCCTCCTCCTGTACCTTCACGATCAGGTGTGTGGGGTAATGACTTAATCTCTCTCTCATTAAGGGACCTCTTACCTGTGTTATTAAGAGACCTGTGTTGTTAAGGGACCTGTTACCTGTGTTGTTAAGGGACCTGTTACCTGTGTTGTTAAGAGACCTGTTACCTGTGTTGTTAAGCGACCTGTTACCTGTGTTGTTAAGGCACCTGTTACCTGTGTCCATTTCTCAGCCAGTTATCACACCTAACCTGACGCACAGAAGGAAGCGACCTCAAATTGACCCCCGAGAGAGTAACATGACCTCAGGAGTTCTGGTCGTGTTTGAAGGTCAAGAACAGACGCGTTTACTACTTGATGTTCACGGTCCATTCCTGACACCGTTTACAGGTCACGGTGAGGGAGGGAGAGAGAAGAGGGGGAGGAAGAAGAGGAAGGAGGAGAGAGACGGGGGGTAGAAGAGAGAAGGGGGGAGGGGCCAGGGATGGAGAGAGATGGAGGAAAGGAATAAGGGGAAGGGAGGGGGAAGAGGGGGGAAGAGGAAGAGAAGGAGGAGCAAGGAAGAGGGGGAGACACGTCTAAAACAAGAGACGGTGTTTTCAATAAGTTATGTCACACTATTATGCTCTGAGTTGTGGCAGTGTTTAGGGTCGGCTGCTGAAGGTTGAGGATTGACTCACTAGATGATATATTAATGGTCTTATATGGCTCTTCTATTCCTGGCTAGGTTAGGTTAAATTAGGTTAGGTCAGATTAGATTGGATTAAGTCACGTTAAATTAGGTTTGGCTAGGATAAATTAGATCGTTAGGTTAAATTTGGTGAGGCCAGGTTATTAATTCATGTCAGGTTAAATTAAATCAGGTCAAGTTAAATTAGGTCAAGTCAGGTTAAATTAGATCAAGTCTGGTTAAATTAGGTCAAGTCAGGTTAAATTAGATCAAGCCAGGTTAAATTAGGTCAGGTCTGTATTTACCACTCATCAATATCTCGCCTCGCTGTGCCGTTTGTGGCGGCGTGTGAGGGCGGGACCGGTGGCATATGACACCCTCCTCACTTGGTCATAAAACAGTCATATGACACTCGGTTCCTCACCTTCCATTTCTGGCAGTAGTTAAGATGTCAATACCTGAAGGTCATATGTTCACCTGAGAAACATTATTAGTTAGGTTAGGTTAGGTGAGGTAATGTGAGGTCGGGTCGGGTGAGGTGAGGTCAGGTAAGGTTAGATTAGGTCCTGCAGGAGACAACATCCTTAAAACAACTTATATAATCCTCAAGTGCCACTCCAGGTCGTATTTCAAGGTCATCCTCACAGTCCTACTACTACTACTACTTGACCTCATCCTTCTGCATATGGTGTTTAGAGGCCAGTGTGTTTGTGTGTGATAATAAATAATAATAATAATAATAAACGGTTTATTAATAGAGTTGCAGCCGGTGGCTGAAAATATACAGACTTACATTTGATTTAGACATAATGATATAATATGCATTGAATACATTTACAGGGCTGTACAGTACATAAATCAGGAGTTGTTTATTATTTTAACATTAGATGGGATGGTGCTGTTCTTATATCTATCGGTGCGGGCTCTTATGGGCTGAATTTTGTTGTAGTGGCGGACTGAGCGAGTTGGGTGGGGGACTGCAGGTGGCAGGAGGTGGCGATGACGAGGATGGTGTAGTAGTCCACTGCCAAACCTTGCTAGTGCTTGGTGGTGGAGGTCACTGAGGGATGGCATTTCCAGGCTGCCTTGACTGTGTTGTTTACATGGGCCTTCCAGTCAAGTTTGTTGTCTATAGTTACACCCAGGAGTTTGGCAGACTGCACCAGCTGGAGAGGATGGGCACCCACTGTGACTGCTGGAGCTTGCACTGGAGTGGTGGCGGTATTGAAGTGCATGACTACGGTTTTGGTGTGGTTGAGTGTGTGTGCCTGCCTGCCAATTTACACCTGTACAAAAAAGTCAGGTGTGATGGACAGGGATATATATTGTACACCTGAAGCCTAATGTTACTTGTTTTAAGTTCAGAAGTTCAGGGAATAAATCGGGTCTCTCTCTCTCTCTCTCTCTCTCTCTCTCTCTCTCTCTCTCTCTCTCTCTCTCTCCACCAGCCAAGTAAGGTAAGGGGGGGGCGTTTTGACCAAGTACAATTCATTCATATTTCACGCTTAATTACTTTCATTTATTACCTGTGTTGAGCTCATGCATAATTAGTGGGAGTCAGGTGAGAGGTAATTATTGTGAACCTGGGCTTAAGGTATACTCAGCTTAAGGCTTAGCCAGCTTAAACCTGTTTGTCTGAGAGAGAGAAAGAGAGAGAGAGAGAGAGAGAGAGAGGAAGAGGGAGTGGAAGGGAGGAAGGAAGGCAGTAAGGGAGGGAGTGAAGAGGAAAGGAGAAGGAAGGGGGAAGGTGGGGGGTACTGAAGGACAGAGAGAGAGAGAGAGAGAGAGAGAGAGAGAGAGAGAGAGAGGTTAATACATTACCATGAGTAATAAACTTAACAAGAAATACTATGTTTTAAAACATCTTAAAAATACGCCTCCACGCCCCCACTCCACACGCCTCCACGCCCGCACGCCTCCACGCCCCCACTCCCCCACACCTACAAGCAAACACACTTCCACACGCCCAGACGCCCACACGCCTCCACGCCCACACGCCCCTACACCTGCCAAGCCAACACACCTTCCACACGCCCAGACGCCCACACGCCCACGCCCACACGCCTCCACGCCCCCCACTCCCACACGCCCGCACGCCCCCACGCCCACACGCCCCTACACCCAAGCAAACACACACGCCCAGACGCCCACACGCCTCAACGCCCACACGCCCCACACTCAAGGCAAACATTACGCCCAGACGCTTCCACGCCCACACGCCCCTACACCCTACAAGCCAACACACTTCCACACGCCCAGACGCCCAAACGCCTCTACGCCCAGACGCCGCCTCCAAATCCAGACGCCTCCAAACCCAGACGCCCACACGCCCACGCCCACACGACGCCTCCACGCCCCCCACTCCTACATGCCTCCACGCCCACACGCCTCCACGCCCTGGCCACACGCCCCTACACCCACAAGCCAACACACTTCCACACGCCCAGACGCCCAAACGCCTCTACGCCCAGACGCCTCCAAACCCAGACGCCTCCAAACCCAGACACCCACACGCCCACACGCCCACACGCCTCCACGACCACACGTCCATACATCGACCCTTTTGAATCACCCATGTTGGTTCAGACTACCCAGGGAGAGAGAGAGAGAGAGAGAGAGAGATAGATTCATTGAGGAAGGGAGAAGAAGAGGAGGGAAAGAGACAGGAAGAGGGAGAAAGGGAGGGAAAAAGAGGTAGGTAAAGGAGGAGGGAAAGGGGAGAGAGAGAGAGAGAGAGAGGAAGGAGGAGAGGAGATGACCTCGAGTTTGTTATACCTTCCCTCAATGAATCACCCACTCACTTCCATGTCCGCTCTCACAGGTGGTTGGGTGAGTGGGGTGAGTGGGAGTGAGGGGAGAGGAGGATAAGAGAATGAAGGGAAGTGAGAAAGGCGAATGAAAGAGAGAAGAATGGGTGATAGGAGTGAGAGGGAGTAAGAAAGAGTCAGAGTAAGGGAGTAGAAGAGAGAGAGAGAGAGAGAGAGCTGACCTGTAGTGGTAATAACAATCAAATATTTTCTAAGTGTGTATTATAATTTTTCAAAAGTCTTATTTTAATTAGAATTGTTCATGGTAAAACAAATCGCCAAATACGATATATTTTTTTTTTTAGATTTAGTTAAGTTATCGTACTCAAGGGGTTAAGTTATCGTACTCAAGGGGTTAAGTTATCGTACTCAAGGGGTTAAGTTATCGTACTCAAGGGGTTAAGTTATCGTACTCAAGGGTTAAGTCATCGTACTCAAGGGGTTAAGTTATCGTACTCAAGGGTTAGTATCGTACTCAAGGGTTAATTATCGTACTCAAGGGTTAAGTCATCGTACTCAAGGGGTTGAAGTCATCGTACTCAAGGGGTTAAGTTATCGTACTCAAGGGGTTTAAGTTATCGTACTCAAGGGTTAAGTCATCGTACTCAAGGGTTAAGTCATCGTACTCAAGGGGTTAAGTCATCATGCTCAAGAGGTTAAGTTATCGTACTCAAGGGGTTAAGTCATCGTACTCAAGGGGTTAAGTTATCGTACTCAAGGGGTTAAATCATCGTACTCAAGGGTTTAAGTCATCGTACTCAAGGGTTAAGTTATCGTGCTCAGGGGGTTGTTATCGTACTCAAGGGGTTAAGTTATCGTACTCAAGGGTTAGTCATCGTACTCAAGGGTTAAGTCATCGTACTCAAGGGTTTTAGTCATCGTACTCAAGGGGTTTAGTCATCGTACTCAAGGGGTTAAGTTATCGCACTCAAGGGGTTAAGTTATCGTACTCAAGGGGTTAAGTCATCGTACTCAAGGGGTTAAGTTATCGTACTCAAGGGGTTAGTTATCGTACTCAAGGGTTAAGTCATCGTACTCAAGGGTTAAGTCATCGTACTCAAGGGGTTTAGTCATCGTACTCAAGGGGTTAAGTTATCGCACTCCAAGGGGTTAGGTTATCGTACTCAAGGGGTTAAGTTATCGTACTCAAGGGGTTGAGTTATCGTACTCAAGGGGTTAAGTTATCGTACTCATCAAGGGTTAAGTCATCGTACTCAAGGGTTTTTAATCATCGTACTCAGGGGTTTTAGTCATCGTACTCAAGGGGTTAAGTCATCGTACTCAAGGGGTTAAGTTATCGCACTCAAGGGGTTAAGTTATCGCCTCAAGGGTTAGTTATCGTACTCAAGGGGGTTAAGTTATCGTACTCAAGGTTAAGTTATCGTACTCAAGGGTTTAGTCATCGTACTCAAGGGGTTTAGTCATCGTACTCAAGGGGTTAGGTTATCGCACTCAAGGGTTAAGTCATCGTACTCAAGGGGTTAAGTTATCGCACTCAGGGGTTAAGTTATCGTACTCAAGGGGTTAAGTTATCGTACGCAAGGCGTTTATTCATCGTACTCAAGGGTTTAGTCATCGTACTCAGGGTTTATTCATCGTACTCAAGCGATTTCATCGTACTCAAGGGGTTGTCATCATACTCAAGGTTTATTCATCGTACTCAGGGGTTGTCATCGTACTCAAGGGGTTTAGTCATCGTACTCAAGGTTTATTCATCGTACTCAAGGGTTGTCATCGTACTCAAGGGTTTAGTCATCGTACTCAAGGGTTTAGTCATCGTACTCAAGGGTTTATTCATCGTACTCAAGGGGTTGTCATCGTACTCAGGGGTTTAGTCATCGTACTCAAGGGTTTATTCATCGTACTCAAGGGGTTTTATTCATCGTACTCAAGGGGTTGTCATCGTACTCAAGGGGTTGTCATCGTACTCAGGGTTTTAGTCATCACTCAAGGGTTTAGTCATCGTACTCAGGGTTTATTCATCGTACTCAGGTTTTCATCGTACTCAAGGGGTTTTAGTCATCGTACTCAAGGTTATAGTCATCGTACTCAAGGGTTTATTCATCGTACTCAAGGGGTTGTCATCGTACTCAAGGGGTTTAGTCATCGTACTCAAGGGGTTTTATTCATCGTACTCAAGGGGTTGTCATCGTACTCAAGGGTTTTAGTCATCGTACTCAAGGGTTTGGTTCATCGTACAGGTTTATTCATCATACTAAGGGTTGTAATCATACCAAGGGCGTTTAGTTATCGCACCTAAGGGTTTATTCATCGTACCCAAGGGTTGGTACTCAAGGGGGTTTAGTCATCGCACTCAAGGGTTGAGTCATCGTACTCAAGGGTTTATTCATCGTACCAAGGGGTTGTCATCGTACTCAAGGGTTTATCATCGTAATTCAAGGGTTTATTCATCGTACTCAAGGGGCTGGGTCATCGCACTCAAGGGGTTTAGTCATCGTACTCAAGGGGTTTAGTCATCGTACTCAAGGGGTTTAGTCATCGTACTCAAGGGGTTTAGTCATCGTACTCAAGGGGTTGTCATCGTACTCAAGGGGTTAAGTTATCGTACTCAAGGGGTTGTCATCGTACTCAAGGGGTTAAGTTATCGTACTCATGAGGTTAAGATATTTTATTGTGAACATTTTCATGTTTTTATCCACACACGAAAACATTAACAAAACACATTTAAGAAAAGGAAACTAAAATGACCCATTGATTATAAAGACAACGACCAGTTGGTGATCTGACTTTCTGCCTCATTTACACACAGTTGCAGGTCTCAAGTGTTTCTCTTACTGGACAACACAACATACATATATTGTTTCTCACTATCGATATTATTATTATTATTATTATTATTATTATTATTATTATTATTATTATTATTATTATTATTATTATTATCATTATTATTATTATTATTATTTTTATTACTATTATTATTATTAAATTTTCGCCCCCCAGGCCCTGATGTGGGTCATTGACCTGTGCCCACTTCTACACTAAGACCATGCACAAGATGCTTCACCTATATACGATTGGTCCTCCAGAGATACAAACTATCTCACTAACTGGTCAATGATAGGTAGTAAAGATGAAGTGTTTACGGGTAACTCATTTAAAAAATATTCTTTTGGGTAACTGAAACTGAAAAGATGTTTCCTTTTGACTCAGTGGCAGGTCGTCCGGAGGAACATATTAGCCATTTACCTGCATGTCGGCACTCAAGGGGGGGTCAGGAGCGTGGGCGAGACAGGGAGGGAGAGAGGGGAGGGGAAGAGAGAGGTAGGGAGAGTGGGTTGAGTAGGGGAGAGGATGAGAGAGGGAGGGAGGGAGGGAGATATGACCTTGATATTATGGCGTCCCTCAATGAATCACCCATTCACTTCCGTGTCCGTCTGCTCTCACAGGGCCTTGGGTGAGAGTGGGGGAGGAGGGATTGGAGAGGGAGGGTAGGAAGAGGAGAGAGGGGGGAGAGGGAAGGAGAGTCAACCTTGAAATTGCTACAGAAACTGTGGATGCATTACTCATTCGCTTCCGTGTCGCGTCTCACAGGTGAGTTGAGAGAGGGAGAGAGGAGGGGAAGGAGAGAGGGAAGAGAGAGGAGGGAGGAGAGAGGAGGGGGAGGAAGGTATGAAGGAGGAGGAACAAAAATAAAGAGAGAAAGAGAGATAGAGGAAGTAGAGAGGGAAGAAATAGGAGGGAGGAGAGGGAGGAAGGTATGAAGGGGAAGGAAGAAGAAGGAAGAGAGGAAGAGAGAGAGAGAGATAGAGGGAGGGACGGAGAGTTGGACTGTCTCCATTCACACCTTTGGAATATCAATGATGGTGGCGGTGCACACTTCCTCCTACATGTTGGCTCTCACTGGGGGAGTGTTGGGGAGAGTGGCGGAAAGGTGGGGAGAGAGTGTTGGGGAGACTGGGGGAGAGAAAGAGAGGGGGAGACAGGGGGTAATAGGAGATGAGAAAGACGGGGAGAGGTGAGGAAAGAAAGAAAGAAAGAGAGAGATAGAGGAAGAGAAAAACAACAACAGCAGTAACAACAACAACAATCGTATGTCAGTTGTGCTGGGCGGATCGTCTTCAAACTTGACGTATGTGTTGTGCTCTTTATTCGATACAACTTCACAAAACCTTTCCATTTTTAGGTCACTTGAAATCCTCAGTTGACTTTTAGGCGCCAAAGGTTAAACTCTAGCGATCTATGGCTATATTGGGAGGGGGTGGAGAAGGCTAGTGGGCACGTAGGAGTTTGATGTCTTTAAGGTTGAAGTTTAAAGAAATATTACCTTTTTTTTAGAACATGTTCGATTTTAAGGGTTGAGGTATGTTCGATTTTAAGGGTTAAGGTATATTCGATTTTCAGGTTTGTAAGGGTGATGCCTACAGAAAAAGATCGTATTTTTTTTAAGGAGTTTAATGGTTCATAAGCGTTTCCATTTTAGAGATTCGAACACTTAACAAAATACATAATTCGATTTATAATCGTTTCTTAAGGTAGTTTAGTTAATAACACACACACACACACACACACACACACACGTGTACAGTCACAAAAAGAAGTCATGTCTGTCCTTGGTCTTATCCTCGAACTCTGAAGCAATGAACTTGTGAACCCTTGAGTCTCGTGAACCCCCCTCTCTCTCTCTCTCTCTCTCTCTTTCTTCTTCTTCTTCCTATACCCCCTCGCCCAATTCCCTCCTCTCCTCTCTCTTTCTTCTTCTTTCTTCTTCTTCTTCTTCTTCTTTTCTTCTTCTTCTTCTTCTTCTTCTTCTTCTTCTTCTTCTTCTTCCTTACCCCCCTCCCACCCACATTCTCCTCCTCTCTCTCTCTCTTTCGCTCTCTTCCTCTGACCCTTCCCCTTCTCTCTTCCTCACTCTCTTCCTCTTCCTCTTTCCCTCCCCTTTATCTTACTCTCTCCCCCTCTCCTCGCCGAGACGGTACAAGCAGGTAACAGACGCAGCCTCAATTAACTAACAGGTGAGAAGGTGTGGGAGGTGAGACAAGGGCCGGTACAGACTCCTAGATGGTGAGAGAGTGAGAGAGTGAGAGAGTGTGAGAAAAAGAGAGAGAGGGATCCTGTACAGACTTCTAGATGCTGAGAGAGTGAGAGAGTGAGAGAAAAAGAGAGAGAGGGATCCTGTACAGACTTCTAGATGGTGAGAGAGTGAGAGAGCGAGAGAGTGTGAGAAAAAGAGAGAGAGGGATCCTGTACAGACTTCTAGATGGTGAGAGAGTGAGAGAAAAAGAGAGAGAGGGATCCTGTACAGACTTCTAGATGGTGAGAGAGTGAGAGAGCGAGAGAGTGTGAGAAAAAGAGAGAGAGAGGGATCCTGTACAGACGTCTAGATGGTGAGAGAGTGAGAGAAAAAGAGAGAGAGGGATCCTGTACAGACTTCTAGATGGTGAGAGAGTGAGAGAGTGAGAGAAAAAGAGAGAGAGAGGGATCCTGTACAGACTTCTAGATGGTGAGAGAGTGAGAGAAAAGGAGAGAGAGGGATCCTGTACAGACTTCTAGATGCTGATGTGTTGGTTGATTTATTTTGCTGGCCGTCAACAACATCATAGATCATTACGGTCGGAGTGTTGTTATTTTTATGTTCTCGTTCTCTGACTTTGGTTATTTTTCTTCTTCTCGACGGTCCACATTTACTCATTTTCCTCACAAATATGTTGTTTTTTGTCTTCTTCTTTTTCTCTTTCCTTGTTTTTTTCGTCTTCATGTTTCTTCTTATGTTCTATTTCTTTGTTCTCTTGTTTCTTTTGTTCTTCTTTTCTTATTTCTTCGTATCGCAGCTTGGCTCTCCTACACTCCTCCCTCCACTTGGGACACTCCAGGTCGGAGGAGGAATGAGGGCCACCGCAGACACTTCTGTGTTGCTTCACTGGAGGTGTGCTGGTGCCCGGTCGTCCCGCACGTGGGGCAGACCTCCTGAGGCCGGCATTTCTTGGCTGCGTGGCTGTATCGCTGACAGTGGAACACCTTGTTGGTTTTGGTATGTATGGTTTTACTGGAATGGTGTCCCATCCCAGTACAACCTCTTTGGGAAGTGACCTGA
>NW_024722227.1:693193-708193 GCF_018991925.1 Homarus americanus
TGGAGCCAGTGAGGGAGATATACACTGCCTCACACGTCAACTCCCTCATAAAAAACCTGAAATTATGAAGCTTCGACTTACAGACATACACATAAATTATCTTCCTAAGTCTGAGGTTTAGTTTTTTAACCCTAACTAGATGGTTTATAGTTGAGGTTTATAGGTTTAGCTTTTTGATGTCTAAATAATGTATTGGTTTATTGTTAGCTGGTATAGTGTGGCGCTAGTTGGTATAGTGTGGTTTTAGCTGGTATAGTGTGCATTAGTAATTAACCTAATGACAGGAAAAGGTAAACAGAAGGAGGAGGGGAAGGAGGATGAGGAGGAGAAGGAGGTCAAGGAGGAGGAGAAGGAGGAGGAGGTGTGAGTTGGGATACACTTCTGGCCCAGGTAGTGTCAAGGCCCCTCCACCCACACACTGGTCCCCTCCACCCACACTCTAGTCCCCTCCACCCACACGCTCGTACCCTCTACCCACCCCCTCCACCCACACCCCCACCCCTCCACCCACACGCTCTGCCCTCCACCC
The DNA here is from genome assembly GCF_018991925.1 of Homarus americanus. Classification (NCBI taxonomy): domain Eukaryota; kingdom Metazoa; phylum Arthropoda; class Malacostraca; order Decapoda; family Nephropidae; genus Homarus; species Homarus americanus. The sequence continues at coordinate 693,723 of NW_024722227.1, forward strand.
ACCCCCTCCACCACACCTCACCCTCCACCCACCCCTCCACCCACACGCTCCCCTCCACCCACCCCCCTCCACCCACACCCTGTACCCTCCACCCACCCCCTTCACCCAACCTCTCCACCCACGCCTGTCCTCCACCCAACCCTCCACCCACACGCTCACCCTCCACCCACCCCCTTCACCCACACGCTCACCCTCCACCCACCTCCACTCCACCCTTCCACCCAGACGTTCGTACCTCCACCCACCCCCTCCACCCACACCCTCTCCGTTACACACAACTAAGGTACAGTACCTCCCTGACACACCTGCCAAGACGGACAATATGTAACACCAAAATAGTCCACACTCTCCTCCTTCTCTCCCCACTCCCTCCCCACTTCCCCTGTCTCCTCCCTCTTCACCTTCTCCCCACTCCCCTCCTGCTTCTCTCCCTCTCATCCTCTCCCTACTCTCTCTCCAAACACTCCTTGACCTCACTCACCCTCTCTCCCTCCTCCCTTCTTACCCCCTGTAGACAACCAGTCTCATTTTTCCGTGGTGGTGTGGGGAGAGTGGGGAGTAGGTGGGGAGGTGGGTGGGAGTAGGTGGGGAGTGTGTGGGGAGTAGGTGGTGTGGGAGTAGATGTTGGGAGGAGGTGGGTAAGTGTTAGGAGGAGGGCAAGATGGGGTAAGATGGAGAGCTGGAGGTTTGTTTGTGTGTGTGTGAGAGAGAGAGAGAGAGTAACAGCTTAGTTTTAGTGTTGTTTCATATCTATTTCTTCATCATCTCGTTCTACCTCATCGCACACACACACGCACACACACACACACACCTGGACTCACCTGTGGTAGCTGACGCAGAAGGAGCCGCGTCAGGAGGTGAGAGATGCCAGCTGGGAGGAATTTGTTTACCAGGGTACACACACACGGTGGCCAGGTACACACACATAGGTATACACGCACACACGGTGGCCAGGTACAAACACACACACACACACACACACTACTACTGTACTGTCACTCGGAATCAAGTATGACGATCATCCAGCTATGAAACAATGATATGAGTTATTAAGGATGTCACCTAGGTTGGTGAGTTTTGAGGAGACTAAAGAGGCCGATACGGGACCGGAGGGGTCGTCCACAGATGTTGCACATGTGGAGGGCTACATCTAGTGCGAGAGAGTCGGCAGCAGCGTCTTTCCGGCAGTGACGCTTGTCTGCCTCGGTATGCAGTCGGGCTAACCTCTCGCATTACGATGTGTAGTAATCAATTGCCACTTGAGGGGGTCGATTTGGCACTTTTTCAGGTTTGTTTTAAGACTATCCTTATACCTTTTCAGTTGCCCGCCAGTGTTACGTTTACTATTCGTTAGGTGACTGTAAAGTAGCTGCTTTGGCAGTCTACTGTCGTCCATGCGGGTAACATGGCCAGTCCAGCGTAGTTGTTCATGGATAATGGTAGCCTCGATGCTCCTACAGTTGGTGTCAGCGAGAATACTGGCATTTGTTCTCTTGTCTTCCAAGCGAACTCGGAGGATGGAACATAGACTAAACGTTGGTGAAAGTTTTCAAGTGCCTTGAGGTACCTCCTGTATGTGACCCATGTCTCACTACCATATAGCAGGGTGGGGAGGACCACTGCTCGATACAAGGGCAACTTTGTAGTTAATTTCAGCTCCTTACAGCTGAAGACACAGTTACGGAGTCTGCCAAAGGCTTGAGATGCACATCTGATCTGATGGTGAATCTCTTCAACGATGTCCGCAGTGGTGGACAGGTGGGAGCCGAGATACCGAAAGTGGGCAACATTAGAGAGGGTAGTCCCGTTAAGCTGGATGGATGGTGGAGGTGTGGCTGAACCAGGGGCAGGTTAAAAGAGAATCTGAGTCTTACATGCATTCACCTCAAGGCCGAAGTGTGTATACGCATCTGTGTAGGTGTTCAGGATTTCCTGTAGGTCGCGTTTAGTGTGAGCGACAAGCGTGAGGTCATCTGCATACTGAATTTCAGCGATGGAAGCTGCCGACACCTTTGTTCTTGCCTGGAGTCGTCTTATGTTGAAAAGACCATTCATCCGGTACTGGATGTCCACCCCGCCGGCTAAATTGGCACTGGCACGAGTAAGGAAGGCAGCCAAGAAAATGGAAAAGAAAGTTGGTGCCAGTACACCTCCTTGTTTTACCCCCGATTGGATGGGGAAGAACTCTGCATGGGTACCATTGTGCAGGACACTGCCGTTCATGAATCATGGACTTGCCTCACAATGGCAATGAACTTTGGTGGGCAGCCAAGGGTTCGTCAGAGGGGTTCCCTGCTGACCGAGTCGAAAGCCTTGGTTAGGTCAATGAAGGCCATGTACAGGTCACGACGCTGTTCTCTGCATTTTTCCTGTATCTGGCGGGTAGCAAAGATCATGTCAGTGGTGCCACGTAATGGTCTATTACTTTTTTATTATAGGGATACTTCTTTAACTCTCAAGTTGTCGAAAATTTGCTCATACTTACTGAATTGCTGCTGTCATTCAACAGTTTCCTTTGACAAGAGAATAATAACAACCGACCATAACATAATTGGTTGAGACACATCAATAATACCTGAGTATCTGTATTATTTCAGTGTTCATAAGAAAATATTACTGCAAAATGAAGATAAAATATGAACATACTATCTGCAACTCCAGGCCCCAAGTGTGGTGAGAAGGAGAGAGAAAGAGAGGAGGTGAGGGAGGGAGGAGAGAAAGAGATAGAGGAAAAGAGAAAGACAACGAGAGAGAGCGAATGAGAGAGAGACAGAAAGAGAGAGAATTATACATTCACCCCCCTTCTTCACCTTCACCCTTCCTCTCACCCCTCCCTCACCCCCTTACACCTTCCTCTCCCTTTCACCTACATTATCTTTCACTCCTTTCACCAATCGTCCCCCTCCCTCCCTCCCAGCTTCCCGCACCCCTACCACCCCCTCACCCCTACCACCCCCTCAACTACCCCCTTCACCCCTACCAATTCTTTGACCCTACAACCCCTCACCTCTCACTACACCACCCTACCACCTCTTCTTCCACTTTTTCCCCTACCATCCCTTCACCCCTACCACCCCTCACACCCCTACCACCCCCTCATTCTACCACCCCCTATCCCTACCACCCTCACCCCTACCACCCCCTCACCCCTACCACCCTTTCACCCCTTCCACCCCTTTACCCCTACCACCCCTTCACCCTACCACCACCCCTACACCTTACCACCCTCACCCTCTACCCACCCCTACCACCCCCCTTCAACTCACCCCTTCACCCCTTCCACCCCTTTACCCCTACCACTTCACCCCCTACCACCCCCCATCCCCACCACCCCTTCACCCCTTCCACCTTTACCCCTACCCCTTCACCCTACCTCACCTCACCCCCTACCCTCACCCCTACCACCCTCACATCCCTACACCTCCCCACCTCCCACCCTTTACCCCCACCCCTCAATTTCTACCAATATAAATTATAGTATATATATATATATATATATATATATATATATATATATATATATATATATATATATATATATATATATATATATATTTCATGTAGATCCAAATGAAAAGTGGATAAGATAATTTTGATAAAATCACACGCTTTTTTCGTGATTTTATATATATATATATATATATATATATATATATATATATATATATATATATATATATATATATATATATATATATATATATATATATATGTTGACTATATTAGTGCAGTCAAAGAGGTCAAGATCAGCCGCTATATTTGCTATACTTGACGTGGGAGGGAGTGGAGGGCGTATAAAATAGCCATTGGGAGTAAATGGACGGTGACGTGTAAATATAGCCAGAGAATGTGTCAGTGGCTATATTCAGCTGTTTTATCTCGAGGTCGATATATTAGTGTTGTTACATTTATGGGATTATTTTATTATTAGGTGTGTGTGTGTGTGTGTGTGTGTGTGTGTGTGTGTGTGTGTGTGTGTGTGTGTGTGTGTGTATCATTATTCATCACGGTGAGACAGGAGGTAGCCGGGGGCCATTCAACTGTCACAATGATATGATGTCCAGAAGCCCAATGAGATATAGCCTTCTCTACGGGTGATGATAGTGGTGGATGGTGGTAGTCTACTGATCGATGATGTGTGGGTGGTGGTGGTGGTGTGGTGGTGGTGGGTGTGGTGGTGGTGGTGATGTGTGGTGGTGTGTGGTATGTGGTGGTGGTGGTGATGTGGTGGTGGTGGTGGTGGTGGTGGGTGTGGTGGTGTGGTGGTGCAACGTGGGTAAGATAGCACTACATCAACGCCTGTGTGTGTTAGTAATGGTCTCAGCTGAGTGTATCCTGCCAGAGAGTGTCTTTAAGATAGTTTGAGGAGATACATACCGTATATTATTAATATCCTAACACCATCTCTCACACCCCCCACACCCACACACACACGCCCACATATCCCTACTCCCCCACACACCTCCTCCTTCAACCCCGCACACGCCCCTACACCCACACGCCCGCACACCCACGCCCCACCCTCCACCCACACACGCGTCCACACCCACACACGCCCCCCCCACCCACACACACGCCCTCCACCCACACACACCCACGCACCCACACACACCCCCACCCACACACACGCCCACACACCGTCCACCCACGCCCCCCCACCCACACACACGCCCCACCCACACACACGCCCCCCACCCACACACACGCCCCCCACCCACACACACGCCCCCACACACCCACACACACCCCCCCACCCACACACACGTCCACACGTCCACCCCGCCCCCCACCCACACACACCCCCCACCCCACACACCCACACACACCCCCCCACCCACACACGCCCACACACACGTCCACCCACGCCCCCCACCCACACCCCCCCCCACCCCACACACCTTCTCTTTGATCGTTCCCGGCACTTTATACCTGACATAAACAGTAAACTTGGCCTGACTATCCATCCACATACCTGCTCTCTCTCTCTTACCTATTATACTCAGTGGGGTCGAACCTGCGTGTTAGGTCTGACGTCACTTGCCACTGAGCCACACTACCAACCTGACACTGAGCCACACTACCTACCTGACAATGAGCCACACTACCTACCTGTCACTGAGCCACACTACCAACGTGACACTGAGCCACACTACCTACCTGTCACCGAGCCACACTACCTACCTGTCACTGAGCCACACTACCTACCTGTCACTGAGCCACACTACCTACCTGTCATTGAGCCACACTACCTCTCTCTCTCTCTCTTTCTCTCTCTCTCCAGTTCTTGGCATCAGTGTCACGAGTGCTTGTTCTATGACGTCACGCTGTGTCAGGCGAGCTTCTGTAATGTACACACCGTGACGACACATCGCTGACACATAGCTGACACTCCCTTATCTCCGCGTTACTGTGGCTGACGACGAGGAGAGAAAGAGAGAGAGAGAGAGAGAGAGAGCAGATCCTGTACCTCGACCACATAAGCAAGAGGCGTAAACACCAGTTACTTAATACTGCTGCTCCTGTTCATCTGAACCGCCAACATTCTTCAACCTTTTCCTTGTACCTGCCAGTGTATCTGCCCTTGTACCTGCCCTTGTACCTGCCCTTGTACCTGCCCTTGTAATTATATCTGCTGTACTTGGAACTCTTCTTGTTGTCTTCTGAATAAATTTTATGAACATTTTCATTTTATCTATTTGTCTGATTTCCTCTCTCTCTCTCTCTCTCTCTCTCTCTCTCTCTCTCTCTCTCTCTCTCTCTCTCTCTCTCTCTCTGCCCGTCTGTGTGTCTGTCTCTCGGTCAGTACCAATATCACACAAGCAATACTCCTCCGTCTTTATTTACAAGTAATACTTCTCACAACACTACAACTAACACACTTTTTATTGCTCAATTAATAGTCTTATATCGATAGTATACGATTTTATTGCGCCCGTGTGTGTGGGGGGAGGAGTTGTGTGTGTGTGTGTGTGGGGGAGGTTGTGTGTGTGTGGGGAAAAGAGGTTGTGTGTGTGTGGGGGGAGAGGTTTTGTGTGTGTGTGTGTGTGTGTGTGGGTATTTAAATTAAGGTTCACCTTATATGCTGTGTATATATAGCTTAGCTTAGCTTAGCTTAGCTTAGATTAGATTAGGTTAAAAAAAGCTTAGGTTAGCGTGAGACACGGCCACTGTAGTCACCTTTAGTTAATGTTTATACCGGTTACTGTAGCCTTAACCAGTGGGCTAATTATCGCTTGTGTCCAGGTTAATGATGGGGTTAATTACCTCCGTTCACACGTGTGGGGGATAATAGTTAGTGTTGAGAGTGTAAACAAGGTGGGAGAGAGAGAGAGAGAGAGAGAGAGTAATATACGAGTACATAGAGAGAGGAAAAATTTAATGAGAGAAAACAGAATATAGAGACAGAAGGAAAGAACTCTCTCTCTCTCTCTCTCTCTCTCTCTCTCTCTCTCTCTCTCTCTCTCTCTCTCACCAGGCAGCAGCAACTCACATGGTGCCGTAGAGAATAAGTCTTCCGGGAGTTTATATACAGTGTATATATTTAGCTCACGTAAATAAACCCGCCAGCCACCCACCCACCCACACACACCCACCCACTCACCCACCCACCCACCACCCCACCCACCCACCACCCACCCACACACACACATACAGACACACACACACACACACACACACACCCACCCACCACCCACACACACACCCACACACACACACATGTTTATCATAATAAGGATGATCATGGGTGCCACTCGGCTAAGTGTCGTCGCCTCAGTTTAAATATAGAGCTTAAAGATGGTCTGTATTGAGAGAGAGAGAGAGAGAGAGAGAGAGAGAGAGAGGACCATTAGAACTCTCTCCCTACACGACAATATACCCGGGTTAATACACAGCTAACACGACAGAAATAGACGTTTAAATTTGACACAAAACAAACATTCATCTCCTCTTCACTAAACAGACAGACAGACAGACAGGTGAGGTGATCTGTTTTTACCTCAACTCGTCGGTATATCTGTTGCCCACGAATAAGAGGCTCATTATTTACTCTTTGTTGCCAACGAGTAAATATAGATAATAATCGACTTGTAAAACAGACAAATAACCTTGAGGTGACAGTTTTAGCCCCTGGTAGAGGACATACTTGGCGGGGTATAATAATAAGTTTAAGTCAATCATTGGCGTAGACGATTATACAGCCACCTTGTTAAGTCTCTATGGTGGGGGGGCAGGTAGCAGAGGGGGTGGTGTGGGAGGGGGGGGTTAGCGTGGGAGGAGGGGGCAGTGTGGAGGGATGAGAGCAGTGGGGGGGAGGGGAGAGTGTGGGTGGAGGGGAGAGTGTGGGTGGGGGTTGTGGATACTGTGGTGGTCAGGTAACACTAATGTACAGGAGAATATTGTTAAAGTTCTTAACCTAACCTGACTTGTCCTCACGTAACCTAACTTAACCAAACCTTATTTTGTCCAGGTAGGTCTTATATTGAACGAGTCTTGTATTGAACGAGTCTTATATTGAAGGAGTCTTATATTGAAGGAGTCATATATTGAAGGAGTCATATATTGAAGGAGTCTTATATTGAAGGAGTCATATATTGAAGGAGTCATATATTGAAGGAGTCATATATTGAAGGAGTCTTATATTGAAGGAGTCATATATTGAAGGAGTCATATATTGAAGGAGTCTTATATTGAAGGAGTCTTATATTGAGCGCGTCTTATATTGAACGAGTCTTATATTGAAGGAGTCTTATATTGAACGAGTCTTATATTGAAGGAGTCTTATATTGAACGAGTCTTATATTGAACGAGTCTTATATTGAACGAGTCTTATATTGAAGGAGTCTTATATTGAACGAGTCTTGTATTGAAGGAGTCTTATATTGAACGAGTCTTATATTGAACGAGTCTTATATTGAAGGAGTCTTATATTGAACGAGTCTTGTATTGAAGGAGTCTTATATTGAAGGAGTCTTATATTGAACGAGTCTTATATTGAACGAGTCTTATATTGAACGAGTCTTATATTGAACGAGTCTTATATTGAACGAGTCTTATATTGAACGAGTCTTATATTGAACGAGTCTTGTATTGAACGAGTCTTGTATTGAAGGAGTCTTATATTGAACGAGTCTTATATTGAACGAGTCTATATTGAACGAGTCTTATAATAACGAAAGTCTTTATATTGAACGAAGTCTTATATTGAACGAGTCTTTGTATTGAACGAGTCTTGTATTGAACGAGTCTTGTATTGAACGAGTCTTGTATTGAACGAGTCTTATATTGAACGAGTCTTTATATTGAACGAGTCTTATATTGAACGAGTCTTCGGTATTGAACGGTCTTATATTGAACGAGTCTTATATTGAACGAGTCTTATTGAACGAGTCTTATATTGAACGAGCTCCTATTGAACGGTCTATATTGAACGAGTCTTGCATAACGAGTCTTATATTGAACGAGTCTTGTATTGAACGAGTCTTGTATTGAACGAGTCTTATATTGAACGAGTCTTATATTGAACGCGTCTTATATTGAACGAGTCTTATATTGAATGAGTCTTATATTGAACGAGTCTTATATTGAACGCGTCTTATATTGAACGAGTCTTATATTGAACGCGTCTTATATTGAACGAGTCTTATATTGAATGAGTCTTATATTGAACGAGTCTTATATTGAACGAGTCTTATATTGAACGAGTCTTATATTGAATGAGTCTTATATTGAACGCGTCTTATATTGAACGAGTCTTATATTGAATGAGTCTTATATTGAACGAGTCTTATATTGAACGAGTCTTATATTGAATGAGTCTTATATTGAATGAGTCTTATATTGAACGCGTCTTATATTGAACGAGTCATATATTGAATGAGTCTTATATTGAACGAGTCTTATATTGAACGAGTCTTATATTGAACGAGTCTTATATTGAATGAGTCTTATATTGAACGAGTCTTATATTGAACGAGTCTTATATTGAACGAGTCTTATATTGAACGAGTCTTATATTGAACGAGTCTTATATTGAATGAGTCTTATATTGAACGAGTCTTATATTGAACGAGTCTTATATTGAACGAGTCTTATATTGAATGAGTCTTATATTGAACGAGTCTTATATTGAACGAGTCATATATTGAACGAGTCTTATATTGAATGAGTCTTATATTGAACGAGTCTTATATTGAACGCGTCTTATATTGAACGCGTCTTATATTGAACGAGTCTTATATTGAACGAGTCTTATATTGAACGCGTCTTATATTGAACGAGTCTTATATTGAACGAGTCATATATTGAACGAGTCTTATATTGAACGAGTCATATATTGAACGAGTCTTATATTGAACGAGTCTTATATTGAACGAGTCATATATTGAACGAGTCTTATATTGAACGAGTCTTATATTGAACGAGTCTTATATTGAACGAGTCTTATACCGAACGCGTCTTATATTGAAGGAGTCTTATATTGAACGAGTCTTATATTGAACGCGTCTTATATTGAACGAGTCTTATATTGAACGCGTCTTATATTGAACGCGTCTTATATTGAACGAATCTTATACCGAACGCGTCTTATATTGAACGAGTCTTATATTGAACGAGTCTTATATTGAACGCGTCTTATATTGAACGAGTCTTATATTGAACGAGTCTTATATTGAACGCGTCTTATATTGAACGCGTCTTATATTGAGCGCGATATTAACCTTTGCATCATCACTCACAGAGCCGCTAACCCCGTGATCATGAACCACACGTCAACATTAAATGAATCACTTGTTCGCTTCATGAACTTTCTCTAAGGACTTTTTCCGAGTGTTTCTATTGGTCAAGGTATGAAGGATTAATATTTTACAGTGTTTCTATTGGCTGAGACTAACACAAGTATGAAAGATTTAGATATTTGTTGAGAGTATTATTCCTTATGAATGAATCTTGTTCCGAAAATTATAATTGGTTCAGACTTACCAAAACGTGAGGGATTCGAACTCTGATGCTGAACTGATGGATAAATCATATATCAGTACGTTCAGTAGTCGTGCAGTACAATAGTTTATCACAGCTTCATAATATTGCTTCAGTTGTTTCATTTTAAACTCTCGAAACCAAGTAGTGAAGCTTCGTATCCTCAATCTTCGTATCATAAACTATCTCGATCCTCTGATTCGGTTGGTTTATATCAAAGTCTCAAAATCAATTAAAATGAACCCTTGTATTCACTGCCTAACGAAACACTGTATCGAAGCACCGGACCAAATCCCCCGTGTAATTAACCTAACATAATGCATTTCACGCCTTGGATCAAACAGCTGGCCCTTGTAGCCTTAATATCTGACCATTGACAGCTGGTTTGAGAAAGGTATAAGATGGTATTATTCCACCTGTTAATTCTCAGATGGTCTCCTTAAGCTGGCAAATGACGGCCAGTTTTGATAAGCTTTGAGAGTAATTATGTTGATATTTTAGAAGCAGGTCGAGCATATCCGAACACAAAGTGAAACGGGTTTATTAAATGATTCATCTTAATACGAAGAAGTTCATAAGCTCTGAACTGTGCAGGTTCATGGTGTGAAGGTTAGGTTAGGTTAGGTTAGGTTAGGTTAGGTTAGGTTAGCTTAGCTTAGGTTTGCTTAGGTTAGGTTAGGTTAGGTTAGGTTAGGTTTTTTTTGACATATCAATAACAATACTAATAAAACAATGAGAAATTACTAACACTTATAACAACCAACTTATAAATCACTACTATAAGTTATATATAAAGTTTGTGAGATGTTACTACACACTAGATAAGAACACTTAGAAAATATTAAGAGATAAATTATTTCTTCATAAAGTAAATTGTAAGTGTGAGGTTGGCGGGATATATTAGTGTGATTACTTATACTTAACGTTTAATAAAGTAGAAAGTTGTAAGTGTTTTGTGATGGAATTATTATACGTTGTGTTGATGATATTGATATTGGTTACTGTAGCATTATCTCTCTCTCTCTCTCTCTCTCTCTCTCTCTCTCTCTTTTCATATTATAGGAGGAGTTGGAGGGAAATAAATTGAGGGAAATTTGGGCAGAGGGGGGCAGGACAGGGAGGGAGGGAAGAAGTGAGGGAGGAAGGAGTGAGGGAGAAGCAAGTGGATGGATGTGGGTCTCGGGGTTGAGTAGGCGGAGGGATGGTGGCCCCAGAAAGGAGGAAGAGGGGGTAGAGGGACAGGTGAGGGAGGGAGGGGGAGGGGAGGTGAAGGGGGGGAGGCCACATACCTGAGCACCTGGCGACCTCACCGCTAATCGCTGCCACCTACTGATGAGGGTTCACACCACTCCCTCCCTCCCTCCCGTTACCCTCCTCCTGTTACCCTCCGTCTTGTCTCCCTCCTCCATCACTCTACTCCATCCAGGCTGGACCCAGGGAGCCGATCGTAAACCTCGGCTGAAGCAAATATGGACCACCAAAAAAGCCGAGATGAAACAGGTGGTTGGCCGGTGGGCGCAGGGGTGGCAGGGGGCGGAGGGTGGCGGGGAACAGTGTGGCTGGGAGAGGAGGGTGCGTGGCCGGCTGGGGGAAAGGGGGTGGGTGGCGGCTGGCAGGGGAGGAAGAGAGGTGAGTGGCAGCTGGGTGGCTGGCAGGGGGGAGGTGGTGGCTGGAGGTGGCGGCTGGCAGGGGAGGAAGGGGTGGTGGCTGGAGGTGGCGGCTGGCGGGGAGGAAGAAGAGGTGAGCGGCGGCTGGAGGTGGCGGCTGGCGGGGGAGGAAGGGGAGGTGAGTGGCAGCTGGAGGTGGCGGCTGGCGGGGGAGGAAGAAGAGGTGAGTGGCGGCTGGAGGTGGCGGCTGGCGGGGGAGGAAGGGGAGGTGAGTGGCGGCTGGAGGTGGCTGCTACGTGACCACTGAGTTGTGCCCAGCCGCCATGAGAGACGATGGCTTGGCTCTGGTTGTGTTAATGGAGTGTGTCTGTTGGTCAGGACGCACCCTAGTGGTTAAATACATTCAGATAACCTAACCTAACCATCGTCAGGTTATTCTCCACCACATTAGCTACACACACAGTTGCTAAATGTTGAAAAAAAAATCCATATATTTGTTTTTTACTAATATTTCTAAGGTTTACCATCGTGCGACTACCCGACGTACAGTACACCGCCCATTACGGTCGCTTGACGTTGTGTTTCTTATAAGGTTGTCCGTCAAAATAAACAAACAAAAACTTATCTATTTTTGGGTTACAAGAACAAAATCATCTTGGTGATGTTATGGTGTAGTGACGTCACTGGGTCTATTGTCTCCTATTGGCTATTTTATCGTCCTTGTTACACCCACACACACACCACTACAACTACCACACCACCACCACTAACACCACCACCACCACCACTAACACCACCACCACTACCACTAACACCACTACCACTAACACCACCACCTAACACCACCACCACTACCACCTAACACACCACTACTACCACACCACCACCACCTAACACCACCACTACCTAACACCACCACTACCACTAACACCACCACCACCATCACCACCACCACCACTAACACCACCACTACTACCACACCACACCACTAACACCACCACCACTACCACTAACACCACCACTACCACCACCACTACCACTAACACCACCACTAACACCACCTACCACTAACACCACCACCATATCACCACCACACTCCCCACCACCACCCACCACCACCACTTCCATCGCTACCTGTTATAATTCACAGTTTAATTCTAAGTGTTCTTAATAGTTTATGGCGTAAACGTGACCAGGTAAGAGTGTTTGAGGGAGGGAGGGTGATGTAGGTAGGAGGGAGGGAGGAAGGAGGGCAGTGGGGGAGGGGAGGATAGTAGAGGGGGGTGGTAGAAGGAAGGGGAAGAACGAGGAGGGTAAGATGTAGTGGTGTGATGGAAGAAAAGAAAGATGAGGGAGAGAAGGGGGGTGATGGAGGATAAAGAGGACTAGGAGAGTTGATAAAAGAGTAGAAGGAGTGAAGGAAAAGGTAAAGAAAACACGAGTGAGCTTAAGGAGGAAATTAGAGTAATGGAAAAAAAAGAAAAGAAGAAGAAATTAAAGAAAAGAGAAAAGAAAATAGGAATAGATAAAGAGTAGAAGAGGAAGAGTTGATAAAGAGGTGTATAGGGATTAAGTGGAAGGTGATAAAGACTAGCGTATAACAGATAGTGTGGTAGGCTGGTTGAGTGTGTGTGTGTGTCACCTTATAAACACAAAGTTCGATTATCATGAGTTTGTCTTCTCCGGCTACTTAGATACGGGGTAACCTGAAGCTTGACACCCCAATTTTAATCTAACATATCTAACTAATCTAACGTAACCTAATCTAACACTAACCTAACTTAATCTAGTTTAATCTAACTTACCCTAATGCTAGCTTAACCTAACCTAACTTAACCTACCCTAACCTTACTCTAACCTAACCTGACCTAACGTAAAGCTAACCTTACCTAACCAAATGCTAACTTAACCTAACTCAACCTAACACTAACCTAACCTGACCTATCCTGGATTTAGAATGGGAATTTATAATCAAATCATTATAGGAACCTGAACCTATGATACTGTTGGATTGGAACTGCTTCAGCATGTGATCCGAAACCCCTTAAGCAGCTTCATAAAGGAATGAACCGTTCTGTGTTTATATGAACACCATTGAGACTGTGTTCAAATATTCTTAACGAAACTTCTTATAAAGATTCGACCCTATTTGATACAGGTTTCGAAAAAAAAACATCTAACACAGAGTCTTGAACCAGGTTAATATTAAGATTCAAACCGATTGACTCCGTAGTTTCGAACTGTCTCCTCATAAAGTTTCGATACGCGTTCCCATAAAGATTCGAATCGACTTTATGTGGACGAACGCTCAAACTAACGACACATGCAGGTATATAATTAAACATTGGTTCATTTCCTGCTCGGAGTCCAATCAATGTTTCGTAGAAGATTCAGAACTTCCTTGCATGTCAATTCGAAGCAAGTGAACCCGAAACCCCGAATCAAATGAACTGAATCCAAATTTTCGAACCAGATAAAGACTACGCTCTCTTCCTTTAAATCATCTCTATCATCTCTATCTATTGTCTAAGTATTAATATTTCTTGTAACACCTACAATATTTACAGTGCCTGCTTTTATTGTACCATCAAAACCGTTTTATCGGGACTTATCATGTACAGTAAATAGATAAGAAATTAACATTACAATAATTATATTTGCCAAAAGACATAATCCTGACAGCTCTGTCCTCGTGTTCAACCTTATTACTGTACAACCCAGGTTGTACTGCTCCCCCATTATACTTATGTTTTTCAATTCCACTCTAATTTATGTAAATATAAATAAATAAATAAAATAACTACAAAAATAAATAAATAAATAAAATAAATAAATATTGAAGTGATAACCGTGGTAACATGTTGTTATTACCATCACGCTATTGTA
>NW_024722227.1:713193-725693 GCF_018991925.1 Homarus americanus
GAGGCTGTAGGTGTTGGAGGGTGTAGGTGTTGGAGGGTGTAGGAGGGTGTAGGTGGGTGTAGGTGGGTGTTAGAGGGTGTAGGTGGGTGTAGGTGGGTGTTGGAGGGTGTAGGAGGTATAGGTGGGTGTAGGTGGGTGTAGGTGGGATTGGAGGGTGTAGGGTAGGTGGGTGTAGGAGGGAGGTGGGTGTTGGGGGTACTAGGGGTGTATAATAAAATAATATTATAATAATAATAATAAAAAGATGAAACAGGGAGATAGAGAGAGACAACGAGAGACACAGAGACATAGAGATAAAGACAAAGACAGACTGAGACAGACCGAGAGACAGAAAGAAGGAAAGAGACAGAGACAAAGAGACAGAAATAGAGACGATGACGGAGACAGAGAGAGAGAGAGAAAGAGAGAGAGAGAGAGAGAGAGAGAGAGAGAGAGAGAGAGAGAGAGAGAGAGAGAGAGAGAGAGAGAGAGAGAGAGAGACCTTACCTCTATACAGGACATTCCGACTATATCTTGTCCTTGGAGGTTCTTCTATGTTGCTCAAGGACTCCACCCTTCATCCACCCACTGTTGTACCCTGTAAACCCTCCTCCACCCACTGCTGTACCGTGTGATCCCTCCTCCACCCACTGCTGTACCGTGTGATCCCTCCTCCACCCACTGCTGTACCCTGTGATCCCTCCACCCACTGCTGTACGTGATCCCTCCTCCACCCACTGCTGTACCTTGGATCCTCCTCCACCCACTGCTGTACCCTGGATCCCTCCTCCACCCACTGTTGTACCTCAAACCCTCCTCCACCCACTGCTGTACCTTGTGATCCCTCCTCCACCCACTGCTGTACCGTGTGATCCCTCCTCCACCCACTGCTGTACCTTGTGATCCCTCCTCCACCCACACATGCTTTCTTCCACCCTCCTCCATCCATACACCTTGGACTCCACCCACTTTCATATCCTCTGCCCCTTCCTCCACTCATCATCTACCAACCTTAACTAGCCTCCTCCACCCACATCCCCTCCTCCACCCATACACACGTACTCATGTGCTATTCTCAACCATCTTCCACTTATTTTCCACCCACACCACACGTAACTACAAGGTAAGATGTGAGTGGGTGGACAGTGGGGTGTGGGTACTAGGTGGGTGAGAAAGTGGGTGGTTTGGGAGTGTGGGCAGGTTTATGAATGGTTCAATGAGTGGGCGGGTGTTTGGGCCTTTGGGTGTAGGAGGGTGGGTGGTGGGTGGGTGGTGAGGGCAGGTGGGTGGATAAGCTTGCATAGTGATGTGGCAAAAACCAGAACGAGGTGGTGGGTGGCTGGTGGGTGGCTGGTGGGTGGGTGAGGGGGAGGGGACGAGTAAAGGAGGGGATAGAGAGGAGGGAGGGGAGGTGGGAGTACACACGCGACTTGTATGATAAGTCGAGAAACTTGTTCAGGTAACAATATATTATTATAACTAGTTCTTATATTATATATATATATATATTATGTAAAATAACAGTAATGATATTATTATTATTATTATTATTATTATTATTATTATTATTATTATTATTATTATTATTATTATTATTATTATTATTATTATTATTATTATTATTATTACTACTACTAAAACTACTACTACCACCACCACTTGAATAATTAAAGCATCATTAATAGTCTAAGCAATAAAGATCTTCAGTCAAACTCAGATGACGGTAATTAAGGTAGGGTCGTTTGCCTAATTATATGACCCCTGCCGACCTGACCTGACTCTGGTGCCAGTATATTGATCGGTAATTACAACTGCTCGAGTCTATCTGGAGTTAGGGTGGTTGGGGTGTGCACCACCACCACTACCACCACCACTACCACCACCACCACTACCACAACCCACCACCACTACCACCACCACCACCACCACCATTACCACCACTACCACCACCACCACCACTACCACAACCACCACCACCACCACAACCACCACACCACCACCACCACTACCACCACTACCATTACCACCACTACCACCACCACCACCACTACCACAACCACCACCACCACCACCATTCACCACCACCACCACTACCACCACCACCTCACCACCATTACCACCAATTACCACCACCACCACCACCACCACAACCAACCAACCAATCAACAACCACCACCAATCAACCACCATACCACCAACCACCACCACCAATCAACTCAACCACCACCAACCACAACCACAACCAACCACCTCACCAACTAACCAACCAATACCAACCCACCACCATCAACCACCACCACCAACCAACCACCACCAACCATCACCAACCAACCTCACCACCAACCAACCAACCACCACCAACTAATCACCAACCAATCACCAACTCAACCCAACCATCACCACACCCAACCACCAATCAACCACCACCAACCACCAATCAACCCAACTATCACCACCACCACCACCATCAACCACCAACTAACCAACCACACCAACCACCACCACCACCAACACCACTTCATCACCACCAACCAACTATCAACCACCACTACCACCACCATTACCACCACCACCACCACCACCACTACCACCACTACCACCACTCACCATTACCACCACCACCACCACCACTACCACCAAATACCACCACACCATACGACCACCACTACCACCTAATTACTACCACCACCACTACCACCACTATCACCCCCTGAGTTACGCACGAACACCCACAAGTCATCTGAGGATTACCATTCATGTTAAACACGAGGTGGGGGGCTGAGATGGCCTGGTAGGGGGAGTGTTATGTTGGGGTCTCCCTTCTGCCTCCCCCTCCCCTCCCCCTACCTCCTCCTCCACCCTACGCTGACGGGCTTATCTAGGTTAGGTACGAACATGATACCTGGTGGTAGTGGTAGTGGTAGTGGTGGTGGTAGTGGTAGTGGTGGTGGTAGTGGTAGTGTAGTGGGTTGTTGAAGTTTATTTGTGACAAGTACTCTCTAGGTGGGCGGGTTCATCCAGGTGGGTGGGAAGGTAAGGCAGTACTACAGGTAACAACTATTAATTAAAACAGGGCAGGTAGGGGAACAGGTGGCCACTGAACCACTCTACCCCAGGGCATATTCCCAGGGGAGAGTGTACATCTATAATGTACAGCCTATAATATATACCAACAATGTACACTTAGTCGCTTACAATGTATGCTTAAAATGTACACCTTCAATATATGATAAAAGTGTACACCAACAAAAGTCCACCTTCTATGTATACTTCATACAACGTACAAAAAATACTTGGTTTCATAGCGTTGTACATCGACTCGCGACACAGTGATGTACAGTACAGAGGCGTGAACACCTTGTTATACAGATCATTGTGTATTTTATCTCTGAACAGTGTAGCAAGTAATATTTTTTATACTGTTGTACATCTCTCTCTCTCTCTCTCTCTCTCTCTCTCTCTCTCTCTCTCACAGCGTCACATATGGCCATTAACAACACACACACCGGAACTAACATGTTTAATTCCGCCATCACAAGTTAATTATCACTTATGTGTCTTATTATGTGCCCCTAAGTGATGGTCCTGAGAGAGAGAGAGAGAGAGAGAGAGAGAGAGAGAGAGAGAGAGAACGATGTCTATTTGTGTAGAAAAGAGAGAGAGGAATATATTAATCTCTATTTATTTTTTTTATCTTTTCACACACACCTCTCTCTCCCCCACACGTTAAGGAACACTTGTATGATATATATGCAGCTTCAGGTGGCGTCTCTTGTACTGTCAGAGAGCAGCTTTACCGTGTATTAGTTACTGACAACACCAGTCCTTCACCCACACACACCTGCACCCTAACCCAACTTAACCCAACCTAACGTAACCTAACCTAACCTATTATTATTATTTGTTTTTAATTTTCATAATTAAGTAACACATTATATCTGTTCCTTCATTAGTTATTATTCATTTATTCATTGTTATATCTTCTTTAATATCATCATCTTCATTATCATTTCCTAATAATTAATCCATTGTTTACTAATTACATCATTATTATTTGTTCTTAATTATTAATATATTTTTCACTATTAATGTAAAATAGTGTATCAATTTATCACAATATCGAAGTATCTCACCAATTTAATTTTAGAATTTTAATCGCCTTGGGAAAATACTTCAGCTAATGGTTTTAAAACGTCAATTAAACTTGGTGGGGAAAACTCACAGGTGTGGGAGTCTCGCAAAGTCATTAACTCAGGTGTGTAATTAAAGAGGGAATAAAGAAAGAGTACATGTGTTAAGTCACTATCGGGTAGAAGAATGTTTGTTCAGACGCCAACGTGAAAATAGCAAGAAAGTTGTTCTCTTCTCCCCTCCCTCGCGTTCTCTCATCTCCTGGGTAAATACGGAATTCTCGGCGAGTATAATCTCCTTATCTTATAGAATTTGTTCTATTGAAATAAAATGAAAAAGTCGATATTTAAAAACAGTGTATTAATATTATAAATGTTTTTCTTGGTGAGATTTAACTAAAGAATTATATTATTGAAGCGATTTCGTATCTAAGTGTGGCATCTCGCACAGTCTGTCGTAAATATGTGGTCGTTCACTGATATAATCTTTATATTTCATTCAATTTGCTGTATGTAAACAAAGTAAGGCGATAATAATAAATATAAAAGACTTTATGAAGCAGGTTAATATTTTATTTTCACAAAGTCTTTACAATAATCCCTTCTCGTATACAGCTAGTCTGGGTACAACATCCGGCACACTGTCGTAAATAAAATTCTCTCCACTACGCATCTCATATATTTCACCAGTTTCACAATACTAATATAAAGAAAACATAGATGATAATCGCATAAAAAATAAACAGCATAGATAATTATATTTTATCTTTGAAATAAACGTAGTAAAAGTATCAGTAAGGATAATTTTCGTCTCACATTCAGGGCACAGCTGTAAATATCGTCTCCTTCGGTGGTTCATCTTCCACAACACAAGACGCTGATTTTCCTAA
Source organism: Homarus americanus (assembly GCF_018991925.1). Lineage (NCBI taxonomy): Eukaryota > Metazoa > Arthropoda > Malacostraca > Decapoda > Nephropidae > Homarus > Homarus americanus. The sequence continues at coordinate 718,193 of NW_024722227.1, forward strand.
ATAGATCCAACAAAGAATATTAACACCGGTTCAAGTAGAGCGTAGACACCATAAATTTTCGCTCAACGTGTAAATAAGATCACTGAGTACACACTTGAAAGATCTTGCTGGAAATAATTATTGTTTGTATACCTGCACTGTCTAGGTACACTGTATACCTGCACTGTCTAGAGGTACACTGTATACCTGCACTGTCTAGGTACACTGTATACCTGCACTGTCTAGAGGTACACTGTATACCTGCACTGTCTAGAGGTACACTGTATACCTGCACTGTCTAGAGGTACACTGTATACCTGCACTGTCTAGGTACACTGTATACCTGCACTGTCTAGAGGTACACTGTATACCTGCACTGTCTAGGTACACTGTATACCTGCACTGTCTAGGTACACTGTATACCTGCACTGTCTAGGTACACTGTATACCTGCACTGTCTAGGTACACTGTATACCTGCACTGTCTAGGTACACTGTATACATACACTGTCTTTACACAAGTATCCAGTGTTTCATATATAAACAACACAGTTTGGGGTAATATCCGCTGTTTCACTAACACACGTTAACATTAATTTCTCTACAAACATCTCCATTAAAGCTAACAACACCTTGATAGTAATTAAGAGAAGTACTTTAATTACCACTTAAAGTCTATAGTTGTAAAAGAAGTTATATAAATTACCCTTCAGAATAAGAAGTTTACTTATGAAGACAAAGTGTTCCTGTTCCACCTCCTCCTCCTCCTCCTCTTGTCTCACCTCCTTCCCACCAGGACCTCCCCCTCCTCCTCATCCTCCTCCTTCTCCTCCTTCTCCTCATTATGCTATCTCCACTGTTACAGATGCAAAAGAGAGAGAGAGAGAGAGAGAGAGAGAGAGAGAGAGAGAGAGTGAGAGACAGACACACAGACAGACAGACAGACAGAAATTACCATAGTTATATTCACGTTGGTCTTATTGAATTATCTTTTCTCTCAGGAGGTTTAAAAGTGTAAAAAAAATTACCTTTAGTTATCTTTGGTTGAGCTGTGATGGTGGTGACGTGTAGAGGGGATACGAACGAGGGTGCTGAGGTGCCAAGACGCCAATCTAATTATTATTCCCCTTCTCATGATGTTCTTTTGCTACACTGTCTTGCTGATGTATTCTCTTCCTTAATGTCTGTTTGTCTGTTTCTCTGCCTGTGTCTGTGTGTGAATATCTGTGTTCTCTGTTTGACTGTATTTCTCTCTCTCTCTCTCTCTCTCTCTCTCTCTCTCTCTCCGGACAACAACTCAGAGGCTTCACAGTAATACATAAACAATGTCTCCCTTTCATGTTCTCATATATGTGTACTGATTATAATCTTGTTAGACCATATCTGTCTGTCTGTCTGTCTGTCTGTCTGTGTATCTGTCTGTCTGTCTGCTGTCTGTAAAAAGAAAACTCTTAACATGTGTTTCACTAACCTAACCTCTAACCTAACCTAACCTAACCTAACCTAATTTAACACCAACCTAATAATAACCAACCTAACCTAATTTGTTCTACAAAAAAAAATTGACCTGAGGAGTACTTTTTACATGACACACACACACACACACACACACACACACACACACACACACACACACACACACACACACACATACACATAGACAGAGACAGCGTGAGAGACAGAGCTAGACAGAGAGATCAAGAGAGACAGGGACACACTCACAAAGATGGAGAGAAACATACAGAGAGACATTAGAGAGACACAGAGAGACGTTTGAGAGAAAGAAACAGACAGACAGACAGACAGACACATAAAAGAGAGAGAGAGAGAGAGAGAGAGTGACCAGTCAGCAATACGTGTAAGGTTAAAAACTGGACCAGTAAGGTTAAGTGAGAGACTAATATGGGTCGGCTATATTTAGAAACCCTGAGGTGAGAGAGAGAGAGGTGAGAGAGTGAGATAAAGAGACACAGAGAGAGAGAGTGAGAGAGAGAGAAGTAATGTGGTGCTGACGTAAATATATTATGTGATGGACGACCCTCGTTTGCCAGGCTTTGAGGTGAGAGAGAGCGAGAGAGAGAGAGAGAGAGAGAGAGAGAGAGAGAGAGAGAGAGATGATGAAATGGAGATATTCATAGAGAAACTCATTATGCACACACACACTACTCCACCGGGGTGACAACTCACACTGGCATACTTGCATTGCTTATTTTTCGACATTGTGACTTTGACCTTTGACCTAGCAGCCCTTAATTAATACCAGGTCAAGATGATACTATGTTGAATAAACACACCAAATTTTAACATTGTAAGTCTATATATTCATAAGTTATAATGTTAAATATTTACAGGTGTATAGATGGCATTGTCTAAGCCTCTAAGGAGATATATTCAGTTTTTTCAATGTTTTGACCTTTGACCCATTAATCTTTAAGTTATAGGAGGTCAAGATATATTTATGGTGAATGTGCTTGTCAAGTTTAAACTCAGTAGGCCTATCCGTGTTTGAGTTATGATGGTAAAAAGTTATGCAAATATTTGACTGACGTGAAATATGTGTGTGATCCTAACTTGTGTGATAAATGACCACGATGAAGTGATAAATACCAGTTCTGCCTCATACTACTACATACTACCACACTACCACACTACCACACTACCACACACTACCACACTACCACACTACCACACACTACTACACACTACAACCACAATACTACACACTACCACACACTACTATACACTACCACACACACACACATACACACACTCACACACACACACACACACACACACATACACACACACACACACACACTAACAGTAGACTCACCTCACACTTCTTGTTACACAGGAAACGCGGCCACATCTCTTGTTATAATGAACAAGAAATTTACAGACACCATCACGTAGGTAACAGCAACAATAATAATAATCAATTTCGCTACAAAATTTCTTCCGTTCCGAGCTGTTTCATTGGTTGGTAGTGAGGGCAGCTTCATCTTCCATCAGTTGGTAGTGAGGGCAGCTTCATCTTCCATCAGTTGGTAGTGAGGGCAGCTTCATCTTCCATCAGTTGGTAGTGAGGGCAGCTTCATCTTCCATCAGTTGGTAGTGAGGACAGCTTCATCTTCCATCAGTTGGTAGTGAGGGCAGCTTCATCTTCCATCAGTTGGTAGTGAGGACAGCTTCATCTTCCATCAGTTGGTAGTGAGGACAGCTTCATCTTCCATCAGTTGGTAGTGAGGGCAGCTTCATCTTCCATCAGTTGGTAGTGAGGGCAGCTTCATCTTCCATCAGTTGGTAGTGAGGGCAGCTTCATCTTCCATCAGTTGGTAGTGAGGACAGCTTCATCTTCCATCAGTTGGTAGTGAGGGCAGCTTCACCTTCCATCAGTTGGTAGTGAGGGACAGTTTAGTTCCCAGGAGTGACAATGACCTTTATAAAAACCATCTGAGTTACGAGTTCCGGCCAGCGTCACTCTCACTGTTACCTGGTGGTCACTCCTTGGGACCTGCCCCTAGTGAGTGACCCTCTTTAGTCCCCTTGTGAGTGACCCTCCCTCCCCTCTTTTTTTAATCCCTTTTACCTGTGTTAAGGGAGACTAATTTATGACTTCACACCTCGTTATTATCTCCCTACTCACCCTTTTTTACCCCTTTACCTGTATTAAGGGAGACTAACTCATCCCCTTCACACCCGGTACTAAGGGAGTTTGAATTATTGGTATTTTAATATTTACGACAGCTACCTAACCCATTAAAGTGACCATTAACTCTTTCCTATTATCCTAAACCTTCCTTTTCTTCGTCTTGTTGCCTTAAGTTATTACCATTATCACCATTCTCTCCTTCCTTCTCTCTCATTCCCTCCTCCTGTCTCTCTATCTCGCGCTGTCTCTCTCTCTTTCTCCTTCACTCACCCCTCCATCCCTCTCGCTCTCTCTCTCTCTCATTTCCATCTTCCCGCTCTCACCCCCTCTCACCCTCCCTTCACCACTCCCTTCACCCCCTCACCCTCCCTCTCACCCTCTCACCTCTCACCCTCTCTCCCTCCGTCAACTCGAACCAGTAATCCCACAGTTTTGCTATAATGTGGGGCTCACCACTCACATTTCCTCTCACCACCTCCTCCTCCTCCTCTCTTCACCACCTCCCTCCCTCCCTCCCCTTCTTCTGCCACCACCTCCCTCCCTCCTCCTCCTATTCACCACACCTCCCTCCCCCTCCCTCCTTCCACCACCGCTCCCTCCTCCTCACACCACCTCCTCCCCCTCCCCCTCCCTCTTCACCACCTCCTCCCTCCTCCTCCCTCACCACCCTCCTCCTCTCCACCACTGCCCCTCCTCCCTTCACCACCTCCTCCCTCCTCCCTTCACCACCTCCTCCCTTCACCACCTCCTCCTCCTCCTCTTCACCACCTCCTCCCCTCCTCCTCTTCACCACCTCCCCTCCTCCCCCACTACACCTGGATGCATTCTGGGTCATTGAATGCATTGATAGATGTTGCAGAGATGACAAGTTGGTGTTGATATTGCAGGGAATAGTTACAAGTGATAATTTAACCAAGGACAGCTAAAGGATAGTATAACCTAACCTAACCTAACCTAAGCTAACCTAACCTAAGCTAAGCTAAGCTAAACTAAACTAAACTAAACTAAACGTTATTGTTTGAAAGGGATGAGAATTGCGATGTTATTAATAATAATAATAATAATTAACGGTTTATTGAAAAAGTTCTGCAGCCCGAAGGCTGAAAATATACATTGGGCATAAATGACTTATTACATACATTGGTGGTTTAACAAAAGCCTTCATTAGAGGAAGGTAAAGGAACATACAGTGAACATACAGATTAATGTAGGTGTTGAACAGCAAAAACGTAGTGTAGTAACTCCCTCACAGATGGTGTTATGAGGGGCCTCACGTGGTGTAGTAATTCCCTCACAGATGGTGTTATGAGGGGCCTCACGTGGTGTAGTAATTCCCTCACAGATGGTGTTATGAGGGGCCTCACGTGGTGTAGTAATTCCCTCACAGATGATGTTATGAGGGGCCTCACGTGGTGTAGTAATTCCCTCACAGATGGTGTTATGAGGGGCCTCACGTGGTGTAGTACTTCCCTCACTGATGATGTTATGAGGGGCCTCACGTGGTGTAGTAGTTCCCTCACAGACGGTGTTCTATGAGTGAGGTGTGGTCCCAGGCCTTCCTATCGTAGACAGATTAACACATCGCTGGTTGTGTGTGTGTGTGTGTGTGTGTGTGTGTGTGTGTGTGTGTGTGTGTGTGTGTGTGTGTGTGTGTGTGTGTGTGTGTGTGTGTGCAGGGAATGTCTCAAGCCACAGTTTAATTGCTTCTCTAATAGTTAATGAGAACTTGCTAGTTTACTTTAATGTTTTACTTAAGTTTATTTCTTTTGCTATTTCAAATATTCACAATAAACTTGAGAATTAAATCTATTATTGGAGGGAAGAATATCACCTGAAGTTTAGCCACCTCAGCTTACTTCCTCACTTGAACACCCCAGCTTAGCTCACTTGAACACCCCAGCTTAGCTCACTTGGAAACAACCCAGCTTAGGGGCTCACTTGAACACCCCAGCTTAGCTCACTTGAACACCCCAGCTTAGCTCACTTGAACACCCCAGCTTAGCTCACTTGAACACCCCAGCTTAGCTCACTTGAACACCCCAGCTTAGCTCACTTGAAAATGAACCACCCTAAACCTACCATGTGTGGGGGGGGGGGGGACGGAGTTAGGTTAGGTTAGGTTGAATTGAATAGAAACAGATTATTTTAGGTGTATTGTTGCACATACTAAGATGAAATACATATACGACCTTTAAGTGTTTGTGTGCGTGGGAGGTAGAGGGAGGAGGCGGAAGAAGAAGAAGGTGGACGAGGAAGTGGATTAAGAAGAGGAAGCCAGAACATTACAACAAGACAAAACGACACTTTATAGGTTTGGGTACGAAGTCGACAACAGAAGTCAACAAAACAACAACCACCACCACCACTACTACTACTACCACCCCTCCTCCTCCTCCTCCCACTACTACCACTACCACTCCTACCTACAACAACAACAACAAACACACCTGCCTCGCTTGCACACCTGTCGGGCGTTAATTATCGTGTAGGTGAGATTAAACTCGACACTGGGATCACTAGAACAACTTTTAAAGCGAGTATATATCAGAGAGGTCGACGATGCTTTCTCGTTTGATGGTGAGTGGGTCATTTTAAGGGGGTGGGAGGTGAGAGGTTTTGAGGCCAACACGAGAGGTTTTGAGGCCAACACGAGAGGTTTTCAGGGCCAATATGAGAGGTTTTCAGGGCCAACACGAGAGGTTTTCAGGGCCAATACGAGAGGTTTTCAGGGCCAACACGAGAGGTTTTCAGGGCCAATACGAGAGGTTTCAAGGCCAACACGAGAGGTTTTCATGGCCAAGAGAGGTTTTAAGGCCAACACGAGAGGTTTTCATGGCCAACACGAGAGGTTTTGAGGCCAACACGAGAGGTTTTCAGGGCCAACACGAGAGGTTTTGAGGCCAATACGAGAGGTTTTGAGGCCAACACGAGAGGTTTTCAGGGCCAATACGAGAGGTTTTTAGAGGTTGAAGTTGAGGCTTAGTACTTAATGATATATACATTACATTAAGAGTATTTCAACCTAACCTAACCTAACCTAACCTTACCTAACCTAACCTAACCTAACCCCCAGTCCTCTCAGATAGGAGTGAAGTGTTTTATTGCTTCACTCAAATAAACTACAGTGGCTCTATTCTTCACCTGAACTCAATGAATTTGTATACACAGGTAAAAATAAATGCCCTGATACATTATACATACTTATACATAATTATGCATACCGTGTATTTATTTGTAGATATATTCAGTAAATCACAATAGAAAATATAAACCAAACTGGACCAGAGGCTAATTTGCATTCTCTTCTATTGACACAAACGACGAGCAGTGATTCACCCACGTCTTCTTGTACAACAATGGTAAATAATTGTTGGGTGTATGTGGGTGTGTGGGGGTGGGCGGAGGTATGAGGAGTGGGCGGGGGTGTTGGTGAGGATGTGTGTGGGTGGGCGGAGGTATGAGGGAGTGGGCGGGGGTGTGCATGAGGGTGTGTGTGGGTGTGATGGTATGTTGCGGAAATTCTTAAGAGATTGCAAGCGAGTAGGATGTAATTTAATCCTTGCTAAAATACCGAGAGAGAGAGAGAGAGAGAGAGAGAGAGAGAGAGAGAGAGAGAGAGAGAGAGATAATCAGGTCTTGTTTAATATTTATGTTCTGATGGCCGGTTCTGATCTGATGGGTATATTCTGGTGGTCTTCCAGTGGTACAGTGGTCCAGTGGTACAGTGGTCCAGTGGTACAGTGGTACAGTCGTCCAGTGGTACAGTGTGTACCTCAACACACACAACAATAACAGGAAACATCGACCACACCTGTGTTGAACCTTCCCTCCACGCCACCACCCCTCCACATCCCTCCTCACCCCTCCACCC
>NW_024722227.1:730693-743193 GCF_018991925.1 Homarus americanus
ACTGTGAGTAGAAAAGTCTTATTATTGAACTCTTCTTTGATGCTAATAGGTTTCATTTATATACCAAGTCTGATTAATATTTTTATTGATAGTTGTTTACGATATCGAGTGGACAACACGCTAAAATGGCGCTCAAATGGGCGGACGGCTTGATGGACGGAGGTGGGTGGACGGCTTGATGGACGGAGGTACTGTCTGTGTGTCTCTGTCGCTAATTGCCAGACGGATGTTACCATAAAATAAACAGAAGTATTCAATAAGACAGAAACACTGTTGAAGTATTTATCACCCCTGTGTGCGTCCGCAGGTCCGTCGATAAGTTGTCAACACGATAACGTCAAGAAATATCAATGGATTGTGACCAGACTTGGTGTATTAGTGCAACCTCTCCGTCTAGTTCAATAATTAATCAGTGTTTTGTGTGATCATTCTCAAGAGTTATGGGCTGGGTTTACAGACTTAGTGGGGACGACTTGGGGGGTAGGGGTGATCAGGGGAACTAGGGGTGATCAGGGAGACTAGAGGGAATCGGGGACCTGGTAGGGTGGGGGTGAAGTGGTGGTGGGTAGTGTGGGTACTTTATCGCATTCACTCTTCACCACCACCAGTTGATCCTTCCATATTATTTGTTAGGTTAGGTTAGGTTAGGTTAGGTTAGGTTAGGGATCCGTGGATTAAGTTCGACGATTATCTAGTAAGTTCCAGACATACTGAGAGAGACGAGAGAGACAGACAGCAGCCTCCAGCCATCTCGCTCCAGCACGCGCCTCTCTACAACTACCTCGTTTAACTGTGCATCTCGTGGGTCATAATTGGCTCGTTAAGAAGCACAGGATAGTTAGAGCCCCGCTAATTGTTCTACAATTATCTCCCTTGAATTATGAATCTCATTAGAGCCTTTACGAGCTAAAATGGCTGTTAGCTGTGACGGAGAGAGAGAGAGAGAGAGAGAGAGAGTCTTCACCATTATTCTTGTTTATATATAATTTATCCAATTAATTCTTACTCACTTTATTATATATCAAACACCATTCAAGGGAGAGGAGGGAGGGAAGGGGGGTAGGGAGAAGAGGGAGGTAGAGAAAGAGAGGGAAGTAGCGAGGGAGAGAGAGATGGTATTGAGGAAGAGAAGCAGAGGGGAGGAGAGGGAAAGATGGTAGTGAGGGAGAGTAGTAGGGGAGGGAGGAAGGGAGAGGTGAAAGTGAGGGAGAATAAAGAGAAGATGAGAGAAGGAAGGGGTAAGGGAGGGAGGGAGGGAATGGAGAAAGGGAGGGAAGGAGGGAGAGACTGGAGGGAGTTTGATGGAGTGGAGGGAACAGGGTCGGTAACAGAACTAGTATGGGCTAATTGTAGACCACAGCTCAGAGGCCCTAATTGTGTAGGGGCATCCAGTGTGAGAGGGATCTAGTGTGAGGCATCTAGTGTGAGGCATCCAGTGTGAGAGGCATTTAGTGTGAGAGGCATCCAGTGTGAGAGGCATTTAGTGTGAGAGGCATCCAGTGTGAGAGGCATCCAGTGTGAGAGGCATCCTGTGAATCCTGTGAGAGGTATTCTGTGAGAGAGGTATCCACGCAGGCACTACATCCAGAGGCCATCTCCTCTCCCATATTAACGGGGCAAGAAAAAAAAATCCCCCAACAGCGGCCGAGTGTCAAGACCTGGGCATAAGGTAAACATTTTCGGGGCTAAAACTTGTGAACGTTGTAGTGATCGAGAGTGGGGGGAGGGGGCTGGGTGTTGGGGGTGTTGGGGAGGGGGCGTTGGGAGGGGAGGGAAGGAGGAGCACTGGGGAGGTAGAGAAGGAGAGGAGGGAACGATTGAGGAGGAAGAGGATCTCTGGGGAACAGGGAGAAGGAAGAAGGGGCCTGGGTAACGAGGGAGGAGGAAGAGTAGAAGGAGGAAGAGTAAAAGGAGGAAGAGGAAGAAGAAAAGGACCTAAGAGAGGGGTGAGTACAGGACTTGACATATGGTTCATTAGGCAGGTTAGTGATAGGATCCCAACCCTATTAATAGGATTTAAGACCACAAGAGTACGAATTAATCCCCATATATTTCTTAACCATATGACGGAGTTGGCTTTGGAATGTGTCTGTCTGTCTGTCTGTCTGTCTATCTGTCTGTATGTCTGTCTGTCTGTAGGTGGCGCCCGAGGCCTCTTCAGTTACAGTAGGAGAATAGGAACACAAAAACAGCCCCGTAGGTAAAATGTTATAGTCTTGACCTAGATGTAAGGAACGATGGTGGGGTGAGGGTGGCTGGTTAGTGGAGTGACGCACGTACATACATACACACACACACACATTCACATGACACCTACAAACCAATCAACACACTTTTACCTGCCCACACTCACACACCCACACATACACTCACACACCATCCAGAAGAGAAAAATAAAAAGGAAAACAGACGGAAAGACAGAAAAGGGGTTAATAATTATGTGAGGTAGAGTGTGTGGGAGGGAAGAGTGCGTGTGTGTGTGTGTGTGTGTGTGTTGTAGGTAAAGAGAGAGAGAGAGAGAGAGAGAGAGAGAGAGAGAGAGAGAGTATGGGCAGGTCGTCTCCTTACATTAAGCAGTAATTTGGATGCAAGGGAGTGAGTGTATGGACGGTGACCCACCTACTCCGCCCACCCCAACCACCCACCCCGCCCACCCAACCCACCCACTCAACCCGCCCACCAGCCCAGGTCCTGAGATATTGAGTGCTGGTGAAAGTTGCTGAAGCCAGGTGCAAAAAATGCCCATACACACACACACACCTGGACAAGTTGACACCTCCCCGCTAGTGCTCCTCTGCATGACAGAGAGAGAGAGAGAGAGAGAGAGAGAGAGAGAGAGAGAGAGAGAGAGAGACTGAATTTTAACAGATAGAAACCAGAGAGACAGACATACAGACAGACAGACAGACAGACAGACAGGTGTGTACGTTCATGACCTATGTGATGCATTGCAATTGACAGATGGCATTCTGTGATGACCCAAATGTTGCACTGCAATTGACAGGCAAGACAGTGGCTGTTAGCAAGGACATCAACGGATGTCTCCACTTTCACGACCTCTTGTGTGTGTGTGTGTGTGTGTGTATCAGCTGACTCACCCCCAACACACCCTCCAACACACCCACCAACACACCCTCCAACACACCCTCCAACACACCCACCAACACACCTCCAACACACCTCCAACACACCCCCAACACCCTCAACACACCCTCCAACACACTGTCCACACACCTCCAACACACCCCACCAACACACCTCAACACACACCTCCAACACACCTCCAACACACCTCCAACACACCCCCAACACACCTCAACACACCTCTAACACCCTTCAACACACCTCCAACACAGTAGACAGATTATATATATATGTCAGAATTTACATATTTTAACACGCGTGTGGAGGAAGAGGTGGAGGAGGAAGGGGAGGAAGAGGAGGAGGAGGAGGAAGAGGAGGAGGAAGAGGAAGGAGAGGAGGGTGAGGTAGGGAGGAAAGGATAGGAAGAGAAGGAGGAGGGGAGGAGGGAAGAGGAGAGGAGGATTAACCCACAATCCGGCAACAGGTCGAGGAGACAGCGTGACTCTGTGTCTCTTGTCTCGATGTATGCACGCAAAACACACACACACACACACACACACACACAAAATGGCGACAAGATTACCCTAAGACTCAACCATAAGCGATTAGATCATTTGTACAAAATCGAGGAGGAACAGACTCTTCTCTCTTTCTTTCCTTGCTCTCTTTCCTCTCCACCCCACCCCCTACTTAGACCTTTCTGCCCCAAATACCAATCCTCCCCGACCTTAAAGGTGGCCGTCCTCACCCACTGCACCACCCACCTACACCTGGCCACCCACTCTAGCCTGGCCACCCACTCACCTGGCCGCCCACCTACACCTGGCCGCCCACCTACACCTGGCCACCCACCCACACTTGCCGCCCACCCAATCACTCAACATTCTCACCCACACCACTGCCTATCGACTGGTGGGCGGAATGTGTGTGAGGGTGGTGGCCGAGGAGAGGTGGAGGGTGGAGAGTGGTGGTAGGAGGTTAGGATAAGACGTGGTGGGTGGAGGATAAGATGGGTGGTGGGTGGGTGGGTGGTGGGTGGTAGAGTTGCCGACCTTGAGGGTGGCTGGTTGAAGGACGTCCACCTGCAGGGTCGCTGTACTGGTCTAAGACGTAGTACAGCTTATTATGATTATCTGGGGTGTGGGCGTGTGTGTGGGCGTGTGTGGTGTGTGTGGGGGGGGAACGTGTGAGAGCGCGAAGGCGTGTAGGAGGTGTGTGGGGGGGGTGTTGGAGGAAGTGGGCGAGGAGCGTGTGACTGTGTGTGTGGGCTTGAGGTGTGTTTGGGGTGTAGGGGCGTGTGGGGTGTGTGGGGCGTGTGGATATGTGATATAACGTGAGAGAGAGTGGAGGAAAGTGTGTGTGTTCGCGCGCGTCAAATCGGTACCATGATATAAGTAATTATAATCAGATGAGGCTTAGGACTTTGCGGTGGCTCGCTGGTCACAATCAACATGTAAATCCATGGGTGGAATCCCACAAACATGGAAAGGTCCACTTAGCTGTCCATCAATACAAACATTGTATGTTTCGTGTCACCCCCTACTGCTACTGTTACTGCTACTGATGCTACTGTTACTGCTACTACTGCTACTACTGATATTACTATTATACACACACACACGCTACACACACACACACACACACACACACAGCTCTCTGACCACAGGAGAACATTTACTACAGTTTGTCTTTATCGGAAACCAAACATGTCAAACACGCTTAACTAACCTGAGAGCTCAATAAAACAAGGCTGTGTGTTACTTTAAGATTTGATCGGGAAAACAAACAATTTAAACACCTGTTATGTTTTAATTGTTAACTAAAACTCATTAAACTATTCAGAGATGGAAATAAAACAGTCTTAGTTTTAAATATATATTAAAAATGTTATTAAAACACTGTATCGTATTGAAAAAAACACCTTAGTATAAATACACATCAAAACAAGACAATAAAACACCATATCTAAATGAGAAAAAACACGATGTATGAATTATTAACAATAAACCAACATAAACCAAAGCTGAGTTAAAACACCTGAAAATAAAACAGCTCTAACGTGTTTTAACTTGATGGAGTAACTTATAATATATATTGTTTGCAGGAACTTAAATGTAAACAAACAAGGCACATAATAACTGTATGCAAACAAACAAACACATTTAAGTAAACAAAGAAACAAACACAAACACCTAAACAAACAAACAACTTCGTTATTTTATTTAAGAATCAAATAAAAGTCTACAGTTGTTCTTGAACAAATTTGACTTACAAAACAAAAGTCGATTCAATTAGAAGAATTTTATTAAGCGAATTTGTTTGTTTGATTGTTTATTTGTTTAAGTAATTGTTTTTATGTTTATTGTTGTTTTGTAATCGTTTTCTTGTTTGTTTGTTTAATTGGTCACACGTATATTTATCCGTTTTTCTTTCTCTCTCTCTCTCTCTCTCTCTCTCTCTCTCTCTCTCTCTCTCTCTCTCTCTCTCTCTCTCTCTCAGGTAAGGCCACCCAAGTAGACAACAGCCTCTAGCCGTCTTTAATTACGGTGTTTCTTCTCTTAAATGAAATTCTCTAATAACAGTAATTAGAAAAAAACTGGAACTACGGGCGAGTGGGCGTGGAGAGTAGCTATGTGGGCGTGTGGGCGTGGAGAGTAGCTATGTGGGCGTGTGGACGTGGAGAGTAGCTATGTGGGCGTGTGGGCGTGGAGAGTAGCTATGTGGGCATGTGGGGTACTTATATGGGCGTGCACTTATAAGAACATAAGAGCATAAGAATGGAGGAAACTGCAGGGGCCTATTTAACCACAGTAGTCCCGTTTACTCCCAACCCCTATTGCTCATCCAACCTATGTTTGAAGCTATTCAGCCTATTCGAGTTAATGATGATATTTGGTAACTTGTTCCAGTCGTCCACTACTCTGTTTCCAAACCAGTGTTTACCTATTTCACGCCGAAATCTAAATTTGTCTAATTCAAAATCATTGTTACGAGTTCCTGGTTGGATAGTTTGAGTACCTTTGTAATGTCCCTTTGTTTAGCCCTGCCTTCCACTTATACACCTCTATCATGTCGCCCCTCGCTCTACGTCTCTCGAGGAGCAAATTAAGATGCTTTAACCTGTCTCTGTACTCAAGGTTCCTAATGACTGGGATTAGTCTTGTCATTCTCCTCTGGATTCTTTCCAATGATTCTATATCCATTCTGTAATACTGTGACCAGAACTGAACTGCGTAATCCAGGTGTGGTCTCACAAGCGCTAGATACAGTTTTAAGATAACCTCGCTAGTCTTGTAACTACTGTAACACTCCTTTGTATGAACCCAAGTACTTTATTAGCCTTGTTATGTGGGCGTGTGGGTAGATACTCAAGCATCTAACAGTAGCATTATGGATCTGCTCTCTCTCTCTCTCTCTCTCTCTCTCTCTCTCTCTCTCTCTCTCTCTCTCTCTCTCTCCACCCAAATACAACTTTCTCTATCACAACAATATTCTCCATTTACAATATGTCCTGACCTTTCACTGCCTACAACTTTCACTTTTACTTTCACTCAATATTTTTTTACTTTCTTTACTTTATCTTTCACCACACCTTTCACTATGTCTACCCTTATATGTACTTTCTACTGAGTAATTTGTGTCAAGCTTTTTATCTCTCTCTCTCTCTCTCTCTCTCTCTCTCTCTATTTTCTTTTAGTTTTACTCTTTTTCTGGGATTAATTAGGTTAGGTGGGTGTAGTGTGGGTGTAGGTCAGGTGTAGTGTGGGTGTGTGGGTGTAGGTCAGGTGTGTGGTGTGTGTGTGGGTGTAGGTCAGGTGGAGGCAGGGTGTGGTGTAGGTCAGGTGTAGTGTGGGTGTAGTGTGGGTGTAGGTCAGGTGTAGTGGGTGTAGTGTGGGTGTAGGTCAGGTGGAGTGCGGGTGTAATGTGGTTGTAGGTCAGGTGTAGTGTGGGTGTAGTGTGGGTGTAGGTCAGGTGTAGTGTGGGTGTAGTGTGGGTGGGGGTGTAGTGTGGGTGTAGGTCAGGTGTAGTGTGGGTGTAGTGTGGTTGTGGGTCAGTGTAGTGTGGGTGTAGTGTGGTTGTGGGTCAGGTGTAGTGTGTGGGTGTAGGTCAGGTGTAGTGTGGGTGTGTGTGTGGGTGTAGTGTGGTTGTAGGTCAGGTGTAGTGTGGTGTAGTGTGGGTGTAGTGTGTGGGTGTAGTGTGGGTGTGGGTCAGGTGTAGTGTGGGTGTAGTGTGGTTGTAGGTCAGGTGTGTGTGGGTGTAGTGTGGTGTAGTGGGTGTAGTGGGTGTAGTGTGGTGTAGGTCAGGTGTAGTGTGGGTGTAGTGTGGTTGTAGGTCAGGTGTAGTGTGGGTGTAGTGTGGGTGTAGTGTGGGTCCCTGGTGGCTACTTTAAATGATTTTCCATTCACCAAGAGTAACATGTAACCTGTTTTTAATGAATGCTAATGTCGTTGCCCAGCATTAGGTATGTGTGTGTGTGTGTGTGTGTGTGTGTGTGTGTGTGTGTGTGTGTGTGTGTGTGTGTGTGTGTGTGTGTCCAACCCTTAACTAATGGCGTATAATTCACACATAGTTATACTTCAACTAATGTGTATTTTCTCCTTATTTATGTATATATAAATCCTATGTATGATTGCATACAACTGTGGTCTGCATTCTTATACATTCTTGACAGTTAGATACGTTCTCACATCACCAGTTAGATACGTTCTCACATCACCAGTTAGATACGTTCTCACATCACCAGTTAGATACGTTCTCACATCATCAGTTAGACGTTCTCACATCACCAGTTGATATGTTCTCACATCACCAGTTAGATACGTTCTCACATCACCAGTTAGATACGTTCTCACATCACCAGTTAGATACGTTCTCACATCACCAGTTAGATACGTTCTCACATCATCAGTTAGATACGTTCTCACATCACCAGTTAGATACGTTCTCACATCACCAGTTAGATACGTTCTCACATCACCAGTTAGATACGTTCTCACATCACCAGTTAGATACGTTCTCACATCACCAGTTAGATACGTTCTCACATCACCAGTTGGATACGCTCTCATCACCAGTTAGATACGTTCTTCATCACCAGTTAGATACGTTCTTACATCACCAGTTAGATACGTTCTCACATACAGTTAGAGAGCGAAGAAGAGACAGACAGACGGACCTACGCCTCCTGTCCTCCCCTAAGGGCCGGGGTTAATAATACTTCATCAACAACAATAACAAAAACTGTATTCTGTATGTGTGGGTCGACCTCCCCGTCTCCCGTTTTCTGTGAATATTGTCGTTTTCTTTAGCTAAGGGAGACTCTTCTAATCATCCCTGTCAATTATTATTATTATTATTATTATTATTATTATTATTATTATTATTATTATTATTATTATTATTATTATTATTATTATTATTATTATTATTATTATTATTATTATTATTATTATTATTATTATATTATTATTTATTATTATTATTATTATTATTATATTATTATTATTGTTATTATTATTATTATTTATTATTATTATCATTATTATTATTATTATTATTATTATTATTATTGTTATTATTATTATTATTATATTATTATTATTATTATTGTTATTATTATTATTATTATTATTATTATTATTATTATTATTATTATTATTATTATTATTATTATTATTATTATTATTATTATTATTATTATTATTATTTATTATTATTATTTTAATTATTTATTATTATTATTATTATTATTATTATACTTCTTCTTCTTCTTCTTCTTCTTCTTCTTCTTCTTCTTCTTTCCTCTTCACAGAAATAATTCCCACTTAACTCCTCTCTAAAACCAGGTTACAAAGCCGTGAAATTTCAGATTAGACTGGGGTGTAGTAATGGCGGCTGTTGTGGTCAGAGCCTCTACCTTGTCCTCACTGTGTAGGTTTGTTTGTTATGTGTTTGTTTTAATGTTTGTGTGTTTGTTAGTGCTTGTTTGTCATTAGTTGTAGTTGTGTTTGTTTGTTTGTCATTGTTTGTGTGTTTTGATACTGTTTGTTTGTGTTTTTGTGTGTTTGATTATCATTTTTGTTATGTTTCTGTTTGTGATAATGAGTGGTGTTTTTTTGTTGTTTTTTTTAGTCATAGTACAACATACATACATACATAATAATAAACAATACTCAGGTTATATCACACACACACACCTGTTATAAATCATATGTACACATTTCCTGCCAACCTGTTAATTTCAGGTAACTTTCTCGGTCAGGTGAGTCTGGGAGTACCTGTACACCTGCTGCTGTAGCCCACGAGGTGTTACCTTAAATTGGGCGGAATTCTATGTTCCTTCTCACTTCTACAACACGCTCTACAACACAGCACGCCCTCTGGTTTCTACACACGCCTCCTACAACAATTCACCCCTTCCTACAACACGCCTCCTTCTACAACAGCACGCCCTCTTCTACTACACGCTCTCTCTTCTACACACGCCTCCTTCTACAACACAGCACGCCTTCTACTACACGCCTCCTTCTACAACACAGCACGCCCTCTTCTACTACACGCTCCTTCTACAACACAGCACGCCCTCACCTACTACACGCCTCCTTCTACAACACAGCACGCCCTCTTCTACTACACGCCCCACAACACAGCACGCCCTCTCCTACAACCGCCTCCTTCTACAACACAGCACGCCCTCCACTACACGCCTCCTTCTACAACACAGCACGCCCTCTTGTTTTTGTTTCCTACAACACGCCTCCTTCTACAACACAGCACGCCCTCACCTACTACACGCCCCCTTCTACAACACACACCCCTACTCTACAACACCATCACTCCGCATTACCACACACACACACACACACAGTAATCAGTACAGGTAAACACAGTACTTGGCAACTCCCTGACCAGTGTTACCTAAGCGACACCTCAATCACCGTCAATTACTTAAAGCTCACTAAACTGTCGGTTTGGCTCTAGTAAACATATAATGTAAATAACAATAACAATAACATAAATAACATAAATAACGAAAATAACATAAATAACATAAAAAACACCAGGAGTTAGAACCATTAACGTAAAGATTAGTGTTTAGGTAACTGGTGCAGCGGGTCAGGGGGGGCTGAGGGTGGAGGTAGGGTAGTCAGGGAGGATCAGGGAGAGTAAGGGAGGGCCAGGGAGGGTGGGGAAGGGTCAGGGAGAGTAAGGGAGGGCCAGGAGAGTGGGAGGGTCAGGGAGAGTCAGGGGGACGTAAGGGAGGGCCAGGGGGTGTTCAGAGGGCCTCCAGGAGTGACCACCACCTTACCTGCCCAGTTAATCTTCACTCGGACAGGTGTAATAAACATTGGTGGTTTATTACACGACCTGGCAACTCACGCCCTGTGTTGCTGCCTTGTAGGTAAACAAGTGTGTGTGTGTGTGTGTGTGTGTGTGTGTGTGTGTGTGTGTGTGTGTGTGTGTGTGTGTGTGTATGCTTGGGATCATATTTAGCTGAGATAAATTAAACCAAATTATTAGAATACAATAAACACCCAGACACAGACAGGCAAACACAGACAGACAGACAGAGAAAGCAAACACATAGACAGAGAGAGACGGACAGACAGACACAGACAAAGAGGCCGCCATACGCCACTCATCACGGTACTCGAGTCGACCAATCATAATAAGGGACTAGAGTTAAAACATAATTTAATTGGTTCATAGAAAAACGCCACGACCTGACACCTGACTAATTGGGGGGGAGAGACGAAGGAGGATGAGGAAGGAGGAAGGAAGAAGAGGAAGGAAGAGGAAGAAGGAAGAGAGGAGGGGGAGGAAGGAGGGAGTAAACCTAACACTTCCCTACCCGCCCTCATCCACCCACTCATCCACCCATCCTTCCCTCTATCTTAAATTGGCCCAAAACACGCCATTATTGCCTGTGACCCACTACAATATGCCCACCCCTTAGGCCCACCATCAACCCACCACCATCATCACCCACCACCATCAACCCGCCACCATAAACCCTCCACCATCAACCCAACACCATCAACCCACCACCATCAACCCACCATCATCAACCCACCACCATCAACCCACCACCATCAACCCACCACTCAACCCACCACCATCAACCCACCTCCATCAACCCACCACCATCAACCCACCACCATCAACCCACCACCATAACCCACCATCATCAACCCACCACCATCAACCCACCACCATCAACCCACCACCATCAACCCACCACCATCAACCCACCACCATCAGCCCACCATATCAACCCACCACCATCAACCCACCACCATCAACCCACCACCATCAACCCACCACCATCAACCCACCACCATCAACCCACCACCATCAACCCACCACCATCAACCCACCACCATCAACTCACCTCCATCAACCCACCACCATCAACCCGCCACTCATCAACCCACCATCATCAACCCACCACCATCAACCCACCACCATCAACCCGCCACCATCAACCCACCATCATCAACCCACTACCATCAACCCACCACCATCAACCCACCATCACAACCTACCACCATCAACCCACCCATCAATTCAGCTCACACCTGGTTATTTACTGGGCCAGTTATCAATGTACGCTAAGGTATGTCTCACCTGTACCTGTACCTCTACCTGTACCTCCACCTGTACATCTACCTGTACCTCCACCTGTACCTCTACCTGTACCTCTACCTGTACCTCTACCTGTACCTCTACCTGTACCCCTCTACCTGTACTCCACCTGCACTCTACCTGTACCTCTACCTGTACCTCTACCTGTACCTCTACCTGTACCTCTACCTGTACCTCTACCTGTACCCACCTGTACTTACCTGTACTCCACCTGTACCTCCACACCTGTACCTCCACCTGTACCTCTACCTGTACCTCTACCGTACCTCCACCTGTACCTCCACCTGTACCTCCACCTGTACTCCTTACCTGTACCTCTACCTGTACCTCTACCTGTACCTCACCTGTACCTCTACCTGTAATTTCACCTGTACTCCATTTTTCCTACCTCACCTCCGGTGGCCTGTGTAGAGGAGGGGCGATGAAGGAGAAGGAAGGAAGGAATGGATAGATGGAGAAGGAAGGGGTGAAGGGAGGGGGAAGGAGGAAGGAGGGAGAAGGAAGAAAGGAGAGGGAGGAGAGAGGAGCCGTTGGAAAGGAAAGAAAGAAGGAGAGAAAAATTGCCTCTCAACCTATCTTCATAGGAGACACAAAATGGACGATTCAAGATGGCGGTGAAGATGTTCAAAGACTCTACTGTCGTCCATAAGTTAGGAGACACCATCACCACCATCACCACCACCATCATCACCATCACCACCACCATCACCCACCACCAACCACCACCACCACCCACCATCACCACCACCACCACCACACCACATCACCAC
>NW_024722227.1:748193-754078 GCF_018991925.1 Homarus americanus
AGGTACAGGTACAGGTGCAGGTACAGGTATTGGTACAAGTACAGGTATTGGTACAGGTACAGATGTGATTTATACAGGTGTATATTATGCCAATTTATAATACATAATAATACAGGAATGTTACAGTTATTGAAGTGTCTGTCTGTTAGAGATGATGCTGGTTATGAATTATTATTTTTATTATTATTATTATTATTAACATCATCATCATCATCATCATCATCATCATTATTATTATTATTATTATTATTATTATTATTATTATTATTATTATTATTATTATTATTATTATTATTATTATTATTATTATTATTATTATTATTATTATTATTATTATTATTATTATTATTATTATTGTTATTGTTATTGTTATTGTTGTTGTTGTTGTTGTTGTTGTTGTTGTTGTTGTTGTTGTTGCTGTTGTTGTTCGACTTAAACAGTAATGTAATACATAAAATCAGGTTTTCTTAGATAAAACTATAATATTTACTTTTAATTATATAAACAACTACAAAATATATATACTTTCAGAGCCTCATAACTAAACTGTTACCTCAGCATACCAAAAATATTTTTTCAAACTTTCAAAACTTTATGAAAAAAATATTTAGATAGGCAGATTTAATTTTAACTGTTAGAGGCCTCGTCTTGCGTTGCGGTCATAATAATCAAAATATAAGTCACTATTTATAACAATAAAAATATAGCGTATAAACGTGTTATTGATAGATGTTATACGATATATGTTCATTAGGCTATAAAAACAAAGGAGTTATGGATACTAATATTGGTATGGTAATTACAGGTATAAAGTACAGGTATGGGATATATTTACGGGTTATATAATGAAGGTTTGTTATATAATGATTGTTAAATATTTATATAGAATTTTTGGGTGGAATTAATATTTTGGGGAAGAATTTATATTTTGTTTACTTCCACCTAATTCTCCCTCAGTTTTGACTTTGAGAATTTATTGAATTTATTTCTTTATATTTGTTGACTTTCGGAATTTAATTTATGGTCATTATATATCGTAAGTGTTCTAATTCCTAAAGCGAAAATTCTGGTTATGTCATTGGCTTAGGGATGTGAGAATTTATCTTTATTTTATGTAAGATTTGCATACAAAATTCTATTAATGCTGGAATTAGTTGTTTAAAAATCATCGCTTGAAAAATTCTGCCTGTGGTAAATTAACCTTTTTCAAGCGTTAAATTCTTTGAAAAATAGAATTTATAATATTTGTTTATTGATGACAAGTTCTCTAAATATCAGGTAAAAATATTAAATAATTTACAGGTGTCTAGCATTTAATTATGAAATACCTGGTTTCTCGGGTGGCTGGTTATATAATTCTTAGTTCTGGAATTAATTATCTAAACATTTTCTTATCTATATTTATTAATTACTAAAAATTCTGACAAATAATCATGTTTCTATAATTGATTGCTAATAAAATTATCTAACCAAATTCACAGTTTAGATTGTATTACTAACAAATTATATTACTTAAAGATAAACTGTTGATAAATTATAATATATCCAGGAATTATTATACAGAAATTCCTTTACTTCAGAATTACACATAGATAAATTCTTATAACTTATAATCTAATGCTGAAGTAAATGTAATTCTCCTAATATTAAATGCTGCACAAATATCTCATATCTGGGTTCACATAGCACTATTTTCCCTAAAGTAGTACTGTACTAAAATATATATAAATTTCTAGAATATATTCGTGATAAAACTCTTTATTCTAAGATTTGATTCTGGAAAAAAAATCCCTTTCAAGAATAAACGGTTAAATGCTCCCATGTCTACCAAAAATTATTAAATTAAATTCTGTACTTCTGAATTTAAGACAAAAAATCTCCATAACTAAAGGATTAAATGCCAAATAATTATTATTTTTCATAATTAATTTAAAAATGTCACAATACTGGAATTAAATGCTAGAAAAAATATATTTATATAAATCCAATGTACATAAATTCTCGTGTCTCAAGAATTTATCAATATAAATTTTCTCTTTTATTCAAATTTAATTATGGAAAAATCCTCTCATATTACGTAAGAGTTTTTTCCATTCAACAAAGACATATGTGACGGTAGTGTGACTTACTCTACCACGTGCTCTCTCTCTCTCTCTCTCTCTCTCTCTCTCCCTCCCCCCTCTCTCCATCTCCCTCTCCCCTCTACAATTCTCTGTTCATTTTACTATTATTTCATTGTTCTCTCTCTGTTCTTCCCACCTCCCAATTTATTACCTTCTATTCATTCACAGTTTTTATCATTAGTATTATTCTCCTCTTACTAAATGTTGTGTATCTTGTTTGTGTTTGTTTGTTTGTTGGTGTTGTGTTTGTTTGTTTGTTTTACTCTCTCTCTCTCTTGCTCCTTTTATTCTTCCTCTTCCACCTTCTCTTTCTTCTACTTTTCTTCCATCCTCTTTTTTTCTACCTCTTCCACCTCTTCTTCCGCCTCCTCCTCCTCTTCCTCTTCCACCCTCTTCCTCCTCCTCCTCTTCCTCTTCCTCTTCCACCTCCTCCTCCTCCTCCTCCTACTCCTCCTCCTCCTGCTCCTCTTCCTCTTCCACCCCTGCCTCCCAGCAGTGTTTACTTCCACCCGCAGATGTCCTTTAGCTCCCCCTCCCTCCCTCCTCCCTCCCCTCCTCTCTTCCTAATCTCCATTTATCACTCTTCCTTGTACCTATTCTTCCTCCTCTCCTCCCCTCCTCCTCCTCCCACTTACACCCTCCTCCCCCATTCTCTTCCTTCCTCCGCCCCCTCCACCATCCCTTTATTCTCACCCCTTTCCCGCTGCCGTTCGCTTTTTTGCCGGAAGGGGAACTACTGGATGGAAAAGATGGCTGGAAATCGAAAATCTCTTCCCGTCACCTCGTTCTTGCGTCTTTCCTTCACCCCTAAGCTCACCTTCCGTCCATATTAACCCGTCTAACTCTGTCCATATAGGTCCTTCTGTCTATTGTCAGATAGTTTGAGGTTCCAGGTAGCTGTCAGGACGGGGAAGTTGACAGGAAGGGCATTATTGTGAAGGTGAGAGGCGGTCGATGCATGAACGTTGATGGTTCAGGTGGGGATAAGTAGACACACACACACACACACACACACACACGCACACACATACACACACACATAGGTCATTTGCATACGGAAACTTACCCCTTTACCTTTCCCCTTCTCTCCTCCCCCCAACAACCACCCGTCCATCCACCCTCCCCACCTCTAACTGACCCCCCACCCTCTTCTTCCTCCTCCCCATCATCCCACATCTCCCTCTCCCTTCCCTCCTCTCCTCCT
The DNA here is from genome assembly GCF_018991925.1 of Homarus americanus. Classification (NCBI taxonomy): domain Eukaryota; kingdom Metazoa; phylum Arthropoda; class Malacostraca; order Decapoda; family Nephropidae; genus Homarus; species Homarus americanus. The sequence continues at coordinate 751,521 of NW_024722227.1, forward strand.
CCTCACCCTCCCTCTCACACCATCACTCCTTCCCTCCCTCAACCCTTCACACCCACCCTCAACCCTCCCTCCCTCTCCCACCCCCCTAACAGTAGACCATTGAAGGCAGGGTGGTGGCAGGGTGGTGGCAGGTGGTGGTAGGCCAGCTGTGGTAGGAAATACTGCGTCACACCAACACTCTCTCCTTCATATTCATGTATCCCCCTTCCTCCTTCCTTCCTCCCTCCCCTCCCTCCCTCTTCCTCCCCTTCTCCTCCTCCCCTTCCTCCCCTTCCTTCCCCTTCCTCTCCCTCCCTCCCTTCCTCCCCCTTCCACCCTTCCCTCCTTCCTCTTCCTCCTCCTCCCTTCCTCCTCCCTTCCTTCCTCCCTCCTCCCTCCCTTCCTCCCCTTCCTTCCTTCCCCTCCCCCTCCTTCCTCCCCCTTCCTTCTTCCTCCCCTCCTCCCCTTCCTTCCTCCCCCCTCCCTTCCTCCCCCTTCCTCCCCTTCCTCTTCCTCCCCCTTCCTCCCCTTCCTTCCCCTCCCCCTTCCTTTCCCCTTCCCTCCCTCCCTCCCTCTCTCTCTCACCTTATCAGCTATTCACTATGTTTATTTTGTGTCTCTCTTTCTCCTGTCTCTTGTCCCTTGGTGTTTATCTGTCTACTAATGTATGTATGTATGTATGTATGTATGTATGTATGTATGTATGTATGTGTATGTATGTATGTATGTATGTATGTATGTATGTATGTATGTATGTATGTATGTATGTATGTATGTATGTATGTATGTATGTATGTATGTATGTATGTATGTATGTATGTATGTACTGTATACTGTACTGTATATAGCGGGGTTTTTTACTTTTTTTTAAATGTTATAAGTTATTGTTGTTCTATTGGAGAGAGAGACAGAGAGATATACAGACAGACAGACAGGACAGGGCAGACAGAGAGAGAGAGGACAGACAGGCAGACAGACAGACAGGAGAAGGCAGACAGACGGGCAGACAGACAGCAGACAGAGAGAGGGCAACAGACAGGCAGACAGAAAAAGACAGAGCAGGCGAACAGACAGGCAGACAGAAGAGAGAACAGACAGGCGAACCAGACGAACGAGAGGAGCAGACAGACAGGCAGGCAGAAAGACAGACAGAGCGAACAGACAGACAGACAGAAAGGCAGACAGACAGGCAGACAGAAAAGACGGAGCAGAGACAGAATACAGACAGACGAACCAATGAGCACACCATTGCCCCTCCCTGTGTTACTCACCTCATATAAATCACCTTTAATTACTGAATTCCTTATTAATTATCTTAATAATTACTCTCAGTAGGTCATATCTCTTTTTTTTCTCTCTCTCTCTCTCTCTCTCTCTCTCTCTCTCTCTCTACAAAATATTATCACCAACACAACAACTAAAAACAAACATAATCTATAAATTGTGTGAACAGAAATTAACTACATGATATGACATACATACATACATACATACATACACATACATACATACATACATACATACATACATACATACACACAATTACTGCCATTATTACAACCATCAACACCACCACCACTACCACCATTGCCCCTACTACCACCACTACCACCATCATTGCCATACTACCACCACTACCACCACACTACACCCTACTACACCACTGCCACTCATCATCACCCATACTACCACCACTACCACCATTGCCCCTACCACCACTACCATCATCATTACCCATACTACCACACTACCACCATCACTACCCATACTACCACTACCACCATCATTACCCATACTACCACCACTACCACCATCATTACCCATACTACCACTACCACCATCATTACCCATACTACCACCACTACCATCATTACCCATACTACCACCACCACCATCACTGCCATACTACCACCACTACCATCATTACCCACTCCACTACCACCCCATCACTACCCATACTCCACCTACCATCACTTCCCATACTCCACCACTACCATCATTACTTACATACTACCACCACTACCACCATCACTACCCATACTACACCACCACTACCACCATCATTACCATACTGCCACCACTACCACCATCACTGCCCATACTACCACTACCACCATCATGCCCATACTACCACCTACCATCTCTACCCATCTACCACTCACCATCATTACCCATACTACCACCACTACCACCATCATTACCCATACTACCACCACTACCACCATCATTACCCATACTACCACCACTACCATCATTTACCCATACTACCACCACTACCACTACCCATACTACCACCACTACCACCATCTGCCTGCCACCACTACCACCTACCATCATTACCCATACTACCACCACTACCACCATCACTACCCATACTACCACCACTACCACCATCATTACCCAATACCACCACACTACCACACTTCTACCCATACTACCACCACTACCACCATCATTACCCATACTACCACCACTACCCAAATCATTGCCCATACTACCACCACTGCCATCATTACCCATACTACCACTACCACCATCATTGCCCATACTACCACCCTGCAATACAATGCGTATTTTAC
>NW_024722227.1:754178-774178 GCF_018991925.1 Homarus americanus
GTCCTTTCCATCCAAATTTATTTTACTTCTTCTTTTGGGAGAGAAAGTGGAGAACACACACACACACACACACACACACACACACACACACACACACACACACACACACACACACACACACACACACACACACACCCACAGTCTCTCTATAAACACACCCACAGTCTCTCTATAAACACACCCACAGTCTCTCTATAAACACACCCACAGTCTCTCTATAAACACACCCACAGTCTCTCTATAAACACACCCACAGTCTCTCTATAAACACACCCACAGTCTCTCTATAAACACACAAACAATGGAATTATTATTATTTTCAAAGAATCTGAGTCGATCTTTATAGAAAATGAAAGGGACACCAAGGGGGACTACGGTAATCTTGTCATGCCGTTATGTTTTGTCGGACCCCTGTGGATGACGGGCCAGCACTAAGGAGGACCAGCAGTTATATCCTGGCCAATGGAGTGGGAGGAAGAAGAGGGGTTGGAGGAGGAGGTTGTTATGTGGAGTGAGGAAAGAGAGAGAGAGAGAGAGAAAGACATAGAGAGAGAAATAGAAAGGGGAAGATAGAGAGAGTGAGAAGGAGGAGGGGAAGGAGGTTGAGGAAAGAGAGAGAGAGAGAAAGACAGAGAGAGAAAAATAGAAAGGGGCAGATAGAGAGAGAGTGAGAAAGAGGGGGAGGAGGAGGTTGTTATTTGGAGTGAGGAAAGAGAGAGACAGAGACAGACAGAGAGAGAGAGAGACAGACAGAGGGAGAGTGAGATCATCATTATATATAAACTAAGAATAACTGATGAAAAGGTTGATATCAAAATACACAGACAGACAGACAGATGGATAACAGGACGAACTACACAATGAAATGGACATAAAAGAAACGATAAGCCACGGTAAAAACAACCAACAAGCAGACGCAACGCCACAACTGACCCCACTCGTCTCCATACTGGGCCACACCTTGCATCTCCTCTCTCTCTCTCTCTCTCTCTCTCTCTCTCTCTCTCTCTCTCCTCTCTCTCTCTCTCTAGTCCTTAACTATAAACGTTATGCCACCACCATCCACGACTACCACAGCTGCCACATTATCCTGCCACTACAACCACCACCATCAACTTCAACAACTGGATAGATAAAACAGATTTAAGCAGATTGGCAGGGAGGATCACACACCCTCCTCCCCTCCTCCCACCACCACAGCCGTATCACCACCACAGCCGTACCTCCACCATCACCCCCTTCACCACCACCACCACCACCACCACCACCACCATCATCACCACACATCAGCACTATGGATTGTGGTCGGCCGTCAACACCAGAGGAAAACCACCCGTACGCTACCTCATCCCAGAAGCCAAAATTCATCATAACCTCCGCTTAGTTACGTTCCTCCGCGACTGCAAATGGAATTCACTTCAGTGGACAGAATTCTGAAGTCAATATTGCTCTTAATTTCCGCAAGCAGGGACTTAGCCACGTCAGATCCGTGCTTGACTGACGGCAAGTTGCTTGTCCGGAAATCACGACGGTGGGGTTACGGGTGTCGTTCTGGCCTGTATAGTGAGCCCTCCATATACCGGACTTTCATCTCTATGTATAATTTGTTAGGTGGGTATTATGACACGTAATGGATCCTCGCTATAACGGATTTACCTCGCCATATAGTCCGTTAAAGAGTGAATTGTCTGTATATGACGTCACCAAACACAGACAGTGAAAAAAAGATGGTGAACAATTATATATATTACGATAATATAGATATATTAATTTATATAGATTATTTTATTATTCCTATCACATCACCCCCCACCCCGCCTCAGCCCCCACACACTAGCCCCTCCCCCACCTTTACCCTACCCTCCAACCCCACACCGCTAACCCCTCCCCACACCACCCCAGCCCTCCCCCCACCCCCCCCTACACCCCCCCGTTGGACAGTATTTCCATGTTTACTTTAATTAAATGATCTTGTTCAGTACACAGACAACAGTAGTCATTATGGTTGTTATTTATTCTGCATCTGGGAATTAATTGTGTATTATCCGTGTTTAGTGAAAAGGTGTATTGTTTGGTTGTAAATTAATGAATATCTGTCTGTCTGTCTGCTTATCTGTCTCTCTGTCTATCTGTGTATGTCTATCTGTATCTATCTATCTATTTATCTATCTATCTATCTAGGTATATTCCCCTAGACTCATCCGTCACTCGTCCGTCACTCGCGATCACTGTCACCAGGTGTGAGTGGCGACAGACACCTGGTCGTCAATTAGTGGACCTCAGGCCGCGTCTGAGTGTCAATTAGTCACTCACTTGCGTCTCTTTGACGGGTTCATCGACCAGTTGTCAGTGACCCGTCCGCCCGTCTACCTGTGTGTGTGTAATAATAATAATAATAATAATAATAATAATAATAATAATAATAATAATAATAATAATAATAATAATAATAATAATAATAATAATAATAATAATTAACGGTTTATTGAAAAAGTTCTGCAGCCCGAAGGCTGAAAATATACATTGGACATAAAATGACTTATTACATACATTGGTGGTTTAACAAAAGCCTTCATTAGAGAAAGGTAAAGGAACATGCAGATTAATGTAGGTGTTGAACAGCAAACTCGTAGTGTAGTAACTCCCTCCCAGATGGTGTTAGGAGGGACCTGACGTGGTGTAGTAATTCCCTCACAGATGGTGTTATGAGGGACCACGTGGTGTAGTAATTCCCTCACAGATGGTGTTATGAGGGACCTCACGTGGTGTAGTAATTACCTCACAGATGATGGTGTTATGAGGGACCTCACGTGGTGTAGTAATTCCCTCACAGATGGTGTTATGAGGGGCCTCACGTGGTGTAGTAACCCTCACAGATGGTGTTATGAGGGACCTCACGTGGTGTAATAACTCCCTCACAGATGGTGTTATGAGGGGCATCACGTGGTGTAGTAATTCCCTCACAGATGGTGTTATGAGGGGCATCACGTGGTGTAGTACTCCCTCACAGATGGTGTGATGAGGGACTTGACGTGGTGTAGTAATTCCCTCACATATGGTGTGATGAGGGACCTGACGTGGTGTAGTAATTCCCTCACAGATGGTGTGATGAGGGACTTGACGTGGTGTAGTAATTCCCTCACATATGGTGTTATGAGGGACATGTGGTGTAGTAATTCCCTCACAGATGGTGTTATATGAGTGAGGTGTGGTCCCAGGCCTTCCTTTCGTAGACGGATTAACACATCACTGGTTGTTGTTGGGTCGGGCCGTTATCACTGGGTACCTGGGACCTCACTGTGTGAAAGTTAACTTGGGTACGACTGTTACTGTTGAGTTGTTCTCACTGACCTAAGCACTGTTCACCACTGTTCACCTCTGTTTAACACTGGTTCCGTTCCTTTCCTAAATGACATTGTAACTTCTGGCGAGAACTTGTTGATATTCCGGTGGGGAGGAGGGTTCAGGGGAGGGGGTTGGTATGGGCCAACTTAACAGTTGACCTGGCTGCTCGAGGAGGAGCGCCAGGCATCAACCCTTCCGGTGGTCAGGATGTGTGGTTATTGTGTGTGTGTGTGTGTGTGTGTGTGTGTGTGTGTGTGTGTGTGTCACTCCCTCGATTAGTGACCCGCCAGTATGTCTACCTGGTCGCCTCTATGTGTGAGTACCAGGAGAGAGAGAGAGAGAGAGAGAGAGAGAGAGAGAGACTTCTCACCAGAATTGACAGTGTAATTTCGATGTTATCACTAAGAGTTAAAATCCTATATAAAAGTCAAATATACTTAGGTCTTACTTACCCAGAGACTTATACTAAATATATACCCCTATATACATACCACGATCACCTCTATTACCTAATACTATATACCGTTATTTTATGCCTTTATATACCCTAATATCGTACTATATTATCTTTAGTTTATTTTAGGTGAAATACAGGGTCGTTCACTATAGCAAATCTCTAGCTAATATAACTGGGGTATGGTGTGGGGAGGAAAGATGAGAATGGCTAGGGAAAATATTAACCTGGTAGGGAAAAAATTATACGATGCTGGAGGGGAAGAATTTAAGAGGTAGGGAAAGATGTACTGTACAGACTATGTTAAAGGGGTTTTGTTTTTATTGTGTAGGGGAATTTTTAAGGAGTGGGGAGGATTTCATGTGATTGTCGGGGGAAATTTCAAGGAATTGGGGAAATTTTATGCGATTGTGAGGTGGGGGAAGTTATGAACGGGAGACGAAATATAGACTAGTGGTAGGGAAATGTTATCGTGCTGGGTTGTGGAGAAGTCTATGAAGGATGGTGGGGGAAAACAGATAACAGTTAAGGAAAAGTGGAAAATAGATGTTGGTATGGAAAAATGTAGAAATGGCAGGGAGAAAAATAACATAACATAACAATTTAGAGGAAAATCCTGGATGACGGGAAAAACTGGGCCCCACGTGGAAAAAATAATTACCCTGCGCCCATAGATCCTCGCCAAAAAAATCTTACTAATACTTTTAAAAGCTTTCGTGTGTTAAAAAATGAATTTATGTTTTTTTATTTGAATATACAGGAATAAAACTGAACGAAGACATGAGGGTTTGTAGGTGTATGTCATAGTGGATTGAGGGGTGAGGTGGATTGAGTTGTTACAGCACTTGACTCGGGTACTAATGGTGGCTGCTTCACTAGTCCCCTTCCCCCTACCCAGAAAAAAATTACCCCCAAAAAATATTCCCCCCCCCCCCAAAAAAAAAGCTTTTCTGTGAAATATTACCTCAAACAGGATGAAAACACACACACACACACACTTAAAAACATCCATAAAAAGCACACACACGAACACACACACATAAAACACACATAAAAACACATACATAAAACACACATAAAAAACACATACATAAAAAACACATACCAGACATTTAGGAATATGCTTTAAAACATCAAATGTACTTAGTTATAAATTTTAAATCAACAAACACACTCAGAAATATGTTTTAGAAGTGACGCACTCAAATATATTTTAAAACTCACGCACTCGGAAATATACTTGAAACCACAAACACACGCAGAAGTTTATTTTAAATTACCAAACACACCCAATTAAATATTTCTGAACACACACACACACACACACACACACACACACACACACACACACACACACGCCGTCGCAGATACTTGACAAATGATAAAAATGTATATATAAAAAATAAAGCTTTGAGTCTCAGTGGATTGGTGAGGTATTTTTAGGTAGTGGATATTAGCCACTAGAAACTCGTAGGAAAAATAGAGGTGAAAATTATCACTGAATTTCGTTTAATGTTTTTTTACTTTTTGTATCGTGTTTTAAGGGTCGAGGTTTGTGATTAATTCTGTAAGGAAGGAGGAAGGATGGAAGGATGGAAGGAAGGATGGATGGAAGGAGGAAGGATGAAAGGATGGAAGGATGGAAGGATGGATGGATGGATGGAAGGATGGAAGGATGGAAGGATGGAAGGATGGAAGGATGGAAGGAGGATGGATGGAAGGGAGGAAGGATGAAAGGATGGAAGGATGGAAGGATGGAAGGATGGAAGGAAGGGAGGATGGAGGATAGAAGGAAGGGAGGAAGGATGGATGGAATGAAGGGAGGAGGGTAGAGGAAAGGAAAGAAGGGAGGAGGCAAGGGAGGAGCGATTGAGGGAGGAAGGAGAATGGAGGAGGAGAGGAAAGTATGAAGGATGAAACAATAATAATAATAAGAACAACAACAACAAAACCACCCACACACACACACACACACACACACACACACACACACACACACACACACACACACACACACACACACACACACACATCTCAAATACCATCCTCATTAGCAGTCGGCCACTAATTGAAGTACCTTTATGAACAGCTTCTCATAACTAACATATTACTCAATACAATTAAGTTTCTACAGTAATTAATTCACCTTTTTATATATCGAGTCATATCAGTATACATCTATATTAGCTTTATCAAATATGTGTGATAATTACCTGTGTGGGTGGGCGGGCAGGTGGGCGGGCAGGTGGGTGCGTGAGGTAGGGGCAGGGTGAGTGGGGGGTGGTAATTAGATTCAGGTGTTTTCTTTTTACCTGTAATTAAGTGAGTGTATTGACAGGTAATGTATTAGTGTGTTTAATTATATCTAGTTCTTGTTGATTGTGTTAGGTTGGGTTAGGTTAAGCTAGGTTGGGTTAGGTTAGGTTAGGTTAGGTTAGCTCATTTTAAGTCAGCATAGGTTAGGTTAAGTTAATATAAACCCCACGAGGTTAAGTTAAATAAGAATTAGATTAACATTAACATCAATTGACAGTGTTAATATATTCTCCTACAAGTTAATATCACAAAACATTATCACATTTTCTCCTCAATTAAAATATAAACAAATGTTTGTTTTAGGTAAACTAATGTTTTTCCCGTATTACTTCACCTTAATGAAGACCCAAAGGTAATTACCCGTTAATGAGTTTATTATTTATTGTATTTTTTATTTGTTGTTGATTTTTGTTTATTATTGTTTTATATTATTTTGTTTTTGTTTGTTTTGTTTGTTTTGTTTCTTTTCTCTTTCTTTTCTTTTCCTATCTCTCTGTCCTTATCTGTCTCCCGCTTCATCTTTTTCTCCTCCTCCTCCTCCTCCTCCTCCTCCTCTCTTATTCCTCCTCCTCCTTCTCCTCCCCTTTTATTCCTCCTCCTCTTCCTTCTCCTCCTTCTCCTTCTCTTGCTCCTCCTCTTCCTTCTCCTTCCCTTCTCTTGCTCCTCCTCTTCCTCGTACTATTCCTCTTCCATCTCCTCCTCCTCTTCCTTCTCCTCCTCCTCCTTCTCTTGCTCCTCCTCTTCCTCGTACTATTCCTCTTCCATCTCCTCCTCCCCTCTTCCTCCTCCATGCTAACACACAATAAAGGCCACAAACTCTCCCCCTCCTCCTCTTTCCTCCTCCTCCTCCTCCCTCCTCCTCCTCTCCTCCTCCTCCTCCCCTCCTCCCTCCCTCCTCCTCCCTCCTCCTCCTCCTCCTCCCTCCTCCTCCTCCTCCTCCTCCCCTCCTCCCCTTCCTCCTCCTCCTCTCCTCCTCCTCCCTCCCCTCTCCCTCCTCCCTCCTCCTCCTCCTCCCTCCTCCTCCCTCCTCCTCCTCCTCCTCCTCCTCCTCTTGCAATTATCATCAACTGGTCATTCATGTGAAACTATGTCGGATGTCCAGAAAGACAGATGACTCCGACTTGTGGGACTTTGAGAGTGAGACGTGACTGGAAGCATCAGAGACAGAGATACAGTAAACAAACAGGAAAAGAGAGAGAGAGAGAGAGAAGAGAGTGTGTGTTTTTCTGCAGTTAACATCCACACCGTTTTTTAACAGGTTTTTCTTACAGTCACTCATAACAAGGTCACACACACACACACATAAAGACTTAATCTGACTGAACATGTTTCAGGATATTATGCTTTAATCAGTATTATGGGATAACATGTGATTGTGTCACCTGTGGTAAACTCTCTCTCTCTCTCTCTCTCTCTCTCTCTCCACACCCGTCCTTCCATCTCCTCACTGATGTATCGCCATGGAGACCCTCAGATGTAGGTGTGTGTGTGTAATAAGTGTATCACAAGTGTCATAAGTACCATAAGTGTATCATGTGTACCATAAGTGGATGTCAAGTGTTTCATAAGTGCCTCATAAATGTCATAAGTGTATCACAAGTGTCATAAGTGCACCATGTGTGCCATAAGTGCGTCGTATCAACAACACACCTCAAACAGGTTAATTAATTACTGTTTCCTCTACACAACTTTTTTCTCCGGTCATAAATTAATATTTTAATTCTTTAACTTTTTTATTTAGTTTTTCAGGTAAAGTTAGAGATTATTTTTCGTTGTATCAAGACAAAAATATTTACATTTTTCACGGGGAAATTTTTATGCAAATTTCTCAAAAGTTTTATTTTTATTTTAGATTTGTGTAGCTTTTATATTATTATTATTATTTTTATTAGCATTATTTAATTTGCAGGCAAAATATTTTTATTAAATACATAATCGGATTTCTTATTTTTGCGGCTTGAGGTGAGGTTAAGTTAGGTTCACACAGCCATATTAATATTGTTATTATTGTCCACTATGTATCTGTAGTTTACTGGCTCTCTAACTGTTTCAGTATCAATAACAACACACACACGCACACAGGAGAAGACTACGCCAGACGGAGGTTCGCCAGTAGAATCTGAGAGTGAGTAGGAAGACCTTAATAACCAGTAACTGTGTGGCCGTCAACCAACGCTCTCCCCTCTCTAGGGTTATAAGTAATGGTGGCGAGGGGAGGGAGAGGGAGGGACAGAGGAGGAGAGAGGACAGAGGGGGGGGAGGGAGGAGGAGAGTTGGGACAGAGGGAGGGAGAGGGGGACAGAGGAGGGAGGGAGGGAGGGAGGGAGGGGGGGGAGAGGGAGGGAGGGAGAGTTGGGAGAGAGAGGGAGGAGAGAGGGACAGAGAGGGAGGAGGGAGGGAGGAGGGGGAGGGGAGGGGAGGGAGGGAGGGACAGAGGAGGGAGGGAGGGAGGAGGATTGGGACAGAGAGGGAGAGAGGGGGGACAGAGGGAGGGAGAGGGAGGGAGGGAGGGAGGGGGGAGAGGGGAGGGAGGGAGAGTTGGGACAGAGAGGGAGGAGAGGGGGACAGAGGGAGGGAGAGGGAGGGAGGGAGGAGAGTTGGGACAGAGGGAGGGAGAGGGGGACGGAGAGGAGGGAGGGAGAGTTGGGACAGAGAGGGAGGGAGAGGGGGGGACAGAGAGGGAGGAGAGGGGGGACAGAGAGGGATGGAGGAGGGACGAGAGAGAGAGAGATTCAGGAATAAAATTTAACAAATTGAATTAATTGGCACAGTTTCCATTACACAGAGACACTTTGAGAAGCCCTAATTAAACCCTTGAAGACGATGGTTTAACACCTTTGATGACGATGGTTTAACACCTTTGATGACGATGGTTTAACACCTTTGATGACGATGGTTTAACACCTTTGATGACGATGGTTTAACACCTTTGATGACGATGGTTTAACACCTTTGATGACGATGGTTTAACACCTTTGATGACGATGGTTTAACACCGATGACGATGGTTTAACACCTTTGATGACGATGGTTTAACACCTTTGATGACGATGGTTTTGATGGTTTAACACCTTTGATGACGATGGTTTAACACCTTGTTGACGATGGTTTAACACCGATGACGATGGTTTAACACCTTTGATGACGATGGTTTAACACCTTTGATGACGATGGTTTAACACCTTTGTGGTGTTGTGGTGGTTTTTTGTGGTGGTTTGGGTTTGATGACGATGGTTTAACACTTTGATGACGATGGTTTAACACCTTTGATGACGATGGTTTAACACCTTTGATGACGATGGTTTAACACCTTTGATGACGATGGTTTAACACCTTTGATGACGATGGTTTAACACCTTTGATGACGATGGTTTAACACCTATGATGACGATGGTTTAACACCTTTGATGACGATGGTTTAACTGATGATGGTTTAACACCTTTGATGACGATGGTTTAACACCTGATGACGATGGTTTAACACCTTTGATGACGATGGTTTACACCTTTGATGACGATGGTTTAACACCTTGTGCGTGGTTTTTACCTTTGATGACGATGGTTTCACCTTTGATTGACGATGGTTTAACACCTTTGATGACGATGGTTTAACACCTTTGATGACGATGGTTTAACACCTTTGATGACGATGGTTTACACCTTTGATGACGATGGTTTAACACCTTGATGACGATGGTTTAACACCTTTGATGACGATGGTTTAACACCTTTGATGACGATGGTTTAACACCTTTGATGACGATGGTTTAACACCTTTGATGACGATGGTTTAACACCTTTGATGACGATGGTTTAACACCTATGATGACGATGGTTTAACACCTTTGATGACGATGGTTTAACACCTTTGATGACGATGGTTTAACACCTTTGATGACGATGGTTTAACACCTTGATGACGATGGTTTAACACCTTTGATGACGATGGTTTAACACCTTTGATGACGATGGTTTAACGCAACTGATGACGATGGTTTAACACCTTTGATGACGATGGTTTAACACCTTTGATGACGATGGTTTAACACCTTTGACGATGGTTTAACACCTTTGATGACGATGGTTTAACACCTTTGATGACGATGGTTTAACACCTTTGATGACGATGGTTTAACACCTTTGATGACGATGGTTTAACACCTTTGATGACGATGGTTTAACACCTTTGATGACGATGGTTTAACACCTTTGATGACGATGGTTTAACCGGTTTTGATTCAATTTATGTAACCTTTTCCCACACCTGGTTTATCGGTTTTCCCTGGGTTTTATTTTCTTGCATAATCAAATATAATTATCTTGCCTTTTTCCCCTGGCTTCTATTTCCCTATTTTTCCCTAACACCGTATTTTTCCCCGAGTTTTTTCCCTGGCGTTTATTTTCCTACACCTGTCGACTATACCAGGAGGTAATAGCGTTGACAGGTGTATCCAGCGACACACTTCACCACTTATAGTGAGTGTGTGTCTGACTCAAGTGTCTAGTGAGGTATTGACACTGATAGCTGTGTGTGTGTGTGTGTGTGTGTGTGTGTGTGTGTGTGTGTGTGTGTTTGTTTCCAGTCAACACACTTTGGCTAGTTAAACGTTTGTGATTGTGTGTGAGTGTGTGTGTTTGTTTGTTTTTCTAGTCGAGGGTAATAATCTACTTTAGACTGGCTGCTTCACTAAGACTGTTGACTGTTAAATGGCGTATCATCCGCTGTGTTCAGTTACAGTCGCTGTATAGTTCAACACCTGAGGATTGGGTCCCACTAAAAGCTTATACATTATTTAGTTCTCGTAAGTCAAGGTAGGAAGACGCAGGTAACTGTTTAACTTAAGGAAGCACTGAGACTCTACCTTAACTAGATACCTTCACTTAGCACCAGTTAGGAGACAAAATTAACACTGAGACTCTACCTTAACTAGATACCTTCACTTAGCACCAGTTAGGAGACAAAATTAACACTGAGACTCTACCTTAACTAGATACCTTCACTTAGCACCAGTTAGGAGACAAAATTAACACTGAGACTCTACCTTAACTAGATACCTTCACTTAGCACCAGTTAGGAGACAAAATTAACACTGAGACTCTACCTTAACTACGTACGGGAAAGGCGAAGTCTCAGTTAAGTTTAAAAAAAAGTCCTACATTTTCACATCCGATGACTTTTTGTCGTAATGATCATTTGTGAATCAAAATCGTATGTCGCGTGAGCTTCGACCCCTTCAAAAAATGTGATTGGCTGAGCTGAGAGAGCACACAGCCAATCAGGTTCAGCGGATTACGACAAAAGTCTCGGTTTTGCATGACCTTCTCTCTCAGGTCGGTGGGGGAGGGAGGTGAGGGGGGGGCTGGAGGGAGGGGTGAGGGGGCTGGGAGGGAGGGGGTTGAGGGGGGCTGGGAGGGAGGGGGGTGAGGGGGGTGGGAGGGGGGGTGGAGGGGGCTGAGGGAGGGGTGAGGGGGCTGGGAGGAGGGGGGGTGGGGGGAGGGAGGGGTGAGGCGGGGCTGGGAGGAGGAGAGGGGGCTGGGAGGGAGGGGTGAGGGGGCTGGGAGGAGGGGGGCTGGAGGGAGGAGGGGCACAGGTGACGTTTGACTCTACCAGGAAAAAGGTAATAATTATTTGCATATGATTCAGTTTCTCATCAATATATTTATTTTTTTACTTTTGTTTAATTTATTGTGTTTGGATCATTTAAGTAGAGTTAGGAATTATTTATGTTTATTATTTAAAGGAAGGTGACTGGAGGGGCAATGAGGGGTGTGTGAATGAGGTGGGCAATGGTGTGTAGGGCAGGAGGCAATGGTGTGTAGGGCAGGAGGTGGGCAATGGTGTAGGGCAGTAGGCGGGCAATGGTGTAGGGCAGGAGGTGGGCAATGGTGTAGGGCAGGAGGTGGGCAATGGTGTGTAGGCAGGAGGTGGGCAAAGGTGTAGGGCAGGAGGTGGGCAATGGTAGGGCAGGAGGCAATGGGTGTGGGGCAGGAGGTGTGGGCAATGGTGTGTAGGGGCAGTATGCGGGCAATGTGTAGGGGCAGAGGTGGGCAATGGTGTGTAGGGCAGGAGGCAAGCAATGTGAGCAGGAGGTGGGCAATGCAGAAAGGGTGGGCAATGGTGTGTAGGGAGGAGGGCAGGCAGGGCAATGGTGTAGGGAGGAAGGTGAAATGGTGATTGTGTAGGGCAGGATAAGCAATGGTGTGTAGGAAAGGTGATATAAGCAATGGTGTAGGGGCAGGATAAAGGTGTGTAGGGCAGATATGGCAATGGTGTAGGGCAGGAGGGCAATGTGGTAGGGGCAGGAGGCAAGCAATGGTGTGTAGGGCAGGAGGCGGGCAATGGTGTGTAGGGGCAGGAGAGTACAATGGTGTGTAGGGGCAGAGGGTATGGTGTGTAGGCAGAGGCGGGCAATGGTGTGTAGGGCAGGATAGTGGGGCATGGTGTGTAGGGCAGAGGTAAGCATGGTGTGTAGGGGCAGGAGGTGGGCAGTGTAGGGCAGGAGGCGGGCAAGGTGTAGGGCAGGGCAATGATGTAGGGCAGGAGGCGGGCAATGGTGTGTAGGGTTGAGGTGGGCAATGGTGTGTAAAGGCAGGTGGGCAAGGTGTGTAGGGGCAGGAGGGGCAATGGTGTGTGGTGAGGCGGGCAGTGAGGGCAGGAGGTGGGCAATGGTGTGTAGGGTAGAGGTGGGCAATGGTGTGTAGGGCAGGAGGTGGCAATGGTGTAGGGCAGGAGGTGGGCAATGGTGTAGGGGCAGGAGGCGGGCAATGGTGTGTAGGGGCAGAGGTGGCAATGGTGTGGGGTAGGTAAGTAAGGCAGGAGAGGAGGTGGGCAATAGTGGAGGCAGGTGTGTAAGGAGGTGGCAATGTGTAGGGCAGAGGTGGGCAACGATGTAGGCAGGAGGCGGGCAATGGTGTGTAGGGCAGGAGGTGGGCAATGTGTGTAGGGCAGTAGGTGGGCAATGGTGTGTAGGGCAGGAGGTGGGCAATGGTGTGTAGGGCAGAGGTGGGCAATATTACATGAGATTTAAGATAATAGGAAACACCGTTAACACCCCCCTCTCCTTTCCTTCCCTCACCAACCCCACGCCCATTCCGCCCTTGTCGTGGTGTGAAATATTAGTCTTTCATACAAGACGCGGGTCTGAATCTTGCACCCGGACCACAGAGAGAGAGAAATCATGACAAGATATTAAGTTGCAATTCAGGTCATCTTTTGCAACGTAGTTTTATGGTTGAAATGTTGCAAAAGTTCAAATGAGGATAATGTTGCAATTCAGCAGCGTGTTAAAAATGTTGCGAACTTTGAAATGTTATCACTGTTGCAATTTTCAACCAGGTATTTTTAAAAGTTTGCAAATGTTGATTTGTTGACAATGTTGCAATTCGGATGGTATAAAAATATTCTTAAATGTTGAAATATCGTCCATAAAATATTTCAGAAAGTACAAAGGAATTTATAGTTCCTTGCAAGCAAACGTCAGTCTATGATTGTGTTGCAAATTCATAGCTTTGCAACCTCGTTCTGGATGAAATATTGCAAATGTAGTAATATTCCCCGGCCTTGGGTTCTTCACCTACAGGAGAAATTGCAGTTACTACTAAAGGCATCGCCATGGTGAGGTAGTGTTGCAATTCTCATGTTCTTTGCAACCTCGTTTGGGTGGGTGTGGGATGATATGTTGCAAATGGGGAGGACGGCATCTTTCTGCGCTACCCTGTATGACGACAAGAGCAACTGTTGGTGATCTCTTAAACAAACAGGCTCTCGAAAACAAACAAACAGAGCGACATAAGAAACAAACAAGAGAGTGTGAGAGGAAGAGAATGAAAGAGAGAGAGAGAGACAGATAAACAGAGAATAAATAAGGAGAGAGAGAGGGTGGGGGAGAGAGAGGAGAGAATGAGATAGACAATGAAGAGAGACAGAAGTGGAGAGAGAACGAGGGAATCATACAGAGATAGAGACGGGACAGTAGAGAAAGAGAGACACGAGACAGTAGAGAGAGAGAGAGCAGAGAGAGAAGAGACAGTAGAGAGAGAGAGAGAGAAGAGACAGTAGAGAGAGAGGGGAGACTGTAGAGAGAAGGAGAAGAATAGAGCAGAGACCTGTAGAGAGAGAGAGAGAAGAGACAGTGAGAGAGAGAGAAGGACAGTGGAGAGAGAAGGACAGTGGAGAGAGAGAAGAGACAGTGGGGAGAGGCAGAGACTGTAGAGAGAGAGAGCAGAGAGAGAAGAGACATGGGGAGAGAGAGCAGAGACCTGTAGAGAGAGAGAGAGAGAAGGACAGTAGAGGAGAAGAGAGAGACAGGGGAGAGAGAGGACGTGGAAGAGACATAGAGGAGAGAGCAGAGACTGTAGAGAGAGAGAGAGAAGAGACAGAGAGAGAGAGAGAAGAGACAGGTAGAGAGAGAGAGAGAAGAGACAGGGGAGAGAGAGAAGAGACAGTAGAGAGAGAGAGAGCAGAGAGAGAAGAGACAGAGAGAGAGAGCAGAGACCTGTAGAGAGAGAGAGAAGAGACAGTAGAGAGAGAGAGAAGAGACAGTGGAGAGAGGGGCAGTAGAGAGAGAGAGAGAGAGAGAGAGAGAGAGAGAGAGTTGTTGCCCAACCATAAGAAGAAGCACGCCTGCACATTCATCGCCCTGACAGACTCCTTTGCGGCCACAAGCTGTTTATGGTTCTCCAGCCTGTGTAAAAACACGCCGAGAGAGAGAGAGAGAGAGAGAGAGAGAGAGAGAGAGAGAGAGAGAGAGAGAGAGAGAGAGAGAGAAGCCTCACTTTACCCCCATGTGTCGCTGGGATCCGACACACCTGACGGACCTGCGTGAAAGGTCTCTCAGATTAGCCTCAGAAGATCTCCCTCCCCGTGACTGGCGGGTGGTACCGCTATAGTGGCCGGTGGTACGCATAGTGGCGGGTGGTACCGACAGGCCGGGTGGTGCCAGCCAGGGTGGTTGTGGTGGCCGGGTAATTGGTGGGTGGTACCGTATAGTGACCGGGTGGTACTGCTATAGTGGCCGGGTGGTACTGCTATAGTGGCCGGGTGGTACCGCTATAGGCCGGGTGGTGCTGCATAGGCCAGGGGTGTAATTGGCTATTAGTGGCCGGTGGTAACTTTAAGCTTATTGTGGTCGGCTGGACTGCTGATAGGTGGCTTCGTGGGTGCGTCAATTGCTATAGTGGCTGGGCGGTGTACTGCTATAGTGGAAGCGGGTGGTACTGCTTATTGGTGGCAGGGTGGTACTGCTATAGTGGCGAGAACCTGGTATAGTGGTTTAGTGTTACTATAGTGTGGCCGGGTGGTATCTGGCTTAGTGGCCGGGTGGTACTGCTAGGCGGGTGGTACTGCTATAGTGGCCGGGTGGTACTGCTATAGTATTGTGGTGGTACTGCTATAGTGGCCAGGTGGTACTGCTATAGTGGCCGGGTGGTACTGCTATAGTGGCCGGGTGGTCGCTATAGTGGCCGGTGGTACTGCAGTGTCGGGTGGTACTGCTATTGGTGGTTATTGCTATAGTGGCCGGGTGGTACTGCTATTGTGGCTGGGTGGTACTGCTATGGCGGGGCTGGTGCAACCGCACAGGCCGTTGCTATTGTGGCCGGGTGGTACTGCTATAGTGGCCGGGTGGCAATTGCCATAGTGGCCGGGTGGTCAACCGCTATAGTGGCCGGGTGGTACCGCAGGCGGTCAGGTATTGTATCGCTTGCGGGGTGGTACTGCCAGGTGGTCGGGTGGTACTGGGTATGTGGCCGGGTGTTTCTGAAGTGGGTCGGGTGGTTCTGCTATTGTGGCCAGGTGGCCGCTATAGTGGCCGGGTGGTACTGCTATAGTGGCCAGGTGGTACTGCTAGGCCAGGTGGTACGCTATATGGCCGGGTGGTTCTGCTATAGTGGGTCGGGTGGTTCTGCTATTGTATAGGTACTGCTATAGTGCCAGGTGGTACTGCTATAGTGGCCGGTGGTTCTGCTATAGTGGCCGGGTGGTACTGCTATAGTGGCAGGTGGTACTGCTATAGCGGCCAGGTGGCACTGCTATAGTGCGGGTGGTTCTGCTATAGTGGCCGGGTGGTACTGCTATGTGCCAGGTGGTACTGCTATTGGTCAGGTGGTACTGCTATAGTGGCCGGGTGGTACTGCTATAGTGGCCGGTGGTACTGCTATAGTGGCCAGGTGAGATAATTGCGTGTGGTACCGCTGGCGGGCGGCCGGGTGGTACTGCTAGGTCGGGCAGTGGTAACTGCTATAGTGGCCTGGTGGTACTGCGGCCAGGTGGTACTGCTATAGTGGCCGGGTGGTTCTGCTATAGTGGCCAGGGTGGTACGCTATTGTGGCCAGGTGGTACCGTTATTGTGGCCAGGCACCATAGTGGCCAGGTGGTTCTGCTATAGTGCGGGTGGTTCTACATATGCCAGGCGGCTGCTATTGCACAGGTACTGCTATTGTGGCCAGGTGGTACTGCTATTGTGGGCCAGGTGGTACTGCTATATCGTGGGCCGGGTGGTTCTGCTATAGTACGGGTGGTACTGCTATAGTGGCCAGGTGGTACTGTCGATAAGTGGCCAGGTGGTTCGCTATAGTGGCCAGGTAACGCTATAGTGGCCGTGCAGGACTGCCGTCGGGTGGTACTGCCATAGTGGCCGGGTGGCACCGTCATAGTAGGTGGTACCGTACATTGGACAGGTGGTACTGCCAGCGTAATGGGCGGTACTGCTATAGTGGCCAGGTGGTACTGCTATAGTAGCAGGTGGTTCTGGCTATAGTGGCAGGGGTGGACCGATGGCCAGGCCAGGTGGTACTGCTATAGTGGCCGGGTGAGTGGCTATAGTGGGCCAGTACTGCTATAGTACGGGTGGTACTGCTATAGTGGCAGGTGGTACTGCTATAGTGGGCAGGTGGGTTTATGCTATGCGTCAGGTGAAGAACAGGTTGTGGGCGGTGAATTGTTATGGTCAGGCAGGTCTGGCAGGCTTTAGTGGCACCGCTATTGAATAATAGGCGGCCTGTTGGCGTAGTGGCCAGGCGGTAATAGTTATGTGGCCGGTGGTTCTGCGGGTCGTGGTACTGCTATAGTGGCCAGGTGGTACTGCTATAGTGCAGGTGGTACTGCTATTGTGCAGGTGGTACTGCTATAGTAGCCAGGTGGTACCGGGTTATAGTGGCCGGGTGGTTCTGCTATAGGGCATGGTTCCAGCATAGTGGCCGGGTGGTACTGTTTAGGCCAGGTGGTGCGCTATTGTGGAGGTGGTACCAAGTGGCGCTGGTGGTACTGCTATAGTGGCCGGGTGGTTCTGCTATAGTGGCCGGTGAACTGTAGGCCAGGTGGTACTGCTATAGTGGCCAGGTGGTTCTGCTATAGTGGCCAGGTGGTTACTGCTATAGTGGCCAGGTGGTACTGCTATAGTGGCCAGGTGGTACTATAGTGGCCGGGTGGTACTGCTATAGTGGCCAGGTGGTTCTGCTATAGTGGCGGGTGGTACTGCTAAGTAGCCAGGTGGTTCTGCTATAGTGGCAGGTGGTTCTGCTATAGTGGCCGGGTAGTTTATACTATTGTGGCCAGGTGGTTCTGCTATAGTGGCCAGGTGGTACTGCTATAGTGGCCAGGTGAGTCCTTAAGTGGCCAGGTGGTTCTGCTATAGTGGCCAGGTGGTACTGCTATTGTGGCCAGGTGGTACTGCTATAGTGGCCGGGTGGTACTGCTATAGTGGCCGGGTGGTACTGCTATAGTGGCCAGGTGGTACTGCTATAGTGGCCGGGTGGTTCTGCTATGGTGGCCGGTGGTACTGCTATTGTGGCCGGTGGTACTGCTATAGTGGCCGGTGGCACTGCTATAGTGGCCAGGTGGTTCTGCTATAGTGGCCAGGTGGTTCTGCTATAGTGGCCAGGTAATTTCTGCTATTGTGGCCAGGTGGTACTGCTATAGTGGCCGGGTGGTGCTGCTATAGTGGCCAGGTGGTACTGCTATAGTGGCCAGGTGGTACTGCTATAGTGGCCAGGTGGTTCTGCTATTGTGGCCAGGTGGTACTGCTATAGTGGCCAGGTGGTACTGCTATGGTGGGTGGTACTATAGTGGCCGGGTGGTACTGCTATAGTGGCCGGGTGGTACTGCTATAGTGGCCGGGTGGTACTGCTATTGTGGCAGGTGGTACTGCTATAGTGGCCGGTGGTACTGCTATAGTGGCCAGTGGTCTGCTATAGTGGCCGGGTGGTACTGCTATAGTGGCCGGGTGGTACTGCTATAGTGGCCGGGTGGTACTGCTATAGTGGCCGGGTGGTACTGCTATAGTGGCCAGGTGGTTCCTGCTATAGTGGCCAGGTGGTACTGCTATTGTGGCCAGACTGTGGGCCAGGTGGTACTGCTATAGTGGCCAGGTGGTACTGCTATAGTGGCCAGGTGGTTCTGCTATTGTGGCAGGTGGTACTGCTATAGTGGCCGGGTGGTTCTCTATAGTGGCCAGGTGGTTTCTGCTATAGTGGCCAGGTGGTACTGCTATTGTGGCCAGGTGGTACTGCTATAGTGGCCGGGTGGTACTGCTAGTGGCCGGGTGGTATTGTTGTGGCCAGGTGGTACTGCTATAGTGGCCGGGTGGTGCCTGCTATTGTGGCCAGGTGGTGCTATAGTGGCCAGGTGGTACTGCTATGGTGGCCAGTGGTACTGCTGTGTGGCCAGGTGGTACTGCTATTGTGGCCGGGTGGTACTGCTATAGTGGGTATGTGGCAGGTGCTGCTATTGTGGCCAGGTGGTACTGCTATAGTGGCCAGGTGGTACTGCTGTGGCCGGGTGGTACTGCTATGGTGGCCGGGTGGTACTGTGTGGCCGGTGGTACTGCTATAGTGGCCAGGTGGTACTGCTATAGTGGCCGGTGGTACTGCTATTGTGGCCAGGTGGTACTGCTATAGTGGCCGGGTGGTACTGCTATAGTGGCCAGGTGGTACTGCTATTGTGGCCAGGTGGTACTGCTATTGTGGCAGGTGGCTCTATAGTGGCCAGGTGGTTCTGCTATAGTGGCCAGGTGGTACTGCTATTGTGGCAGGAATGGCCGGTGGTACTGCTATTGTGGCCAGGTGGTACTGCTATAGTGGCCAGGTGGTACTGCTATAGTGGCCAGGTGGTTCTGCTATAGTGTGGTGGTTCTGCTGGCAGGTGGTACTGCTATAGTGCGGGTGGTACTGCTATTGTGGCCGGTGGTACTGCTATAATGGCCGGGTGGTACTGCTATTGTGTGGCCGGGTGGTACTGCTATAGTGGCCGGGTGGTACTGCTATAGTGGCCGGGTGGTACTGCTATTGTGGCAGGTGGTACTGCTATAGTGGGGGTGGTACTGCTATAATGGGGGTGGTACTGCTATAATGGCCGGGTGGTACTGCTATTGTGGCCGGTGCCTGCTATTGTGGCCAGGTGGTACTGCTATAGTGGCCGGGTGGTATGCTATTGTGGCCAGGTGGTACTGCTATAGTGGCCGGGTGGTTCTGTATAGTGGCCAGGTGGTTCTGCTATTGTGGCCAGGTGGTACTGCTATAGTGGCCAGGTGGTACTGCTATTGTGGAGTGGTACTGCTATAGTGGCCGGGTGGATCTGCTATTGTGGCCAGTGGTACTGCTATAGTGGCCGGTGGTACTGCTATAGTGGCCGGGTGGTTCTGCTATAGTGGCCGGTGGTACTGCTATATTGTGGCCAGGTGGTCACTGCTATAGTGGCCGGGTGGTACCATAGTGGCCAGGTGGTACTCTATTGTGGCCAGGTGGTACTGCTAAGTGGCCGGTGGTACTGCTATTGTGGCCAGGTGGTACTGCTATAGTGGCCGGGTGGTTCTGCTATTGTGGCCAGGTGGTACTGCTATAGTGGCAGGTGGTACTGCTATAGTGGCCGGTGGTACTGCTATAGTGGCCA
>NW_024722227.1:779178-781678 GCF_018991925.1 Homarus americanus
GAACCTGGTGTTGGAGGAGGAGGAGGGGGGGGAGGAGGAGGGGTGTTGGAGGAGGAGGAGGGGTGTTGGAGGAGGAGGGGGTGTTGGAGGAGGAGGAGGGGTGTTGGAGGAGGAGGGGGTGTTGGAGGATGAGGAGGGGTGTTGGAGGAGGAGGGGTGTTGGAGGAGGAGGGGTGTTGGAGGATGAGGGGTGTTGGAGGAGGAGGAGGGTGTTGGTGGAGGGAGAGGGTGTTGGAGGAGGAGGGGTGTTGGAGGAGGAGGGGTGTTGGAGGAGGAGGGGTGTTGGAGGAGGAGGAGGGGGTGGGGGGGAGGAGAGGGTGTTGGAGGAGGAGGGGTGAGGAGGAGGGGTGTTGGAGGAGGTGGGGTGGAGGATGAGGAGGGGGTGGGAGGAGGAGGGTGTTGGAGGATGAGGAGGGGGGGAGGAGAGGTGTTGGAGGAGGAGGGGGTGTTGGAGGATGAGGGGTGTTGGAGGAGGAGGAGGGGGGTGTTGGTGGAGGAGAGGTGTTGGAGGAGGAGGGGTGTTGGAGGAGGAGGGTGTTGAGGATGAGGAGGGTGTTGGAGGATGAGAGGGGGTGTAAGATAAAAGGGAGAAGGAATGGGTGTAGGAGAACAGGAGGAGGAGGTGCTGGTGGAGAGAGAGGAGGAGGAAGAGGAAGAACAAGGCAGCTTTACCCAACTCATAGATCATAAATGTTGGAAGAATCTCTGTTACTTTGTTATGATGTTGATATATTATGGTAAAGAAGGCTCTCTCTCTCTCACTGGCCCAACTACCCTCAACACCACCCATACACAGGTATCCCAAAAATAAACAGAGATCATCTAAAAACATTAAAAAAGTTCCAATAATATTCAAGAGTTTATCGTTAAATCAACAAAGGTAATCTAAAAACATTAAAACAATTCCAATACTATACGAGATGTCACTTCAAGGCCCTCCATCCTTGTTTACATGACGAGGCAACACAGGGTAAAAAAATGACATGGAATCACTAGCTAACTGCACCCCTTTCGGAGTGTGTTCGTCTGGCGTCGATAAACTTCCTAAATGTCCGTCGTTAGCTTCGCCAGGGTATCGCCTCACTTGGCCCCCAACAGCGATAACGCCATTGTAGTGTGGTAGAGCATTGAGCTGAAGTCGAGAGGGCGGGATAATATCGCGATGACGTGTTTGTGTAGGTTTTTTAAGCTTTTGTGGTCGTGTTTAGGTTAAAGTATCAGGCTGTCAGGGCGTAGGTGTGTCAAGGTGTCAGGGTGTCAGGGTGTAAGGGTGTCAGGGTGTCAGGGGTACCTCTAGTGTTTGCTATGGAAGATTATTAAGTGACCAGTAACACGTCTATTGAATAAATAACTTGGCTGTTCCCGCCTCTGACTCCCCCAGCACCAGTGTGTGTGTACTGAGCAGTCCCGTGTGTGTACTGAGCAGTCCCGTGTGTATACTTGGCAGGTCCCTGTGTGTGTACTGAGCAGTCCCGTGTGTGTACTGAGCAGTCCTGTGTGTACTGAGCAGTCCCGGTGTACTGAGCAGTCCCGTGTGTGTACTGAGCAGTCCCGTGTGTGTACTGACAGTCCCTGTGTGTACTGAGCAGTCCCTGTGTGTGTACTGAGCAGTCCCGTGTGTGTACTGAGCAGTCCTGTGTGTGTACTGAGCAGTCCTGTGTGTACTGAGCAGTCCTGTGTGTGTACTGAGCAGTCCCGTGTGTACTGAGCAGTCCCGGTGTGTACTGAGCAGTCCTGTGTACTGAGGTCCGGTGAAGTCCTGTGTGTGTACTGACAGTCCGTGTGTACTGAGCAGTCCTGTAAATGGAGCAGTCCCGTGTGTGTGTGTACTGAGCAGTCCTGTGTGTGTACTGAGCAGTCCCGTGTGTGTACTGAGTAGTCCTGTGTGTGTACTGAGCAGTCCCGTGTGTGTACTGAGCAGTCCTGTGTGTGTACTGAGCAGTCCCGTGTGTACTGAGCAGTCCCGTGTGTGTACTGAGGCAGTCCCGTGTGTGTACTGACAGTCCCGGTGTGTACTGAGCAGTCCCGTGTGTACTGGAGGTCCTGGGTGTACTGAGCAGTCCTGTGTGTGTACTGAGCAGTCCCGTTGAGTCCGTGTGTGTGAGCAGTCCCGTGTGTGTACTGAGCAGTCCTGTGTGTGTACTGAGCAGTTCCGTGTGTACTGGTCAGTCCTGTGTGTGTACTGAGCAGCTGTGTGTGTGTATTGACCGGCCGTGTGTGTATTGAGCGTGGTGTGTATACTGAGTGGCTCTGTATGTGTAGTGAGCGCCTGTGTGTCTGAGCGCCTGTGTGTGTGTCTATTGAGCCTGTGTGTGTCTATTGAGCGCCCGTGTGTGTGTACTGAGCGCCTGTGTGTGTACTGAGCGCCTGTGTGAGTAAGTGTGCCAGCAAGTGTTAGTATGACTCTGAGTGGGACAAGAAAGAGAGACACTTGAAATAAGAGACATCTCTCACTAGAGGTCGTGTCGGTGTGAGTGAGGGTAAGAAGTCTCCAGATCTCT
>NW_024722227.1:784178-799178 GCF_018991925.1 Homarus americanus
GAGAGGAGGGAAGAAAGAAAACGAAAGGGGAAGAATAAGAGAGAGAGAGAGAGTGAGGGAGGAGGAGAGAGAGAACACTTGATAGAAGAGTGAGAGTGATGGACATGCAGGGAAGTTGGGTGTTTATCTAGTAGGAGAGAACATTGGTTGAGTGGTGCGAGGGGGAAGGTTGTACTGCTGATGCTGGGTTGTGGGTTGTGTGGTGTACAGTGGCTTATGGGGGAGCAACTTGCTGCTGGGTTGTGGGTTGTGTGGTGTACAGTGGCTTATGGGGGAACAACTTGCTGCTGGGTTGTGGGTTGTGTGGTGTACAGTGGCTTATGGGGGAACAACTTGCTGCTGGGTTGTGGGTTGTGTGGTGTACAGTGGCTTGCGGGGGAGCAACTTTGCTGCTGGGTTGTGGGTTGTGTGTGGTACAGTGGCTTTATGGGGGAGCAACTTGTTGCTGGGTTGTGGGCTGTGTGTGGTGTACAGTGGCTTATGGGGAGCAACTGCTGCTGGGTTGTGGGGTTGTGGTACAGGGTTTATGGGGGAACAACTTGTTGCTGGGTTGTGGGTTGTGTGGTGTACAGTGGCTTATGGGGGAACAACTTGCTGCTGGGTTGTGGGTTGTGTGGTGTACAGTGGCTTATGGGGGAACAACTTGCTGCTGGGTTGTGGGTTGTGTGGTGTACAGTGGCTTATGGGGGAACAACTTGCTGCTGGGTTGTGGGTTGTGTGGTGTACAGTGGCTTGCGGGGAACAACTTGCTGCTGGGTTGTGGGTTGTGTGGTGTACAGTGGTTTTGCGGGGAACAACTTGCTGCTGGGTTGTGGGTTGTGTGGTGTACAGTGGCTTATGGGGAACAACTTGCTGCTGGCTATTGTGGGTTGTGGTGTCCAGTGGCTTATGGGGGGCAACTTGCTGCTGGGTTGTGGGTTGTGTGGTGTACAGGGCTTATGGGGGGAACAACTTGCTGCTGGGTTGTGGGTTGTGTGGTGTACAGTGGCTTTATGGGGAACAACTTGCTGCTGGGTTGTGGGGTTGTGTGGTGTACAGTGGCTTATGGGGAACAACTTGGTTGCTGGGCTGTGGGGTTGTGTGTGGTGTGTCCAGTGGCTTTGATGGGGAACAACTTGCTGCTGGGTTGTGGGTTGTGTGGTGTACAGTGGTTTATGTGGGGAACAACTTGGTTGCTGGGTTGTGGGTTGTGTGGTGTCCAGTGGCTTATGGGGGAACAACTAGCTGTTGGGTTGTGGGTTGTGGTGTCCAGTGGTTTATGGGGGAAACAACTTGCTGCTGGGTTGTGGGTTGTGTGGTGTACAGTGACTTATGGGGGAACAACTTGCTGCTGGGTTGTGGGTTGTGTGGTGTACAGTGACTTATGGGGGAACAACTTGCTGCTGGGTTGTGGGTTGTGTGGTGTACAGTGGCTTATGGGGGAACAACTTGCTGCTGGGTTGTGGGTTGAGACAGAAATACATCATAAGGGATAATTTAGATTGGTTGTAATGGAAGGAAGGAGAGAGAGAGAGTATCCATCACAAAATGCTTTCATCTCTATTACAAAAATCTTTCATCCTAAGGCTATAATAGGGTTACCTTCCTAACCTAACCTAACCTAACCTAGGAGTTTAATTGAACATCTCCTACCGACTTGAGCCATCTGGAGACCTTGCCTTGGAGACAGGAAGGAATTGGACAAATATATATATCGCTATTTGTCCGGCACTTTTACCTGACCAATAAAGCCCAGCCTCCAACCCAAACCTAACCACTTGACTGGTCTAACTTATATACAGACACAAAGGACCACCAGAGAGAGAGAGAGAGGAGAGAGAGAGAGAGAGAATCAGTAATCAAAGTGAACCTAAAATTAAAGGAGACATTACACTTGAATATCAATTAAAAACTCTTCCTCTGACACATCGCCTTCAAAGGTATTAATTACCTTTATGACTGATTAATTGACTGTTCTACTGACACACACACACACGCACACACACACACACACACACACACACACACACACACACACACAGATATATGGACACAGATTCAGACACATATAGTGATGTATGTATGAGGGAAGGTGGTGGTGGAGAGAATAACAAGACAGAAGAAAGAGGAGAACGAGACAGAGTTATTGACGGAGACAGACTTATGGACGGGGGGAGGAGGAGGGGGGGTAGGAGGAGGAGGATGGGGTGGGGGGAGGAGGAGGAGGAGGAGGAAGAAGCAGGGAGAACTGTGATGTATGTGTGTGTGTAGATCTCTCTCTCTCTCTCTCTCTCTCTCTCTCTCCTCTTTTTTTTCTCTCTCTCTCTCTGATAATTTCTCCAAGCATTTCAATAATTTCCACAGTCATATGAGGGCTTGGCGTCACCATTGCCCCACCTCGCTCTATCTCCCGGAAATAATCGCCCATCACTGGAAATTACTATTGGATTGCCGCCCATGGATGTAATTAGTGTTATCGCTAGCTCTCGGAAATGGATATCGCCTCTGGATATGATTATTATTATTACGTTACGTTGGAAATATTTTTTTTTTATCGCTTTTGGAAATAGTAAACCCGTTCTTGCTAGTTCTTGAAGATAGTGAATTCTTGGAACTATTTCTCTGTTACCACCTGCCCCAGGGAGATAATTGGTGTTGTAACTAGCTCTCAGAAATCTAAACACTATCGCTGGACCTCCAGGAAATACAGTAACTAACTCGATCTCTCTCCTGAAATACACAATACTATCGCTAGCGCTGGGTGATAAACAATTATCTTCCCTCTGTGTTGGAAATTGAGATTGATGGTGCGAGACTGAACCAGCTGAGAGTATATTGTTGGGTTTAAATTGTTTGGTTTAAATTGTTTGGTTTATATTGTTTGCATTAAATTGTTGGGTACATTATTTGCTTGGACTGAACTTCTTGGTCAAAACAACTTGGACTAAAACATCTGGACAAAACATCGTGGACTAAAACCTCTGGACAAAACTTCTTGGACTAAAACCTCCAGCCTTCAACACCTGCCTTGGAGACCTTAATTAACGGGAGACATGAGACATCTCCTCACATCTCTTATTAATGAGAGACAATTATGTAGAGAGTAGTGGAATGGTGGAGAGGACAGTGGTGGAGTGGTGGAGAGGACAGTGGTGGAGTGGTGGAGAGGACAGTGGTGGAGTGGTGGAGAGGACAGTGGTGGAGTGGTGGAGAGGACAGTGGTGGAGTGGTGGAGGACAGTGGTGGAGTGGTGGAGAGGACAGTGGTGGAGTGGTGGAGAGGACAGTGGTGGAGTGGTGGAGGACAGTGGTGGTGGTGGAGAGGACAGTGGTGGAGGGGTGGAGGGACAGTGGTGGAGTGGTGGAGGGACAGTGGTGGAGTGGTGGAGAGGACAGTGGTGGAGTGGTGGAGGGACAGTGGTGGAGTGGTGGAGGACAGTGGTGGAGTGGTGGAGAGGACAGTGGTGGGTGGTGGAGAGGGACAGTGGGTGGGTGGTGGAGAGGACAGTGGTGGAGTGGTGGAAGGACAGTGGTGGAGTGGTGGAGGGACAGTGGTGGAGTGGTGGAGAGAAGTGGACTGACCACCTTGTTGTAAGGATAAGGTAAGTTAAGTCGGTAATTCTCTCCGGGTATCGACCAATCAGGTAAAGTGCCTTGGGAACCCACTATCTGATCTCCCTTATCCCCCCCTCTCCCTCCGTCCTCATTCCTCCTCCCTCCCAGTCCTCCTCTCCTCAGTCCTCTCCCTCCTCGTCCTCCTCCCTCCCTCCATCCTCCTTCCCTCCCTCCGTCACTCATTCCTCCCTCCCTCCCTCAGTCCTCCCTCCCTCCCTCCCCTCCATCACTCTTTCCCTCCTCCATCACTCATTCCCTCCCTTACTCCCACATTCTCTCCCTCCTTCCTTCTCTTCCTATAACCACTCCCTCCCTTTCTCCCTCCTCCTTCTTGCATCCTCCCTCTTACTCATCCCTCTTCCTCCTCCCTCTCCTCCTCCTCACTCTTCACCCCTCCTCTTCCTCCTCTTTTCAACCAGTGTAAAGGACTCACTCCTCCGTCTCCCGCAGGATCTGGTCAGTCGTTAGTATCTTAGAGACAGCCTCACTAGGTTCCTACTGAAGGAGTCTCTTCTTCAGCGTCCTACGGTGTCTCTAAGAGTTCTTCACCCTCCTCCTCGTGTCGTGGATCTGTTATACTCTTCTGTATCCTGTAGGATCTCTCTCTCTCTCTCTCTCTCTCTCTCTCTCTCTCTCTCTCTCTCTCTCTCTCTCTCTTCTCTCTTTTCTCTCTCTCTCTCTCTCTCTCTCTCTCTCTCTCTCTCTCTCTCTCTCTCTCTCTCTCTCTCTCTCTCTCTCTTACCTACATACTGAAGAAGGACTCCATCTTCCCAACACTGAAGGATCTCTTTAAATCCTGGGACCCCCATCTCCTCTGTCTACTAGTCTCTGGTTAATCCCACTAAGTAAAGTAAACATTGGTAGGACTGAACGACCCCCAAGGATCTCCCTGCACGTTGTTACACCCTCCGTAAGGATTACAGTAGCGAGAGTCCTTTACTATCGTGTAGGACATTAGGATACCTTCAAGTGATAGGAATCTTTGCTTTTAAGGGAAATTCTCTGTAATTCAATATTTTCTTCAGTCAACAAAATATCCTACTCAAGAGGTTAAGTCATCGTACTCATGGGGTTAAGTCATCGTACTCAAGGGTTAAGTCATCGTACGCAAGGGGTTGGGTCATCGTACGCAAGGGTTGGTCATCGTACTCAGGGTTGGGTCATCGTACTCAAGGGGTTAAGTCATCGTACTCAAGGGTTGGTCATCGTACTCAAGGGGTTGGGTCATCGTACGCAAGGGTTGGTCATCGTACTCAAGGGTTAAGTCATCGTACTCAAGGGGTTAAGTCATCGTACTCATGGGGTTAAGTCATCGTACGCAAGGGGTTGGGTCATCGTACTCAAGGGGTTAAGTCATCGTACTCAAGGTTAAGTCATCGTACGCAAGGGTTGGGTCATCGTACGCAAGGGTTGGGTCATCGTACGCAGGGTTGGGTCATCGTACTCAGGGTTAAGTCATCGTACTCAAGGGTTGGGTCATCGTACTCAAGGGTTGGTCATCGTACTCATGGGGTTAGTCATCGTACGCAAGGGGTTGGGTCATCGTACTCAGGGGTTAGGTCATCGTACTCATGGGGTTAAGTCATCGTACGCAAGGGGTTGGTCATCGTACTCAAGGGGTTAAGTCATCGTACTCAAGGGTTAAGTCATCGTACGCAGGGTTGGGTCATCGTACGCAAGGGATTTGGGTCATCGTACTCAGGTTAGATCATCGTACTCAAGGGGTTAAGTCATCGTACGCAAGGGTTGGGTCATCGTACTCAATGGGTTGAATCATCGTACTCATGGGGTTAAGTCATCGTACGCAAGGTTGGGTCATCGTACTCAATGGGTTAAGTCATCACTCATGGGGTTAAGTCATCGTACTCATGGGGTTAAGTCATCGTACGCAAGGGGTTGGGTCATCGTACTCAAGGGGTTATCATCGTACTCAGGGGTGGTCATCGTACTCAAGGGGTTGGTCATCGTACTCATGGGTTAAGTCATCGTACTCATGGGGTTGGGTCATCGTACTCAGGGGTTAGTCATCGTACTCAAGATTAAGTCATCGTACTCAAGGGTTGGGTCATCGTACTCAAGGGTTAAGTCATCGTACTCAGGGGTTGAGTCATTGTACTCAAGGGGTTAAGTCATCGTACTCAAGGGGTTGGGATATCGTACTCAAGGGGTTGAGTCATCGTACTCAAGGGGTTAAGTTATCGTATTCAAGTGATTAAACACACACACACACACGCACACACACACACACACACACACATACACACACACACACACACACACACACACACACACACACACACACACACACACGTAAACGGACCGTTATTTAGGCTGATTAGTTTCTGTTTTTGTTATTCCCGCTCTAAGTTTACAGCGAGGATGTTGATGTTAGTCCTGTTTGTGCTAATTTGTTTGTTTGTTTGTTTGCACATGTGTGTGTGTGTGTGTGTGTGTGTGTGTGTGTGTGTGTGTGTGTGTGTGACGACACTTGTGAAATAAGCTTGTCAATTGATATTCGTATTTTTCTAACTATTCATTATACGATTTGTGGAGAGGGAGAATAAGAGAAAGTCAGACAGACAGATATATTACTATTTAATAGGTATTTATGGTGCTGTTTATGGAAGGGGGAGGAGGAGAGGGCCGGAGACAGAGAATGAGTGAGAGAGAGAGAGATAAGGTCAAGAGAAATAGAGGCTTCTTCTCTCTGAGACACGCCCCCACTCCTGTAGGATACGTCCCCATCCCTCTAGGACATGCCACCCACCTCTTGGACACGCCCCCACCTCTGTATGACACGTCCCTACGCCTCTAGGACAGGCCGCCCACCTCTAGGACACGCCCCCTTCACCATTAGGACACGCCCCACCCCCTCTGGGACAGGCAGGAAATGTATTCTATTTAAATTAGCTGCCCACCATGTATTATTCGGGTGGTGAGATATGCTGTCTTATATACTGTAGACCTGTGGAGGAAGTTGTACAGATGAGCACACACACACACACACACACACACACACACACACTACTACTACTACTACTTTACTGTCACTCGGAATCAAGTATGACGATCATACCAGCTATGATACAATGATATGAGTTATTAAGGATGTCACCTAGGTTGGTGAGTTTTGTGGTGACTAAAGAGGCCGATACGGGACCAGCAGGGTCGTTCACAGAAGTTGCACATGTGGAGGGCTACATCTAGTGCGGGAGGGGCAGCGGCAGCGCCTTTCCGGCGTTGGCGCTTGTCTGCCTCGGTTTGCAGTCGGGCTAACTCAAAAGTATTGACACCTTCTCGTGTGGTGCTCCTCCAAGCGTTACGGTGTGGAGTAATCGTCTCCCAGGTGAGGGGGTCCATTTGGCACCTTTTCATGTTTGTCTTAAGACTATCCTTGTACACACACATAAACATAGATATAGACACAAACATATATACACATTAACCTAGAGTTCATACACACAACCAACAATTATTTCATTAGTATTATGATTTATGTCCCGTGTGTGTGTGTGTGTGTGTGTGTGTGTGTGTGTGTGTGTGTGTGTGTGTGTGTGTTTTCATCATAATAACAACAACAACTATTGACCTCAGAATACACGGCATAAAAGGTGTTACAATTGTCAAGGAGAGCGGTGGGTGAGTGAATACAACGCTCGCCTCCCGTCCTAAGGGTCACTCGTTCAATTCTTCCCCCCCGGGGCGCTCCCAGTCCACCCAGCTGTCAATGGGTACCAACTTTACAAACTGGGGAAGTTAAGATTGTCGAGTGCAGTGTCTCTTTGTCTGTCTGTCAGTGTGCATCTGTCTGTCTTTTTGTGTCTGTCTGCCTGTGTGTCTGTCTTCGTTCAATTCGCGTTATTCACTCCATCGTCAAAATCGATGTAGTCTATTTGCCTGTGTTTGAAGGACTGCCGCCAATTGAACGTAAGCGACAAGTGATAGAGGTCACCCATACCTTCTCTGTGCTGTACGACACTCTACAGCAGCTGGTCCTCATCTCCACGCCCCCCTCCTTCCTTCACATACAATTATAAATCTAAAAATTCTAAAACAATGATCATAAACACCACCACATGACGATGAACACCACCACACCACCACATGACAGTAAACACCACCACATGACGATGAACACCACCACATGACGATGAACACCACCACATGTTCATAAACACCACCACATGACGATGAACACCACCACATGTTCATAAACACCACCACATGACGATGAACACCACCACATGACGATGAACACCACCACATGTTCATAAACACCACCACATGACGATGAACACCACCACATGTTCATAAACACCACCACATGACGATGAACACCACCACATGACGATGAACACCACCACATGTTCATAAACACCACCACATGACGATGAACACCACCACATGTTCATAAACACCACCACATGACGATGAACACCACCACATGACGATGAACACCACCACATGTTCATAAACACCACCACATGACGATGAACACCACCACATGACCATAAACACCACCACATGACCATAAACATAACTCACAGTAGACAACGCGTGTTTACAATCCATTTTTGAGTTGGCAAATTTAATTCTTCTCAATTGATATAAGTAATTATTGTTTCGTTCATAAGAAGTCTACGCCACAACACACCTCAGCTGAAGAAAGAAAAGCTTGAGTGTGAAGTAGAAAGCTGTCACGGGCGGACGATTGGCACTTAAAACCGTCGCAATCAGTGTTGACAAATTTTCAAATGTGAATTATCGCACTGGAGCCTCAAAATTATCATTTCTTCATCAAATTATCGTACACTTCCCGACATTATTCAGTCACTTTTAGTGGAATTTTACATTTTGATTGAAGTAGTTACCACTTACGACGTTTTGAAGTATCTGTGGGGCGCAAGATTCCCCCTCCCCCTCCCCCAGAAAATCAAAATAAGGTCATACACACCTGTTAAAGCCATTCCTTATTTTTGCTCTTGGTTCACGCCCCCCGTCTACATCACTGCCGGCTCTTGGTTCACGCCCCCCGGCTACACCATCACTGCCGGCTCTTGGTTCACGCCCCCCCGTCTACACCATCACTGCCGGCTCTTGGTTCCGCCCCCCGGTCTACACCATCACTGCCGCTCTTGGTTCACTGCCCCCCCCCCCGTCTACACCATCACTGCCGGCTCTGGTTCACCCCGCCCACCCACCATCACTGCCGGCTCTTGGTTCACGCCCCGTCTACACCATCACTGCCGGCTCTTGGTTCAGCCCCGTCTACACCATCACTGCCGGCTCTTGGTTCACGCCCCCCGGTCTACACCATCACTGCCGGCTCTTGGTTCACGCCTCCCCCGTCTACACCATCACTGCCGGCTCTTGGTTCACCCCCCGGTCTACACCATCACCGCCGGCTCTTGAAACACGTTCTCCCCCCGTCTACACCCATCACACCATCTGCAGCTCGGTCCGCCCCCGGTCTACACCATCACTGCCGGCTCTTGGTTCACGCCCCCCGGTCCCACCATCACCACCGGCTCTTGGTTCCGCCCCCCCGTCTACACCATCACTGCCGGCTCTTGGTTCACGCCCCCCCGTCTGGTCTACACCATCACTGCCGGCTCTTGGTTCACGCCCCCCGGTCTACACCATCACCGCCGGCTCTTGGTTCCTCCGCCCCCCGTCTACACCATCACTGCCGGCTCTTGGTTCACGCCCCGGTCTACACCATCACTGCCGGCTCTTGGTTCCACCCCTTCCCCCCGTCCCCACCATCTGCCGGCTCCCGCCCCCGGTCTACCCATCCTGCCGGCTCTTGGTTCCACCCCACTGCCGGCTCTACGCCCCCGGTCTACACCCTCATCACTGCCGGCTCTTGGTTCACGCCCCCAGTCTACACCATCACTGCCGGCTCTTGTTCCGCCCCCCGTCTACACCATCACTGCCGGCTCTTGGTTCCGCCCCCCCGTCTACACCATCACTGCCGGCTCTTGGTTCACCCCCCCCGTCTACACCATCACTGCCCGGCTCTTGGTTCACGCCCCCGTCTCACGCCCCCCCACCCCAAAATACACCATCACTGCCGGCTCTTGGTTCCGCCCCCGTCTACACCATCACTGCCGGCTCATGGTTCCACTCCCCACCATCACTGCCAGCCACACCATTGTTCCCTGTGTTTTCATGGACGTTGATGATAACTGCAGCCCAAACATATACCCCATGTTCTGTCTGGTCATCTGTCTCTGCACCTGTCTATTTTAACTATTTATCGTGTCTCTTTTTAATCTTCTCTCCTCCACACACACACACACACACACACACACACACACACACACACGGTAGGTACACAGTGCAGGTATTGACAAGGGGTTATATATATATACTCAATAATGACTTCACACTCCTCCACATAAGGTTACAAAGTCTCTACCTTTTGTTGTGAACCTTAAACAATGTCTGTCTGTGTGTCTGTCTCCTCACCTGTCTGTCTGTCTGTCTCTGTCTAACTCTCTAGTTGTCTGTTTCTCGGGTCTTTCTCTCTGTCTGTCACACACACACACACACACACACAACTCCCAACTCTCTCTCTCTCTCTCTCTCTCTCTCTCTCTCTCTCTCTCTCTCTCTCTCTCTCTCTCTCTCTCTCTCTCTCTCTCTCTCTCTCTCGGACCCAAGATGATCGTTTGAGTCTCTTCAAGTAGTCCCTGGAGGTGTCTTGACCACGCCCGCCGGAGATGGTGAGCCGTCTGTCTGTCTATCTGTCTCTGTCTGTCTATCTGTCTCTGTCTGAGTATCTATCTATCTGTCTATCTCACCGATATATAAAAATTTCCCCAGTTTACGAATTAATGGTAACGTAACTTTTATTTATTTATTTTGTTTATCCTCGGGAAATATTTTCATCTGTCAGGGAAGAAAAAAAAGTGATTAGAAAAATGTTATCGAGCCGCTGTTTCCGCTATCCTGTCAGTAGATATATCTCAGAGGCTGAAAAAATGATATCGTGTACTCGGGGGGAGGGGGGAGGTGGTACTGGGGAGGGTGGTGCTGGGGAGGTGGTACAGGGGGAGGGGACAGGGAGGTGGTACTGGGGAGGTGGTAGGGTGGGAGGGTGGTTCTGGGAGGGAGGTGCTGGGGAGGTGGGGAGGGTGGTACTGGGAGGGTGGTACTGGGGAGGGTGGTACTGGGGAGAGGTGGTACTGGGGAGGGTGGTACTGGGGAGGGTGGTGCTGGGAGGGTGGTACAGAGGAGGGTGGTACTGGGGAGGGTGGTACTGGGAGGGGAGGTGGTACTAGAGAGGGGTGGCTGGGAGGGTGGTACTGGGAGGGTGGTACAGGGGAGGTGGTACTGGGAGGGTGAGTACTGGGGAGGTGGTACCAGGGTGGTACTGGGAGGTGGTACAGGGAGGTGGTGCCAGGGAGGGTGGTACCGGGGAGGGTGGTACTGGGGGAGGTGGTACTGGGGAGGGTGGTACAGGGGAGGTGGTACTGGGGGAGGGTGGTACAGGAGGGTGGTACTGGGGAGGGAGGTGGTACCGGGGGAGGGTGGTACTGGGGAGGGGTGGTACAGGGGAGGAGTGGTACTGGGGGAGGGGTGGTGCTGGGGAGGGTGGTACAGGGAGATTGGTGCTGGGGGAGGGTGGTACTGGGGGAGGGTGGTACAGGGGGAGGTGGTGCTGGGGAGGGACTGGGGAGGGTGGTACCAGGGGGAGGTGGTACTAGAGGAGGTGGTACTGAGAGGTGGTACCGGGAAGGGTGGTACCAGGGAGGTGGTGGGAGGGTGGTACTGGGGAGGGTGGTACTGGGGGGGAGGGTGGTACTGGAGGGGTGGGTACCAGGGAGGGTGTGGTACTGGGGAGGTGGTACTGGTACTGGGGAGGGTGGTGGCCAGGAGAGGGTGGTACTGGGGGGAGGGGTGGTGGGGAGGGTGGAGTACCGGGGAAGGGTGGTACTGGGGGGAGGGTGGTCCAGGGGGAGGGTGGGGGGGGGAGGGTGGTACTGGGGGAGGTGGTACTGGGGGAGGGTGGGACCGGGGAGGGTGGTACTGGGAGGTGGTGGGAGGTGGTACCGGGGAGGTGAGCACCAGGGAGGGGGTGGTACAGGGAGGGTGGGTACCGGGGAGGAGGTGGTACCAGGAGAGGTGGTACCAGGGGTGAGGGGAGGGTGTACCAGGGAAGGTGGTACCAGGGAGGTGGTACCAGGGGAGGGTGGTACTGGGAGGGTGGTACCGGGGGGGTGGTACTGGGGGAGGGTGGTATTGCTGGGGGGAGGGTGGTACCGGGGGAGGGTGGCTGGGGGAGGGTGGTACTGGGGAGGGTGGTGGGGGAGGGTGCCAGGGTGGTACAGAGGTGGTGGTACTGGGAGGGGTGGTACTGGGGGAGGGTGGTACTGGGGGAGGGTGGTACTGGGTGGTAGGGGAGATGGTACCGGGGAGGGTGGTGCCGGGGTGGTGGTACTGGGGAGGGTGGTACTGGGGGAGGTGGTACCGGGAGGGGTGGTACTGGGGAGGGAGGTGGTACTGGGGGAGGTGGTACCGGGAGGGTGGTACTGGGGAGGTGGTACTGGGGAGGGGTGGTACCGGGGAAGGGTGGTACTGGGGAGGGTGGTACCGGGGAGGGGGAGGGGTGGTACTGGGGAGGGTGGTACCGGGGAGGGTGGGTACTGAGGGGAGGGTGCACCGGGGAGGGTGGTACTGGGGGAGGTGGTACTGGGGAGGGTGGCACTGGGGAGGGTGGTACTGGGGAGGGTGGTACCAGGGGTGGTACTGGGGAGGGTGGGGGAGGGTGGTACTGGGGGGAGGGTGGTACTGGTACTGGGGGAGGGGTGGTAGGGGTGGTACTGGGGGAGGTGGTACCGGGGGAGGGGTGGTACTGGGGGAGGGGTGGTACCAGGAAGAGGGTGGTACCAGGGGAGGGGAGGGTGGTACTGGAGGTGGTACCAGGGGAGGGTGGGGGAGGTGGTACCGGGGAGGGTGGTGCTGGGGGAGGGTGGTACCAGGAGGGTAGTACTGGGGGAGGGTGGTACAGGGGAGGAGGTAGTACTGGGGAGGGTGGTACTGGGGGAGGGGTAGTACTGGGGAGGGTGGTACCGGGGAGGGTAGTACTGGGGGAGGGTGTACTGGGGAGGGTAGTACTGGGGGGTGGTACTGGTGGGAGGGTGAGTAGGGGGGGAGGGTGGTACTGGGGGAGGGGGGAGGGTGGTACCGGGGAGGGAAGGGGTGGTGCCTGGGAGAGATGGTACC
Source organism: Homarus americanus (assembly GCF_018991925.1). Lineage (NCBI taxonomy): Eukaryota > Metazoa > Arthropoda > Malacostraca > Decapoda > Nephropidae > Homarus > Homarus americanus. The sequence continues at coordinate 797,003 of NW_024722227.1, forward strand.
AGAGGAAGAAGGGTACGTGTTTTTTGGTGTTTAGGTTAGGTTAGGTTAGGTTAGGTTGAGTTAGGTTAGGTGATTGATATCCCTTTGAGATTGGTGTATTCTCTGCGTTATGTGCGTCAGAAATGGTTATCTAGAGTACAGTTTAGGATATCAGCTGTGGTATTCGGTTACAGCTGTCAACTCAGGTGGCTATAAGCGGGTGACCTCATTACGAATGATATCACCTGAGGTTATCGAGAGAACTTGATCAAGAAAGTGTTATTTTCAACATACTAAGATATCAAGTTTATTTATCCTCCCAAGACTTAACTGACTTTCCCAATTCTGTTATCGTAGTTAAAAAAAAGTGTTATATCACATGACGATAACAATTTATGCCCCTTCAACAAATAAGTCCAATACGATAACGAGAAAAACGATAACTATTCACTCAGAAACGGAATTATCAGTTCGTGTAAAGCTATCGTTGCAGTCCCCCCTCCTCCACCCCCCTCCTCCTTTCTGCCCCCCCTCACCCCTCACCCCCCTCCTCCTCTCTGCCCCCCCCTCCCTCCTCCCCTCCTCCCTCTCTGCCCTTCACCCCTCACCCCCTCCTCCCTCTCTGCCCCCCCTCACCCCCTCCTCCCCTCTCCCCCCTCACCCCCCTCCACCCTCCTCCCCTGCCCCCCCTGCACCCCTCACCCCTCCTCCCTCTCTGCCCCCCTCTCACCCCCTCCCCTCTCTGCCCCCCTCCCCACCCCCTCCTCCCTCTCTGCCCCATCTCACCTCTCCCCCCTCCTCCCTCTCTCCCCCTCACCCCTCACCCCTCACCCCTCACCCCTCCTCTCTGCCCCCCTCACCCCTCACCCCTCCTCCTCCTCTCACCCCTCACCCCCCTCACCCCACCCCCCTCCTCCCTCTCTGCCCCCCTCCCCCTCACCCCCTCCTCCCCTCTCCTGCCCCCTCCCCCCTCCCCCCCTCCTCCCCTCTCTGCCCCCCCTCCACCCCCTCACCCCCCTCCCCCTCTCTCTCTCCCCCTCACCCCTCCTCACCCCTCCCCCCCCCCCTCACCCCTCACCCCCTCTCCCTCTCTGCCCCCCCCCTCACCCCTCACCCCTCCTCCCTCTCTGCCCCCCCCTCACCCCTCACCCCCCCTCACCCTCCTCCTCTCTGCCCCCCCACCCCCACCCACCCCCATATGTCGAGTAGATGGTATTGTTTTCGACTGTGAAGGGAAGAGTCTGGTCGATCGACGTGCTGGAGAGGATATGATGTTTTGAATATCGATCGACCAGTGTTGCTAATTAGGTGACTCTCTCTCTCTCTCTCTCTCTCTCTCTCTCTCTCTCTCTCTCTCTCTCTCTCTCTCTCTCTCTCTCTCTCTCTCTCTCTCTCTCCTCTCTCTCTTTCTCTCTCTCTCTCTCTCTGTTGTGAGTTTTGGGTGGGATGTATGTGTGTGTGTGTCTGTGTGTGTGTCTGTGTGTGTGTGTGCATGTGTGTGTGCGTGTGTGTGTGTGTGTGCGTGTGTGTGTGTGTGTGTGTGTGTGTGTGTGTGTGTGTGTGTGTGTGTGTGTGTATGGTTTAGGTAGTGCTGTTGGGTGTACCTAACCTAAACACCACCACAACCACTCTCCCCGTCACCACCTCTACCACCCCTCCAATACTCCCCCCTCCCACCACCACCAACCACTCCCCGTCACCTCTACCACCCCTCAATACTCCCCCTCCCCACCACAACCACTCTCCCCATCCACCTCTACCACCGCCTCCAATACTCCCCCCTCCCACCACCACAACCACTCTCCCCGTCACCACCTCTACCACCGCCTCCAATACTCCCCTCCCCACCACCACAACCACTCTCCCCCACCACCTCTACCACGCCTCCAATACTCCCCTCCCCACCACAACCACTCTCCCCGTCCCACCTCTACCACGCCTCCAATACTCCCCTCCCCACCACCACAGCCACTCTCCCGTCACCACCTCTACCACCGCCTCCAATACTCCCCTCCCCACCACAACCCTCTCCCCGTCACCACCTCTACCACCGCCTCCAATGCCTCCCCTCCCACCACCACAACCACTCTCCCCGTCACCACCTCTACCACCGCCTCCAATGCTCCCCTCTCCCCACCACCACAACCACTCTCCCCGTCACCACCTCTACCCGCCTCCAATACTCCCCTCCCACCAC
>NW_024722227.1:806678-809178 GCF_018991925.1 Homarus americanus
ATTATGGTAAGAATCTCGATTTTGCTGAAGAATCGAACTCTAGAATCCCTGAAGATGATAACTTAGGGGGAGATTCATTATAATAATCACCAACTATCAGCCATCAAAGCTTAAGAATCTCTAAGACTCACAGGTAGTAGGCAGGTATCAAACAGGGAGGAAGATATTGGAAGCATAATGTGTTGTTTAATGGTAGACGCTGTTGCCTTATGTGACCAAGTTGATGATCTGACTTTCTGCCTCATTTACACACAATAGTTGGGTCTCAATTGTTTCCCTGACAACACAACACAACGTACATATATAGGGTGTCTCAGAAAAATGTCCCTGCCTCCCTCCCTCCCTCCCTCTCCCCAACTCACAATGTCTCAGGGAGCAGGCACGGAGGGAGGCAGGGAGGGAGGCAGGGAGGCAGGGAGGGAGGCAGGGAGGCAGGGAGGGAGGCAGGGAGGCAGGGAGGCAGGGAGGGCCGCAGGGGGGAGGCAGGAGGCAGGGGAGGGGGGGAGGGGAGGGAGGCAGGAGGGGGAGGCAGAAGGGAGCGGGGGAGGCAGGGGAGGCAGGGAGGGAGGCAGGGAGGCAGGGAGGGAGGCAGGGAGGAAGCAGGGAGGCCAGAAAGGGAGGGGAGGCAGGGGAGGGGGAAGCGGGGAGAAGCAGGGAGGCAGGAGGAGGCAGGGGAGGGAGGCGGGGAGGGAGGCAGGGAGGCAGGGAGGAGGCAGGGGAGGGAGGAGGCAGGGGAGGGAGGCAGGAGGCAGGGAGGAGGGAGGGGAGGGAGGCAGGAGGGAGGCAGGGAGGCGGGGGAGGCAGGGAAGCAGGGGAGGCAGGGAGGCAGGGGAGGGGCAAGGGAGGCGGGGAGGGATGCGGGAGGCAGGGAGGGAGGCAGGAGGAGGCAGGAGGGAGGCCAGGGAGGGAGGCAGGGAGGGAGGGAGGCAGGGAGGGGAGGGGCGGGGAGGAGGCAGGGGAGGCAGGAGGCAGGGAGGCGGGAGGAGGAGGCAGAGGCAGGAGACAGGAGAGATTCAACATTAAGCATTAAAGAGAGGAGCACCACCTTGAATCAGTGTACCTTGAGATCAGCTACCCATTACACAGAGATGGCCACAAGATAAGCTGAGTGAGGGAAGAAGGAGGGGGAAGGGGTGTGAGATGGTGGGAGGGAAGGTGGAAGGGGGAGATGGTGCAGGGGAGGGAAGGTGGAAGGGTGTGAGATGGTGCAGGGGGGAGGAAGGTTTGAGATGGAGGGGAGATGGAGGAGGTGTGAAATGGATTGGGAAGGGAGGGTGGAGGGAAGGGAAGGAAGGTGTGAGTGTAATGGATGTTGGTAGGGGAGGGAGAGAAAGAAGTAAAGGAGGGTGAGGGAGGGAGGGAGGTTAAGGGGAAGGGGCGTGGAAAGAGGAGAGGAGAAGCTTGAGATACGGGGAGAGGGGGGAGGGGGAGGGGAGGGGGAGGGGAGGGGGGAGGAGGGGGAGGGGGAGGGGAGGGGGCGGGTAGGAATGGTGATGGGAGGAGAGTGGCGTGAGAAATGGAGAAGTGGGGGAGAGTGAGAGGAGAGGGAGGACAGAAGAAGCAGATGAGAGGGAGAGTGGAGGGGTGGGAAGAAAGAAGAAATTTGAAGTGATATAAATCTGAAATACATTTAATTTGTGTGAGAAATGCCACCCCCCTCCTCTCTCTTCTAAGGCTTGAAATATACCCCTCCTCTCTCTCTCTCTCTCTCTCTCTCTCTCCTCTCCTAATCTCCAGACTTAAAACTTAGAAGGAAAGGGTTTGTGTCTTACAGATGTCTCCTCGACACTGCTTGGGGAGGACGACACCTGGTGTGTGGGGGGAGATTTCTTGGTCGTTATTTTTTTTTCTTTTGTCTGTTATTCTTTCTCTCTTTCTCAAGAATATTGTATCACTTAGCAAATAAAGACAGTATACATACAAACACACACACACACACACACACACACACACACACACACACACACACACACACACACACACACACACACACACACACACACAGTAAGACCCTATAATATAGCATCACTCACGGACCATCATATAACAACATCATTATAGGCAGTTAATTATAGGGTTTACGAGTGAGTATTTATAATTAGGCAATTATCCTCCCACCCTATGATAAGGTCTCTATCTCTCTCTATCTTTTAGCTCTCTCCTGCTGGGAGCGGATCAGCTGTTTTCCTGACCACCATGGAAGTACTGATCTCGCCAAGTGTTTATACCTCTCTTTAACTTCGCGATTGCCAATTTCTTTGACTGTCACCCTTAGTTCGCCCAGGCCCAACGCCAATATGCCAATGAGGCGACTCTGGCCAATGAAATCAGCTGCTGTCGGTAAGTTCCCCGCTCCTTGTGTGGAAATTTTTTAATCAATCAATCATTCAATCAAGCATTCTATCTGTCTGTCTCTCTGTCTGTCTGTCTGTCTGTCTATCTGTCTGTCTGTCTACCTAGCTTTAGTTTTACCCATTATTATCTCTCTACACACACACAC
>NW_024722227.1:814178-816678 GCF_018991925.1 Homarus americanus
ACTTTTACCACTTAGTTCTATCTAAAACTGTTAACTGTTACCATTTGATTTCTGTCACTAATATCTCACTAAAATCAAATAAATCATTCTACATACATACATACATACATGCATACATACATACATACATACATACATACATACATACATACATACATACATACATACTCATGAAATTAAGATATATATTTCATTCAATCTCTATTTCATATGTCTAGTCAACCGAGAAGACAAAATATTAAATGTCATTTCTCATTTTCTATATTTTGTATATTAATTTCCCCTTTCAACCGTCAATATAGTTCTCAAACGTCACCTCCACCTCTCAATATCCATTTCTATATCATCTCGTTTATTTCTATATTCATCACGATGACGGAATAACTCTCAAAATCTATTTATGTCAAACGGTTTCCCATTTTCTTTAATATACAACATTTTATGGGGAAACTTAATTAATTTTCCTCCTCCACAGCCAAGTGATGGGATTTGTTTCCACACTAACAGCTGATTGTATTCTCGCTGTCATACATACATAACACATACATACACACACATGCATATACATACATATAAGCACATGGACACACACACACACCATCTAAAGCCTATATATATATATATATATATATATATATATATATATATATATATATACATATATATATACACAGTATATATATATTAATGAACTAGATTTGTTATTAAAGTTTAAGCGTCTGTTTGTTTATATTTACACTGTCTGACAACCCGGGTTTATTTATTCATTTTGGCGGGAAAAATTGCGCCAATTTTTTAATTGTTTTTTATTCATTTTTATTGTTTTGCTTAATTTAGTTACGTCAATTATTCTTCTCTTCACTTGACATCTCCTTTTTTAATAATTTTTTGCTTTTATTTATATTCGTCAGTTTTTTATATAAATTTAAAAGGTTTTACGTCTGTAGTCCTTGTTATGTAATATTCACTATATCAGGTTTCGTTCCCTGTAATAATTTCTACTTTTCCAAATTGTTTCGTTAATAATTTCACTCATTGTCTAAACTTTTTTTTTAGCTTTTTAAAGTTTTTGTTACTTAGGGAATTGTTTTACTTTTTTATTCCTTGGTTAATTATGATATACACGGGTTAAGTTGTGTCTCTCTGTGTGTTTATAACTTTTGTGTGTGTAAGTACGTGTCTGTCATCCATTACACACACACACACACACACACACACACACACACACACACACACACACACACACGTACTGTATGTTACGTGTTCCCAACTTTTTTAATTAACAAATATTTTACAACAGTCCACAAACACAAAGTTATAACACAAACAACAACTTACAACAAGAACAAGAAGTTATAAGTTATACAAGAACTTATAACAAACAACACAATAACTTACAAAAAGAAATTTATTAAACAAGCAATAACTCGCAACACCTCACAGCAACTCGCAACACTTCACAACAACTCGCAACACCTCACAACGCCTCACAAGCCAGACTAACACCTCACAACACCTCGCAACACCTCACAACAACTCGCAACGCCTCGCAACAACTCGCAACGCCTCGCAACACCTCACAACACCTCACAACCCCTCACAACACCTCACAACACCAACCCCTCACAACCCGAGTACTTACTCATCCTAACAATTGCATTAGGTCAAGCGACGGAACACAACAGAGGGATTTTACTGACAATTCATTTTTCACAACTGTTGACTTCTTTGCTCTCAGGGTGATTGCCGGCTGTTAGGGGGAGGGGGGGGCATGCTGGGTAGGGGGGCTGTCAGAGGGACAGGGGAGGGCTGTCAAGAGCAGTGGTGGAGTGGGTGAGGGGGAGTAGTCAGGGCAGTAATGGGTGGGGAGCAGTAATGGGAGTGGGGCAGGGGGCAGCAGTGGGTGGAGGAGGGCAGTGGTGGGTGGAGGAGGGGGCAGTAGTGGGTGGAGGAGAGGGCAGTAGTGGGTGGAGGAGGGCAGTGGTGTGGGTGGAGGAGACAGTGAGTGGGTGGGGTAGTGGTGATGTACTGCGTCATGTTCCCCCTGTTGTGTAATACACCAAAATATTCTCCACTCGTTTACCTGCCCAAAATTCGGCCTAATTATGTGAGGGGGGGAGGGGGAGGGGGAGGGCTGGGGGGAGGGAGGGAGAGAAGGAAGGAAAGCGAGATAGGAGATAGATGGAAACAGAAGAGAAGGCAGAGAGAGAATGAGAGAGAGAGAGAGAGAGAGAGAGAGAGAGAGAGAGAGAGAGAGAGAGAGACACTATACCATATTCACCTCACATCTGATCCACAGTAACAGGTAAAAACGTCACAACAAACTCACTCCCGTATCAATATTTTCCTAACATCTTAACGAAGGTAAAATGGACGTCAGTTTGAACGTACAGTAGGTTCAAAATATTATATGTGCATGTTTTGTGACTTTTGCACCACCTTGTACACTCGTAATATACCAGGTGCAGTGGTAGTGACTTTTGCACCACCCTGTACACTC
>NW_024722227.1:819178-1001678 GCF_018991925.1 Homarus americanus
TGGTGGTGGTGGTGTCGATGGTAATGGTGGTGGTGGTGATGATGATGATAGTGATTGTGATGGTGATGATGAAAATGATGATGATAATAACAAAAATGATACAGATTAACATAACAATAATAACAACAACAAAACAGAGAAATACAACAGAAGGAAAATACAACTACAAAATACAAGAATAATCCTCACATTATTGTCCTTATCCCTTATTTCTTATTTATCATTCCTCTTTATCAGCCATTCCTTCCTTCCTATATTTCTCGAATTATCTTCTTTCCTTTGCTATTTCTGTGCGGGGCCTGTGTTACTGGCCTCGTTAGGAACCCATCTAGAGTGAGTGTGTGTGTGTGTGTGTGTGTGTGTGTGTGTGTGTGTGTGTGTGTGTGTGTGTGTGTCAATAATGCGGCACATTATGTCTGGGTTTAAATTTATGAATGGTTGGGTAATGAGGTTCAGTTTAGACGAGAGAGAGAGAGAGAGAGAGAGAGAGAGAGAGAGAGATAAACATATCGATCACATCAGATAGTTTATTTACATAACAAAATTAATAAAAAATCTGATTCATAAAAATTTTAATTATGAAAAATACTAGAATATAAAAATATTAACATTATAAAACTAATAAAAAAAATACAATCACGTCGAAAAATCTAATAAAAAATACAAATAAAAATAAAATCCGAGAAAAAAATAAGCAGGGCCACTCGAGTCGACCCAACTGATAACAGGTACCAAACACTCGACTCATTTTATCATTAATATTTACCTTGTGAATAAGCTAAACTATACATGCTTAATGATCCTAATTACCGAAGAGCAGTAATACATATACATTATAATTATACCTATAAGCCGTGAGTTTAAAATTTAATTATCATCACGTTTTCTTTATCAATGTTTTGTGCGTGAATTTAGTCGCCATTGTTGTAATTAGTTATAGTAATTTAATAAAGATTCATAAGAGCGTATTTTATTATTTTTAATATTATTGTTATTATTTTTCTTGTTTTTATTATTACCATCGCTTTATTGCAATTATTGTTAGCATTATTTATCAATCATCCACCCATCCATCCACCCATCCATCCATCCACCCATCCATCATCCACCCACCCACCCACCCATCCACCCACCCACCCATCCATCCATCCACCCATCACCCATCCATCCACATCAATCCATCACCATCACCCACCCATCCACCCATCCACCATCCACCATCCATCCACCCATCAATCCATCCACCCATCCACCCACCCATCCACCCATCCACCCATCCACCTCCTCGCATGGCCACCAGCTCAACAGGAAGGTGGTTGAAAATAGAAAGAACTGTTCATATTTTATCCTTAGCTTGAGAGAGAGAGAGAGAGAGAGTACGACAAAGAGAGAAATAAAATGAGACAAACAGAGAGAGAAAGACAAAGAAAAAGAGAAAAGGTGAGACAAAGAGAGAGAGAGAGAGAGAGAGAGAGAGAGAGACAAAGAGGGATACAGAGAGACAGAGAGAGAGACAAAGTGAATCATCTCTTGCGCGTTCCTGGAATATAAAAAAAATTATTTGAGATTAAATTTGAGTTTGAAATAAGTTCTTTTTTTTAGTCGTCTTTTTAGGTTACTTTTTTATTTTTTTTTATCGGATGATTTAGTTTCACTCCGACGTTTCTTCCTATTATTATATCCTATTTTCTTCCAATTGTTATCTTCTCTTCTTGCTATTGTTCCTATTCTTTCTTTTATTATCTCTCTTATTCCTTCCTTTACTATCATTCTCTTATTCCTTCCTTTATCATCATTTCTCCTACCTCCCTCCTTCTCTTTTACTCCCGTTTACAAGTTATTTTTCTTGGTAATTGTCCTCTAAGCTCACTTACCTGCTTACTTTCATACACCTGGTCAGACTAATTTAAGTAGACCCTGAACTAACTTATAAAAGCTCTCGTGGTCAGGTGGCTGTAAAGTTGGTGGTAGTTACTTATAAGGTCCACCAAGAGGCTTAAGTTAACCAAGAATTTGTAAGTGTGTCATGAAGGGTGAGTGTTCCTTACTTATAAAATTGTGTGTTGAGAAGATGTGATCTCTCTCTCTCTCTCTCTGTCTCTCTCTCTCTCTCTCTCTCTCTCTCTCTCTCTCTCTCTGCACTAAGCTCTACAGGCAACAGACAGACAGATGAAAAATACATAGTTGTATTTTTCTATAGACATTTCCACAGTTCATTCCGATACGTCAGAATTTTTTACGATAGTCCTGTTTTATACACTATAAATCCTTCCCTCCCCTATAGCTCCCTACCACCCCCTACTGCTCTCCTGGCCTACCCCCTACTGCACCTCCTACTGCTCTCTCCTCCTGGCCCCACCCCTACCATCTCCCTACCCCTACTGCTCTCCCCCTGGTCCCCTACCACCCCCTATGCTCTCCTGCCCCCCCACTCACCCCTTCTGCTCTCTCCTGGCCCTCCTCTCTGCCCTGCTACCCCCCACTGCCCTCTCCTGTTTCTCCTGGCCCCACCTCTCCCCCTACACCCTACTGCTCTCTCTGGCCCTGTCCACCTACTCCTGCCCCTACCCCCCCTGCTCTCCTCCTGGCCCCTCCCTGCTCAACTCTCCCACCCCCCTCTCTCTCCTGGCTACCACTACTGCTCTCTCTGGCCCCTAGCACCACTGTCTCTGCCCTACCCCCCTGCTGCTCCTCCTGTTCTCCCCCTGCTCCTGCCTGCCCCCTGCCCCTACCCCCCTGCTCTCTGCTCCTCCCCTACCACCCCTACTGTTCTCTCTGGCCCCTACCACCTGCCCCCTCTACCACCACTGCTCTCTCCTGCCCCCACCAACCTCTACTGCTCTCCCCCTACCACCCCTACTGCCTCCACCCCTGTGTGCACTGCACCACTCTGGGCTCTACCACCCCCTATACACTGCTCTGGCCCCTACACACACTGCTACACCCACAACCACAGACACACATCACAACCAGAACCACACACACACACACACACACACACACACACACACACACACACACACACACACACACACACCACACACACACACACACACACACATACACGGAAGGGATGGGTAATCCACCTGTAACCTGGTCTAGTTATTAACACTAACAAGGTCTTTCACCTCACACAGTCAATCACTTTATTTTGCTTCTTGTTAAATTCACATTGTTATTGAGGAGTGATGAGTCCGGGTAGTCCCTCGAGCGGTGAGTGTGAGAAGTGAGTGTAAACAGATAGACAGACAGACAGACAGACAGACAGACAGACAGACAGACAGACAGACAGACAGGTAGATAGATACATACATAGATAGATAGATAGATAGATAGATAGATAGATAGATAGATAGACACACAGACACACAGACAGACAGACAGACAGACAGACAGGTAGATAGATAGATAGATAGATAGATAGATAGATAGATAGATAGATAGATAGATAGATAGATAGATAGATAGATAGATAGATAGATAGATAGATAGATAGATAGATAGATAGACAGACAGACAGACAGACAGACAGACAGACAGGTAGATAGATAGATAGATAGATACATAGATAGATAGATAGATAGATAGATAGATAGATACATAGATAGATAGATAGATAGATAGATAGATAGATACATAGATAGATAGATAGATAGATACATAGATAGATAGATAGCCACGCAAACAGACAATGAAAACTGAACGTACTCATCGACAGATAGTCAGACCGAGAGATTCATAAACACAGACAGACAGACAGACAGAGAAACAGACAGACAGACAGACAGGTAGACACACAGAGAACGTGTGGAATTCATAAGGTATTCTTGTGTAAAACGATCCATGTCAGCACCTGTCAACCTTCGGTCAATTTATCAATATCTCTGTCTCTATCATAAACCACGTTAATCTCTATCTGCCTCTGTCTCCATTACTGTCTCAGAAATTACTCTCTCTCTCTCTCTCTCTCTCTCTCTCTCTCTCTTAATTATTCAAAGTTACCCCCAAAAATCTTCCTCACACACAATTATCTTTCTCACTTCTCAAAACTCTCTCAATTTCCTGTATCATTTTCCCACCAATAGTGATGTTAGGAGAGGGGAAATAACTGCCAGGGAAACTTTTATAACTTTATAACCTAACCTAACCTAACCTGACCTGATCTAATATAACATAACATAACATAACATAACATAACATAACATAACATAACATATCATAACATAACATAACATAACATAACATAACATAACATAACCTAACCTAACCTAACCTAACCTAGCATCATATACAGGATTAATTAAAACCTATGTCAGAAACGTCACAAAGGCTGCAATTAATCCTTTGTCGCAGATGAGAAATTTACTGACTGACGAAAACTGCGAAATTATTACTTTTTTTTTTTAGTTTCGGGCATCGGCTTTAGTTATACATATGTATGCATATTTGATACATACATACATACATAATATACTATACATACTTATTATACATACATACATACTTACACATTATATATTTGCATATGTATGTATGTATGTATGTATGTATGTATGTATGTATGTATGTATGTATGTATGTATGTATGTCACACCAAATAAGGATAACAATGCCTTTATTTCTACATTTATAACTAATTCGTGTTTGTCTAAATTTTGTTCTGTTTCATAAAATAGCCAAGTTATATCTAAAGTAAGTTAGGTATAACGTACAGTAATTTGTTATATTTATGTCCAAAAATAATAAATGCATTAAAATTATCGTTAGTCAGCAATTATCTCTCAGGATGCTATGTAGCTTAACATAATTATATAGTATATACAAGTGTTATTATATGCACTTCACATACATATATACTATCACAACCCAGTAGTCTACTTACCACCAACACTTAACAACCTCTACAACCATCACAACAACAACCCCAAGAACTTTATATCACAATTTTCATTTTCCAGTTTTCAAAGAAATTTTTATTTTCCTTCACGCGAATTGACAATGTCTTAGATTGCTATATTTCACAGTCAATGCGAAGCCAATGAGAACTGTAAGATTTCATGGATAAGAGGATTACAAGCGTCTTACAGCGGCTGACAGCGGGAGGGAGGGAGTGCAGTCAGCCAGCCAGCCCGTCCGCCCACTACCACCATCCACCACACACTAGTGGGCTGGCTCACGTGCGTACAGCTCTCAGTGAGTCTTGTGCCCTCCCTCCCTCCGTTCTCTCTCTCTCTCTCTCTTCCTGTCTCATTTGATGCCTACCTTCTCTCTCTCTCTCTCGCCCTCTCTTTGTTCACAACTCTAATATATGAAGATGAAGAAGGTGAATAAGAAATAATAAGATTTGCAGAAAAGAATAAAGTAATAAGATGGACGAAAGAGAAGAAGAAGAATGGAAGAAAGAGAGAGAGAGAGAGAGAGAGAGAGAGAGAGACAGTAGATGAATGGGCGGGTCGCAGGAGTTGACAATCATCTCTGATGGAAATTTAATAAAACTTTTGAGAGAGCGACAGAGTGGAATGACGTCACTTGGACATATTCTTCCGTGGACGAAATTGACAAAATTTCGTGGACAAAATAGACAAAATCCCTAAAGGCAAAATGGCGAGGAAGATGAAAAAATAAGAAGAAGAAGAAGAAGAAGAAGAAGACGAAGAAGAAAAACAGATGAGATAAGCATTGATCAAAGAAATAGTATTGTAGCTAAAAGTGACAACAACATAACAGAGAATGAATTAGGAAAAGAAAGAAGGAAGGAAGGAGGAGGAATTTGTGCTGGGATCAGAAACGGAAGAGAATTTATGGATGGAGTGCTTGGTTATGGAAGAGAAGCAAGAATATACCCAGAGTGAAAAAGAAGATTTTATTGTTGTTTATTTCATTTGGGGAAAATCTTGTAAACAACAACAACTTGAAAAATGTAATAAAATGTTTGAGATAATTTGAAAAGTATTGTTGAATAGTGTACACAAGTTTTATTGAAAATGTGTAGTGTAATGTAGTGTAGTATAGTGTAGTGTAGTATGTGTGTGTGTGTGTGTAGTGTAGTGTAGTGTAGTGCAGTGTAGAGTAGTGTAGTGTAGAGTAGTGTAGTGTAGTGGTTGTGTGTGTGTGTGTGTGTGTATGTAGTGTAGTGTAGTGTAGTGTAGTGTAGTGTAGTGTAGTGCAGTGTAGAGTAGTGTGTGTGTTCGTGCGATATCTCTGTCCTAATCATTTCATTTACAATTTGTGGGCGTGCCTGATAAGGTAGATAAATGGTCTGTGTCTGTGTGTGTGTGTGTGTCAGTCTACCGTCAACAGACACCTGCATCACCCGTGCCCAGTGAGAATAACATCTGTGGGAATAAGTTTGACAGGTGTGTTGTAACGTTAATTTGTACACCTGTAAATTGGTTGAAGTTGGTGAAGTAAAACAGATCACCTGAAGCTTACACTGCCCAGCTTATTTCACCTGATGATTGATCACCCTAATACTACCTGGGGAATTAGGGTAGCTTAGGTTAGGTGGGTTAGGTTAAGTTGGATTGGGTTAGGATTAGTTAGGATAGGTTAGGTTAGACTAATTTATCCAACAAAATCATACCAACAGCACCTCCCCGTGATGTGGCTGGGTGCACCGTGGGCGTGGGTGTGGGCGGCGGTGTGGGCGTGTATTTGGATACTGGGCACCTCCTCCCCAATGCCCCAAGACCTGGCAGTGGGTGTGGGTGCCAAGGAGTGCCACCATAACGTAGCCACTCTGTACTGTGACTACAAGGGCACTGACGAGGTATCTCTCTCTCTCTCTCTCTCTCTCTCTCTCTCGGTACTAGCAGGTGCAATAGTAATAGTAATAGAAATGACAATGTAATGGAAGTATTATTTACTAGTTGTAGTAGTAGTAGTAGTAGTAGTAGTAGTAGTAGTAGTAGTAGTAGTAGTAGTAGTAGTAGTAATATTGTCTTCATCAACAGACTGTGGTGTTGAGGGGGGCGGTGGACGACAGTATAGAGAAAGTGTTTGTGGTGAACGCTCGTCGACTCCGTGTGAGTGAGGACGTGTGTGTCAACGTGATGGTGATCAGCGTCGCTCAAGTCCTGGTGGAGAGAGCCCCTGACCCTGCCTTCGCTCCCTGCCACACCCACCTAGAACTATCCGCCAGGAATTCCTCCCTGGATAGACTCCCTGGTCATGTAAATCGTGTCTTCCTGGAGGACACCAATGTGACCCAGTTTATAACAACAGCGGAAATTCAACAACTCACAGTGATCAATTCCGTCATTAAGGTGGTGGAGGTATCGGCGCCTCTAATGGCTGGTATTTATGCTGTTTTTCTCTCCAGTAACATTAGCACCCTCAGGAGGCTTCATGTAAACAAAGATTCCCTCCTCGAGTTTCAGAAGAGCCACATCTCTGAGGTGGCTGTAGGAGGGTTGGTGATACAGGAAGGCGGGGAGGTGGTCGTGCAGGACACCACCACCACCAGTGTGAACGAGGAGAGTAGTGTTGTCGTGTTGGGTGATGGAGGGTCACTGAGCCTCAAGAACTACACTGGCAGCCTCAAGGTGACCAGCACGACCTTCTCCACCACTCTACAACCAAACCAGAAACTCCTGCACGAGGCACTCAGTAACTGTGAGGCCTCCGTCATCACCATCACTTACTATAAACAATATGTGACTTGTCTGGTGTTGCTGCTACTTGTGCTTCTCTCAGCAATCTCAGGAGCGGTGCTTTATGTCCTGAGAAAGGAACGGAACTCTTCACATGACTCCAGTAACTCTGAGGCTAACAAAATAATGCCTCATGACCCAGTGGGTGACACAGTGAGTAACCCAGACAGCCCTGACGACGCCCAGATGCCAATGTTACGTCGAGTCTCTGAGGACGAGAGCCAACACCCACACCACCCTGAAGAAGTCACTCGAGAATTATGTTCCTCAATGCAAGAACACAAAATATCTCTCCAACTTAAACTGAAAGACCTTGAAGAACAATGTCAAGCTAAACTGAAGACTCTTGAAGATAAGAGAAATAAGAGACTACATGAAGAGTCGCTGATCAACAATGAGTTACTAGATCTTGAAGAAAAATATTGCAACGAGGAAAATAAACAAAATCCTAACTTGGATATCACAATACAGTTACTGGGAGCTTTAAAAGATAACAAAGAAGTCAAGCAGAAGATTTATACTGTGGAATATGAAGAAGAAAAACAAGAAATAGCATATAAAGACAAAATAAAGAAAGGGAATAAAGAGTTTATGAAGCAACTGGCCGATAGCGTTCATACAGCACTGACAAGATGGCTGGACTCTCGCGGATCTGCCGTAACAAACACGCAGTCGTTGGATCTAGAGGCTTTTGAGAACCTGTTCCACCACATCATCAAAACACTACAGGAAGAAATCACACAGAAAACCTACACCTCAGAATCTAAAGACGAATTACAGAAATACATAAAACACGACCAGATACAAAACACGAAAGAACAACAGGATAAAATAACCAACGAAATAAACACGAATTACCAAAGGGAAATGATCGATTTACATAACAAAACACCAACTAAACAGAGATTCAAAGACACACATAAACTTAGAGTCATTTACGATATCAAAACAGAATTGCTTAAATCATCCCAAAGCCTGGAGCATAAAGTTCTTCAAAGTGTTCACTCAGAGAACAAATTAGAGCTGTATTATCTGGACACCACGACACAGTTACTGAAACATAACATTAATGAACTAGAGAACATGTTTTTATTTGGTATTTATATTCTTCAGTTCTATGATAGGATGAAGAACAGAATCATTGTTGGTGCTGACGAAAACGCTGACGTAACTGATAAGACGCTGACGCCACCATCCTCCTCCCATAATGACACTACCATCCTTCCATGATGACTGAACCCCTTGAGTACGATGACTTAACCCCTTGAGTACGATGACTTAACCCCTTGAGTACGATGACTTAACCCCTTGAGTACGATGACTTAACCCCTTGAGTATGCTGACTTAACCCGTTGAATATGATGATAACCCCTTGAATATGATGACTTAACCCGTTGAGTACGATGACTTAACCCCTTGAGTATGCTGACTTAACCCCTTGAGTATGATGATAACCCCTTGAGTACGATGATTTAACCCCTTGAGTATGATGACTTAACCCGTTGAGTACGATGACTTAACCCCTTGAGTACGATGACTTAACCCCTTCAGTACGATGACTTAACCCCTTGAGTATGCTGACTTAACCCGTTGAATATGATGATAACCCCTTGAGTACGATGATTTAACCCGTTGAGTACGATGACTTAACCCCTTGAGTATGGTGATAACCCCTTGAGTACGATGATTTAACCCCTTGAGTATGATGACTTAACCCGTTGAGTACGATGACTTAACCCCTTGAGTATGATGACTTAACCCGTTGAGTACGGTGACTTAACCCCTTGAGTACGATGATTTATCCCGTTGAGTATGATGACAACCCCTTGAGTGCGATGATTTAACCCCTTGAGTACGATGATTTAACCCCTTGAGTACGATTATTTAACCCTTTCAGTATGATAATTTAAATCAACGTACTCATAAGATTAATTGACTTACTTAACTAACTTAGTACTCAAGAGATTATGTGCTTTCTTATAATCGTACTCAAGAAGATAATTTCCTATAATCCGAGCTAACAAACACAGTCCTTAACATTATAGGGAACACGTGATAATTTGTTTACAGTTTGTTTATCGCTTGTGAGGAATAAATGCTGCACAGGAGAGTTTGTTTACTATGCCTGATAAACAAGTGTCTTCTTAGCCCAAGTTCCTTATCATTTACTTATAATAAATAAATAATAAACAAAGAAATTACAGAAGGAAAAATATTGGAACTTGGGTTAAAATTTCTGCCTAATTTTCTATATTGTGTTTAGCTAAAAAGAATACATTTTATATAAATTAAATTAAATCTTTACACGAGTTATTGTACAGTTTTATATAGTTGGTGTTTATATGCATGATATTATAGATTATAGGATAAAAATACTGAGTCTTTAGAAAAAAATATTATATAATTTTATGTATATATAAATTGTATACATTTATCGAATAGTGGAATATATAGAACGCCTGGTCATTACTCCTGAGGTTATTGAGCCCTAACCTAAACTAACCTAAACTAACCTAACCTAAACTAAACTAAACTAACCTAACCATCTTTATCATCCTCACTTCCTGCACTTAATCGTCTGGCAAACTCCACCTGCTGCCTCTTCCTGTACTTGACCCAGGCTTCATTGTCATGCTTACTGTATTTGAGGCGACCGTCCCAGGCTAACTGAACGAAGCCTCCGCGGTGAGCTATGAGGGCCTTGACTCTGTTGGTGAGGGAAGGGAGGTGGCTGTTAGTTGAGGCGTATTCTCTCTGTCTGTGCGTGTGTGTCTGTCTATCTATCTGTCTGTGTCTGTCTGTCTATCAACTATGTGTCTCAATATACTGAAGCTTCTTCTGTCTATTAACTGTTTTTATTAACTGTGTCTGTCTATTAACTGAGTCGTCGTCTCTCTGTCTATCTATTAACTGAGTCGTCGTCTCTCTGTCTATCTATTAACTGTCTGTTTTGTAATATGTATGTGTCTGTTTCTCTGTTTGTCTATATAATTAGTTCGTGAATATCCTAGTACAACACACACACACACACACACACACACACACACACACACACACACACACACACACACACTCACCTGTTAGCAAAGGCGACAGGTGACTCATTAGTGCCTCTGGTCATGGGCGGGAGGTACCACACGTCACACACGATGGCCCACGACGTCATCATACTGAAGATGTACTCTACGAAGGTGTCTTGGTACCAGAAGGCGTCACCGTAGCGAGGGTCAAACCGGATGGCGATGGGGTAGATGATAGTGTCGATCTGGGGGGAAGGCGGGGGTGTAATTTGTTGTTTGTCGGAATAAGTTGTCATGCCATGATTGTGGACCAGCTGGCTAACGACTCGTTGGCTGGTTCAAGCAGCAATTACTGACGTCAATCAACGTCACAGCGCGTCATAACGGTGTGACTGAGGTGAGCTCTCAGTCGCGAACCATCACCCCGGCGAGTCGGACTCCTGGCTGGCCCTGTCAACACTTTCTGCCGTGAGCTGTGTGTGCTGTGGGAGTCCTGCTGTGAGCTGTGTGTGCTGTGGGAGTCCTGCTGTGAGCTGTGTGTGCTGTGGGAGTCCTGCCGTGAGCTGTGTGTGCTGTGGGAGTCCTGCCGTGAGCTGTGTGTGCTGTGGGAGTCCTGCTGTGAGCTGTGTGTGCTGTGGGAGTCCTGCTGTGAGCTGTGTGTGCTGTGGGAGTCCTGCCGTGAGCTGTGTGTGCTGCGGGAGTCCTGCCGTGAGCTGTGTGTGCTGTGGGAGTCCTACTGTGAGCTGTGTGTGCTGTGGGAGTCCTGCTGTGAGCTGTGTGTGCTGTGAGAGTCCAGTGTGGCCACGCGTCGTGGAAGTGCTGCCGTGTGCCATACCAGTGTTGTGTGTTTTAATAATTAAATAGTTTAGTCCACCCTTACACGTTGTTAATACCAACCCTATTATTCTATTGGAAATAACATAACATAAGTGTTGAAGCGTTAGGAAAAAATCTAATATAAGCATCACCCTGAACGCGACCTTCTTCAGCTTGTAAATACAGTATTACCTCGAACGCGCCCTTCTTGAACTGTAGCACGACGGTGTTGTTGTTACAGATGCCTTCAGGATATATAAGGATCGGCGGCTTGGTGCTGTCCTGAGCGTGATCGTGGATCCTACACAAGGTAAGAGATTTTATATTAAGATGTATCCTATATAGAAGGATTCATTTTTATTTTTGATATATAAGAAATCTCTTGTGATCCTAGACAGACACACTTACATCTTGGTGACCTTAGCTCTCTCGTGTGCTTCTGTCCTGTCGAACCAGATGTGGTGTGAGGACTTAGCCAGAGCCATCATAAATATACCCAGGATGCCTCTTGACTTCTGGCCGACCTGAAGAAGAAAGATGGATGAGTGTGTGTGTGTGTGTGTGTGTCACTGGTTCATGCACCTATCTACCACCACCACCGCTCACAGGACCTACCATATCATAACACTGGTCGGTGGCTAAGACCATAGAGTCGATGGGTGAAGTGTGGTTGGCTACAGCTATCCCGTGAGTCGGTCGGTTCTCTGTATCGTGGAACCTGTCGGGATAAATTCTAGGTATTATTGAAATAATTCTTGTTCCGCAACCTCACACTCGTTAAATGTCCCGAGGGATTTCGTGTTGGGAAAATTTGTCCAGTGGAATTTTGTCCAACAGGCGACATAAACGTGATAGTGGTATCATATAAACAAGTTTATCTCAAAGACAGACACATCCCCTCGCCACCATAAAGAGGGACAAGACATTGCCTGGCCACCACGGAGAGGGATCCGGCCACGAAGTCGAAGCACCACATGACGACTCTGGCGTTAAGGCGTCGCTTGAAGTCGCTGGTGGGGAAGAGACCGACAGCGGCACACATCACCACCAGAGTACTAAGACTGAGGACCAACAGGAGGACTCGAACTGGCATCAGGAACACCCACCGAACCACGAACCCGAGTGCCCAGAAAACGGTCAGGGAGGGACTCAGCCGAAGGTAACGCTCCCTCCCTGTCCTGTGGTAGTGAGGAAGATGAGTTTGTTATGAAATGTAGATAAGAGTTGACTATTATATTCACAGTTCCAAAATAATATGGTAGATCGTTCCCAGACCCACACACAAACACACTGTTACACACGCACGCACACACATACACACTGTTACAAACGCACGCACACACGTACACACTGCCATACACACACACACACACGCACACACACACAAGGAGTCACTTGACTCATCTTTTAAATAGCCACACTCACCTGGAGGATAATTAAAGGTGTACTGAACCCCCACACTCACCTCGAGGATAATTAAAGGTGTACTGAACCCTCACACTCACCTGGAGGATAATTAAAGGTGTACTGAACCCTCACACTCACCTCGAGGATAATTAAAGGTGTACTGAACCCTCACACTCACCTGGAGGATAATTAAAGGTGTGCTGAACCCCCACACTCACCTGGAGGATAATTAAAGGTGTGCTGAACCCTCACACTCACCTGGAGGATAATTAAAGGTGTGCTGAACCCCCACACTCACCTGGAGGAAAATTAAAGGTGTGCTGAACCCTCACACTCACCTGGAGGGTAATTAAAGGTGTGCTGAACCCCCACACTCACCTGGAGGATAATTAAAGGTGTGCTGAACCCCCACACTCACCTGGAGGATAATTAAAGGTGTGCTGAACCCCCACTCCCCTGGAGGTATAATTAAAGGTGTGCTGAACCCCCCACACTCACCTGGAGGATAATTAAAGGTGTGCTGAACCCTCACACTCACCTGGAGGATAATTAAAGGTGTGCTGAACCCTCACACTCACCTGGAGGATAAAAGGTGTGCTGAACCCTCACACTCACCTGGAGGGTAATTAAAGGTGTGCTGAACCCCCACACTCACCTGGAGGATAATTAAAGGTGTGCTGAACCCTCACACTCACCTGGAGGATAATTAAAGGTGTGCTGAACCCCCACACTCCCCTGGAGGGTAATTAAAGGTGTGCTGAACCCTCACACTCACCTGGACATCATGTTCCAGGTGCGTAGCTCGGCAGGGGTGAAACTCTGACTCACACAGTCCTGGACGACGGCTCTCATGCCCGCCGCCATGTACGCCATCGGGTCCTGGAACCTGAAGGAGCCGCTGGGGGAGTCCACACCACCTGCCCGTGGCGCCTCAGGGCAGATCACCACACTGGGGACAGCAAGGACACGGTGAGAGAGAGAGAGAATTTTACTTTTCTTCCATTCTCAGTCATATTGTAAAGTGACTCAAAATTGTGTATACCTCTACACACACACACACACACACACACGACAAAAGTACCGTAGAAAGCAACTCTGCAACTCTTCGTCCTCGAGGTAAATAAACAACCAGAAAAATATCCTCACCTCTCATCTTCTCCCTCCTCCTCCTCTACTCACCCATCCTCCTCTTCCTCCCCCTCTTCCTCCTCCTCTAGCTGCACCTCCTCCGCCAGCTCGACGGCAGCAAACTGGAAGACACGATCCAGCACCTCCACATATTTCCTCCTCAGGCTCAGTCGTCGCCCCACCGTCGCCACCAAGAGGAAACACACAAACACCACCACCTGTCCCCAGATGACGTAAGGCCGTAGTTCCTCCCACACCTGTTTGGAGTCGAGGTTCTTCCACACCTGCAGGTATTCCCAGCTAGCAGGCGTGGGACTCCCAGCCATCATTCCTGCCACCTGGAAGAGTGATTGTAAGATCCTGAGAGACTGTTATGGTTGACGAATATTATTATTATTATTATTATTATTATTATTATTATTATTATTATTATTATTATTATTATTATTATTATTATTATTTATTTATTTATTTATTTATTTATTTATTTATTTATTTATTTATTTATTTATTTATTTATTTATTTATTTATTTATTTATTTATTTATTTATTTATTTATTGTTATTGTTATTATTATAACGTTTTCTTCTTTTCTAACAGTAGTATAACACAGTAATGGGGAGAACATAATATCTCTACCTTTACCAACTGTGTATCTGTTGAGGTGACTGTTAGTGTGTATAACAGTTACTTGTGAAACTGTCATATGTGTAATAACCTTCCTGGGTTGTCACCACTTGTAACAATCACTTGAGAAGCACGTTACCTTATATTTTAGACATACTAAAATATAAATCAAAGTTTAGTGCATCTTCTGTAGTGAAATCCAATGTGTTCCTTTTCTGTGTTTATTATAAAAGGTTTCTATGTACACTTTTAGAAAGGATTATCACCGTAACTTAATCACTGTAGTTATGAGTGTTAAATGAGGACGGAGGCTATGTTATATAGCTCTTCTAAAATACGTCCTGTTGGTGTGAGGGGCTGAGTAAGAGTGCCTGTCACACCCATCGAGGGAGAACGGTAATATATCCGACGTCCTCCCTCGAGGGAAGACGGAACCATCCACGATGGCTCTCAATAACGTCTTCCTCTAGTCAGGGTTATCAAACTACTGCCCGCAATAGGTGGCCAGAGAACCGGCTACTCAAAGCCTTAACTCAGCACTAAGTGACGCGACTTCCCGTGGGCACACCTTAACACGTGCTCTGAACATGCCACCTCATAGCTAGTGGAAAGTTACAGAGGGTGATAGAGTATATGAGTCTAATGTAATTAACCCATTTATATAATACTTCTGCCTATAAGACAGAGGCTATTACATTATTATTATTATTACACTGGTCAACATAAAAAAAATTCTCATGGTTCTGGATCAAAACAGTCTGATTCTAGTGTAATTGTATGTGCTGAACTCAATTATGACATTCGTATAGCTGTATCAGGCTCAGTTTTCCAGAACCAGCATATCTATATATTTAGTGTACCATGCTATTCATACAGTAATTTATATGCTCATTGGCTCCACTTATGCAATTATTTTGTCCTGATTTGTGCTTTTTTGTTTGTTTCAGTTTGCTGATTCATGATATTGCATATCTACACCTGCATGATTTGTAATTACTCTGAAATTAACAAAACATGGAACGTCGCAAGTGTGTGAACGGTGCTGACAGTTTTTGCTACATATGTGGTGCCTTCACTCTTGGTAGCCTCAAGAAACCAATCACAAAAGCTGTTCGACTGAACTACAAACGTTACTTCAAATGTCATTTGGGTGACCAAGACAAGAAATGGGCACCTCATGTAGCCTGTAAGTCTTGTGTTAACCACCTGAGCGAGTGGATGTGTGGTAAACGAAGTTCAGGAATGCCGTTTGCTGTACCAATGATATGGCGTGAACCTAAAGACCACAGTAGTGACTGCTACTTCTGTCTCACAAATATTAAGGGAATAAAAATCAAGACACGAGGCAAGGTACAGTACCCCAATATTGCTTCTGCAATCCGACCAGTACCGCACAGTGCTGAACTTCCAGTCCCAAATCCACTGACTGAACAAGAATTGAGTGATTCCGATTCTACCTCTACCTCAATGGAAAACGACTACCAGGATGACTCTGAAAGTACCAGGCCTAAACTATTTACTCAAGAAGCGCTTCATGATCTCATCAGGGACCTAAACTTGTCAAAAGAAAAGGCTGAAGTTTTGGGATCCAGACTAAAGCAGCGTAACCTGCTAGAAGATGGAGTGCATATCACTACAGCACTTTTAGAACTTCATATTTTGTCATTATAAAGGATTTAAACTTATGTTTTTTGGTACAATTTTTTATGAGCTTATCTGTGATAGGTTTAAAATTGTATCTTGCATGACGCGATAATGTTACTATATTTACTATTTTTTTATTCTTTAAGAAAGTAGGTCTGATGGTAGAATGAAACATCCAATTAATATTCATTAATATGAAATTAGTCATGAAAGCACAGTCACATGAGACAATCTCATCTTTTGAACGACACGTGATGGAATATTAAATATTTGTACCTATTGATTTTTTTATAAAACCTGGTCTGATAGAACAAAACAAATATCAGATTCGAATTCAGCAATATGAAATTAGTTGTGTGAGCATGATCTCATATGTGAACCATTTATTATTATTATTATTATTGTTGTTGTTGTTGTTGTTGCTACTACAGTGTTATTATTACTATTATTATTATTATTATTATTATTATTATTATTATTATTATTACCGTATAAACAAAAGTAATTATTAACCTAGATAAGTTATCAATATATTTAATATACGTAAGCCAAACAGGAAGACAACACCTGAGTTATCATTAGTGGTGAGGTGGTCACAGGTACAGCCAGATAGAACCTTTATCAGTTACCTTATCACCTATAGGTACACACTACTCACCTGGACCTCTCTCTCTGCCTTAGTCTTCTGTTCAAATTAAATCGATTTTTCCCTCTATTGCAGAAAGTGTCGTACAGAAAGTAATAGTAGTAATTATTCTGTTACTATCATTAGTAATATTAGTTGTAGTACCAATTATTCTGTTACCAATAATAGTAGTAGTAGTAGTATGCTGATGACCTAACAGGAGCAGGAAATGTGGAGGACATCAAAAAGTGGTGGGACCTGGTAACATCAAATGGTCCACAAATAGGGTACCACCCAAACGCCAGCAAGTCCTTCCTCAATGTGAAGTCAGAACATTATGAACGGGCAATGGAGGTGTTCGGTGGAAGTGAGGTCAAAATAACAAAGGATGACCAAAGACACCTAGGTGCAGTAATCGGCACGAAGGACTTCAAGACCAAGTACGTAACGGGAAAGGTGAATGGGTGGGTGAAGGAAATCCAAGCTCTGTCTGAGGCTGCTAAAACTGAGCCACATGCAGCATTTGCGGCATTCACCCCTGGAGTCAAGCATCGCTGGAATTACCTGATGCGCACTATCCCTGATATCAGACCCCCCTCTGCCCTCTAGAAGAACCCATCAAGGTCACTTTCATCCTAACACTAGTAAAAAAAAAACATTATTTAACCCTACATTAACACCGAGACTTGGAGGAATGGGATTAACTAATCCAGAGGAGCTTGCCGCCACAGAACATCAGAACTCTGTCAAGCTCACGGCAGCCCTCACTGAGCACTTAACTCAGAATGCAGCGTCAGGTGGATACCAACGAATTAAACAAGATTCGACGGTCCATTACGACAGAACGGCAGCACGGCCAAAGTGATAAACTTCAACAACTGATGATGCAAGTGTCAGTGAACATGTCCAGCGTTATCAGAGCTGGACAAGAATTGATAAGTTTTTTTCCCTGAGTCCATCACTTGTGAAATAAACACCAATAGTGTATGTATGTATGTATGTATGTATGTATGTATGTTTATGTTTGTGCGGTGTATGTGTGTATCAGTGTGTTCGTGTACGTCTCATTGTTTGTATGTCTGTCTATCTCTGTGACTGTCTGTCTGTCAGTGAATGGAAAATCTAATTAAGTTACCTTTTGGTCAAGTTCCCTAAATTAATTTGACTCTGGTTCAAGATGTATGTTGTTGTGACGGACAGACAGGCAGACAGAGTTGACAGAAAGATAGCCAGACAGACAGACCAAAATAGGCTTCGATGATAAAATGGACACACACACACACACATACATACCGACAACATAATGGTACTTACGCACACCATGGAGGAACTCTGAGACGATGTTATCACTCCCGAGGCTGACAATAAACTGAATACTTCTTATATCTGTGCCTGCGTCTACCCCTCAAGATGACACAGTTGCCAAGTTTTGTTTTTGTAGAATAATAATCTTCGTGTAGTTTTTATAACGCAGAGTGCAAGGTGGTATAATTCTGGGTATTAATGATATCAAAGGTTATCATACATCACTACGTCATAACTATATTAATGATGTTTAAACCCTTTGAAGACGATGGTTTAACTCTTTAAGGACGATGGTTTAACTCTTTAAGGACGATGGCTTAACTCTTTAAGGACGATGGCTTAACTCTTTAAGGACGATGGCTTAACTCTTTAAGGACGATGGCTTAACTCTTTAAGGACGATGGCTTAACTCTTTAAGGACGATGGCTTAACTCTTTAAGGACGATGGCTTAACTCTTTAAGGACGATGGCTTAACTCTTTAAGGACGATGGTTTAACTCTTTAAGGACGATGGCTTAACTCTTTACGATGGTTTAACTCTTTATTTTAACTCTTTAAGGACGATGGCTTAACTCTTTAAGGACGATGGCTTAACTCTTTAAGGACGATGGTTTAACTCTTTAAGGACGATGGCTTAACTCTTTAAGGACGATGAAAACTCTTTAAGGATGGTTTAACTCTTTAAGGACGATGGCAACTCTTTAAGGACGATGGCTTAACTCTTTAAGGACGATGGTTTAACTCTTTAAGGACTCTTTGGACGATGGTTTAACTCTTTAAGGACGATCTCTTTAAGGACGATGGTTTAACTCTTTAGGACGATGGCTTAACTCTTTAAGGACGATGGCTTAACTCTTTAAGGACGATGGCAACTCTTTAAGGACGATGGCTTTAAGGACGATGGCTTAACTCTTTAAGGACGATGGTTTAACTCTTTAAGGACGATGGCTTAACTCTTTAAGGACGATGGCTTAACTCTTTAAGGACGATGGCTTAACTCCTTTATTCGTCGTCAAGGGATTCACTTTTCATATATGTTCACTCAATGGCTGTTATGTTATCATATAAGTTTAGGTTAATTCTTCAATATATTTTGTATTGTTTCATTGTTATTTGTTTATTGTTTAATAATCTTATTATATCAGTTGAAGAGATTACAGTCAGACTGTCTGTCTGACAGTCTGTTATTATCTATCTATCTATCTATCTATCTATCTATCTATCTACCTATCTACCTATCTATCTATCTATCTATCTATCTACCTACCTATCTACCTATCTACCTATCTATCTATCTATCTATCTACCTATCTACCTGTCTATCTATCTATTCCAGTCACTGTTACTCAGTATGTTTACATAGTGACCATCAGGACCTAAGACTGTCTCCTTCGCCTGTAGTCTTCGCTTACACTGGCTAATCCTTCGCCTGGCAATGTTCCTCGGCGTTGAAGTGCCTGGCGAACTCCTGCTGTTGTTTTTGTTTCCACTGGCTTTGTTTCTCCCAGAATGCCTTCTTGTTGGCGTTAAGTTTGATGAAGCCGTCCCAAGCCAACTGCACGAAGCCGCCGCGGTGAGCTATTTTGGCCTTTACCCTGTTGGAAGAGAGAGAGGAGAGAGAGAGATACTTGAAGAAGGAGGTGAGAGATAAGAACCTGGAGGAAGAGGAGAGAGAGAGATAAGAAGAGTGAGACTGAGAGATAAGGAGAAAAAAAGAGGGCGGGGGCAACAAACTCACACACACACACACACACACACACACACACACACACACAGACACACACAGACACACACACTTACCTGTTAGCAAAGGCGACAGGTGACTCATTAGTGCCTCTGGTCATGGGCGGGAGGTACCACACGTCACACACGATGGCCCACGACGTCATCATACTGAAGATGTACTCTACGAAGGTGTCTTGGTACCAGAAGGCGTCACCGTAGCGAGGGTCAAACCGGATGGCGATGGGGTAGATGATAGTGTCGATCTGGGGGGAAGGCGGGGGGGGGGAAGAGAGTGATGAGTGTCGATTTGGAGAGGTACGGGGTTAGGTTGGGTTAGGTTTGGTTAGGTTAGGTTAGGTTAGGTTGGATTGGGTTAAGTTATATTAGATTGGATTAGGTTAGATTATATTAAATTAGATTAGTTTAAGCTATATTACATTAGCTTAGGTTTAGATTAGGTTAGGTAAAAGATAACATCATTTAAACCACAATTATAAACACTACAGGGTGATGGCCCCGTCAACACACCTCAAAGGAACCCTTCTTGAACTGTAGAACGGCCGTGTTGTTGACGCAGGTGCCCTCAGGGAAGATGAGGATGGGGGGGAGAGTGGGGTCTTGGGCGTGTTCCTGTAGCCTGTAGGGGGTGTAGTGGTGATATTAATGATGTAGAAGAAGGAAGAGGAGACGAAGAAGAGATGAGGAAGAAGAACAAAAGAGAATGAAGAAGAAGGAAGGGAGGAGAAGAAAAGAAAAGGAGACGAAGAACAAAAGAGAAAGAAGAAGAGGGAATGAGAAGAGGAGAAGAAAAGAAGAAGAAAGAAGGAGATGAGAAAAGGAAGAAAAGAAGAGGAAGAAGAACAAAAGAAACATAAAAATTTTCACCAGTAACCTTTCAACACTCCAACAGTCCCCCACCATTTCAACAGTCACCATCACCCCTCCAAGTCTCCACTACCATCCAACAGTCTCCCTTCACCCTTCAACAGTCCCCACCATCCTCCAACAGTACCCACCATCCTCCAACAGCCCCCACCATCCTCCAACAGCCCCCACCATCCTCCAACAGTCCCCACCACCCTCCAACAGTCCCCTTTCATCCTCCAACAGTCTCCACCATCCTCAACAGTCCCACCATCCTCCAACAGTCCCCACCATCCTCCAACAGTCCCCCACCCTCCAACAGCCCCACCATCCTCCAACAGTCCCCACCACCTCCAACAGTCCCTTTCGTCCTCCAACAGTCCCCACCACCTCCAACAGCCCCCATCCTCCAACAATCCCCACCACCCTCCTTAGTCCTCCCTCCACCACCCCTCCAACAGTCCCCTTTCGTCCTCACAACCCACCACCCTCAACAGCCCCCACCATCGTCCAACAGTCCCTTTCATCCTCCAACATCCCCCACCATCCTCCAAGCCCCCACCATCCTCCAACAGTCCCCACCACCCCAACAGTCCCCTTTCATCCTCCAACAGTCCCCCACCACCCTCCAGCTAAGCAACACCCACTTCTGGACAGCCTGGGACCTCTCCTTGGCTGCGGTCCTCTCAAACCAGATGTGAGAGGAGGACCTGGAGAGGGCGTGCATGAAGACCCCGAGGATGCCGCTGGCCTTCTGACCTACCTGTGGGGAGAGGAGGGGGTATTGTTATTGTCTGGTGGTGGTGGTGGTAGGAGTGGTGGTGGTGGTGGTAGTAGTGGTAGGAGTGGTGGTGTAGTGTGGGAGTGGTGGTGGTCAGGGAGTGGTGAGTGGTAATGTGGTATTAGTAATTGGTAGGGTGGTGTGGGCAGTGTGTGTGTGTGTGTGGTGGTGGGGTGGTGGTGGTGTGATGATTGGTGGTCGGATGCCAGTGGTGGAGTGTGGTGGTGGTGGTGGTGGTGTGGTGGTGTGCAGGGGTGTGGTGTGGTGGTGGTGTAGTGGTGGGTGGTGGTGGTGGTGGTGGTGGTGGTGTGGTGGTACAGGGTGTGGTGGTGGTGGTGGTGGGGTGGTGGTGTGTGTGTGTGGTGGTGGGGTGGTTGGTGGTGGTGGTGGTGGTGGTGGGGAGTGGTGGTGGTGGAGCAGTGGTGGAAGGAGTGGTGGTGGTGGTAGGGTAGTGGTGGTGAGGTGGCGGTGGGTGTGGTGGTAGGGTGGTGGTGGTGTGGTGTAGTGTGTGCAGGTGGTGTGGTGGTGGTGTGTGTAGTGTGGTAGGAGTGGTGGTGGTGGTGGTGTAGTGGTAGGAGTGGTGGTGGTGGTGGTAGGAGTGGTGGTGGTGGTGGTGGTGTGTGTGGGGTGGTGGTGGTGGTGTGTGTGAGTGGTGGGAGTGGTGGTGGTGTGGTGGTGTGGTAGGTAGGAGTGGGTGTGGTGGGCATGATGTGTGGGTGGAGGCCACGTTTATCTAAAAAAAAAAAAAAAGTAGTAGTATGGGTCAACTGAAGATTAACCACACCTAACACTACCTGGTAAAAGTTAGATTAGATTAGTTTAACTTTAGGTTAGGTTAGGTTAGTATTAGGCTGGTTAATACTGTAGGTTAGGTTAGTATTAGGCTGGTTAATACTGTATAAGGTTAGGTTAGTATTAGGCTGGTTAATACTGTATAAGGTTAGGTTAGTATTAGGCTGGTTAATACTGTATAAGGTTAGGTTAGTATTAGGCTGGTTAATACTGTATAAGGTTAGGTTAGTATTAGGCTGGTTAATACTGTATAAGGTTAGGTTAGTATTAGGCTGGTTAATACTGTATAAGGTTAGGTTAGTATTAGGCTGGTTAATACTGTATAAGGTTAGGTTAGTATTAGGCTGGTTAATCTTGCGTGAAATAAGTTGAGGGCTAATCTTCAAGTGAAAGTAAAAAGTAAAAGGTAATAGCTTTCCCTGGGCTTGCCTTCAGTGAATCAAGTTACTACTTATCATTGTTTGAATACTTATACTTTCTCTATACACCAATGATGAATTATTATGTACTTATATGACGCTTTTACTGAATAAATATCAATATGGTGTTGTATAAGCTGACCTGTGAGCTGATAATTGTTACTGCTACCACTGTCCCTACTACTACCACCACCACCGCTCACAGGACCTACCATATCATAACACTGGTCGGTGGCTAAGACCATAGAGTCGATGGGTGAAGTGTGGTTGGCTACAGCTATCCCGTGAGTCGGTCGGTTCTCTGTATCGTGGAACCTGTCGGGATAAATTCTGGGTATTAGTGAAATAATTCTGAACTTAGTTACCTCTGTATGTCTCTGAAGAGGGGGCCTAACTTGATGCACATTCAACGAAAACGTAACTATTGAAGGGATAACTTACCTAAATAGATAAGACTAAGGTTGCATTTTATATCATTTTTATTTACAGTTTCATCACTTACCGGTTCACTAGCAATTGAGCAGTTGGTCTGTTGTGGTGAAACTCAACATTTAATTCTATCAACCCCTCACAATAGATATTATCTGGCAACACTGACATGATACTGACAATGTTGATACAGTAACCTGATAATGCTGACACAACCTGACAATGTTGAGTATATCACCTGAAACGAAGGAGCTACCTGACGAAGTGATGATGATACTGACGATAGCAACATTACCTGGCGACGACGGAGAGGGACCCAGCCACGAAGTCGAAGCACCAAGTGACGACCCAGGCGTTAAGACGTCGCTTGAATTTGCTCTCCGGCAGAAGCCCGACGGCGATGCAGAGTACGACGAGGGTGGAGATGCTAAGGATAAGGACGAGGACCCGCATGGGGAAGAGGAAGACGTGGCGGATGATGACTCCCACCAGCCAGAATACCGTCAGGGAGGGAGTCAGTCTCAGGTGGAGCTGTTGCTTCGTTCTGTGGGACCACGCGAGGTTATTAGACCATGGACGGTGTGGTGGAGGTCATAAAATGGTGTGAACATGTCTCAAAGCGTAACACTCACCTGGAGGATAATTAAAGGTGTGCTGAACCTTCACACTCACCTGGAGGTATAATTAAAGGTGTGCTGAACCCCCACACTCACCTGGAGGAAAATTAAAGGTGTGCTGAACCCTCACACTCACCTGGAGGATAATTAAAGGTGTGCTGAACCCCCACACTCACCTGGAGGTATAATTAAAGGTGTGCTGAACCCTCACACTCACCTGGAGGATAATTAAAGGTGTGCTGAACCCTCACACTCACCTCCAGGAAAATTAAAGGTGTGCTGAACCCTCACACTCACCTGGAGGGTAATTAAAGGTGTGCTGAACCCTCACACTCACCTGGACATCATGTTCCAGGTGCGTAGCTCGGCAGGGGAGAAGCTCTGACTCACACAGTCCTGGACGACGGCTCTCATGCCCGCCGCCATGTACGCCATCGGGTCCTGGAACCTGAAGGAGCCGCTGGGGGAGTCCACACCACCTGCCCGTGGCGCCTCAGGGCAGATCACCACACTGGGGACAGCAAGGACACGGTGAGAGAGAGAGAGAATTTTACTTTTCTTCCATTCTCAGTCATATTGTCAAGTGACTCAAAATTGTGTATACCTCTACACACACACACACACACACACACACACGACAAAAGTACCGTAGAAAGCAACTCTGCAACTCTTCGTCCTCGAGGTAAATAAACAACCAGAAAAATATCCTCACCTCTCATCTTCTCCCTCCTCCTCCTCTACTCACCCATCCTCCTCTTCCTCCCCCTCTTCCTCCTCCTCCTCTAGCTGCACCTCCTCCGCCAGCTCGACGGCAGCAAACTGGAAGACACGATCCAGCACCTCCACATATTTCCTCCTCAGGCTCAGTCGTCGCCCCACCGTCGCCACCAAGAGGAGGCAGAAGAAAGCGATGCGCTGCCCCCAGATGACGTAGGGCAGAAGGACATCCCACACACCCAGGGATAGGAGGAAGGACTCGTATGTCGCTCGTAGGATACCCCAACTCCATTCCATCTTGTCCTGACCTGTGGGGGATTAATACTCTATATGATACCTGCATCATCAGCTGTGTGTGTGTGGTTAGGTAGGGTTAGGTTAGATTGTGTTAGGTTAGGTTAGGTTTGGTTCTATTAGCTTCGGTTTAGTTATGTTAGATTAAATTAGAAAAAAATTAAATTAGCAAAATGAGATTACCATAATGACTAGACTTAACCCTGATTGTAAAGAGTTATATATTAAGATGTGGACATATCTCTTCTGTGACCTTGTGTATGGGAAGGTTTGTGGAGGCAAGATAGTGAGTGAGTTTAGCCATTCACCGAGACACTTGTGTTATGATTTAATGTTTATATTGTTTTCATTTATTTTTACTTATATTTCATTAAGAGTCTTTATAATATTTGTTTGGTGTAATAGATTAGTGGATAATTATCGTGTGTTTTATCGCCACCTGATGACATTGTTCCTCTCCTTGTCTACATGTCGATTATTATTTTTGTTTATTAGTATTTTATATTCTGATTTACTTAGATTATGCCTTAAGACATTTTAATGGTTACTATTAATCTGTTGCTTTATTAATTCATTTATATTATGGTTCCTGTGTATGTTTTATTAGGGGAGAAGTTAACCTTAATGTATATGTAGTAATTTAGATCAACTTACCCTCAAGTAAATCCTAACCAGGCTAGCGTCCCTGTTGCGTTGCCCGTGAATGCGCTGCCTGGTATCTCCTGCAGTTCCCTGGAGGACACTAGCGAGTCACGAGATCTGCTGTGTTAGAGTAACACTGCTGCCTTCCTCGTCTTATCACTGGAGGTTACAAGATTATGGTGGAGATAACCTCTCAACTGAACTATTAATGCGTATCACACAAACCAGCATCACAGATTCTAAAGGAATGTTGTGTAACGGATTTTTTTTGTTACCATTTACAAAGTGGGTATTTGCACCTTGTTCACAATTGGTCGAGGCGTTTCACCAAGCGGCAGAAGAGGCTATCCCAAAAACAAAACCCACATCAAGACAGTACAATGATTACTGGTACTACTGTCCCAGGGTGAAAGAACTCAACCACAGAGTGAACATGGCCCGAAGAAACTACAGGAGACATCCCACGGAAACAAACAGACATCTCCTGCAAGTCATAGTTAAGGATACCAGGGAAGAGAAGGAAGAAATAAAAAACGTAAGCTGGCTCAAGTGGTGCTCCGAACTGAACGAGCACACCTCCCTTGGCACGATGTGGGCCCAGATCCGAAGGGCATCTGGGAAGGCAACACCACCACCACCAACCCATCCCAACCCAGAAGAGGAAGCCGAGAGACTTGCAAAACTGTTCTCTGATCCAGCAGCAACGAAAAACCTCCCGAGACAGGCGGAGGAGACACAACGGCGTCTGCGACAGGTCAGACTCCAGATGATCGAAGAGGCCTGCAACAGTGAAGATGACACCGACAGACCTTTCAACCAGCAAGAACTCCAGAAGTCGCTAAAACGAAGCAAGGACACAGCTCCAGGGGCCGACAGGATAACCTACTCCATGCTTTCCCACGCCGATAAAGCCGGACACGAGGCTCTGCTACAAGTCATCAATGCTTCGTGGACAGTACAAAGACTCCCACCGGAATGGAAGAAGGCAGATATACAGCCCATTCCGAAGCCCAGAGAACCAGACAAACCGAGGCCCATCTCCCTTCTCAGCTGCATAGCGAAGACAGGAGAAAGAATGGCTCTCAACCGACTCAAGTGGAAAGTAGGCAGCCCACACCCTCACATCTTTGCTTACACCGAGAACACCGGCACAGGCAACAACATCGCCGAGATACTCAGCACAGTGGACTACAAACCAGCTCTGGTGGTCTTCCTCGACCTGGAGAAGGCCTTCGAACTAGCAAATCCACTGGCCATTACAACGACGCTCGCTGAAAAAGGCGTCAAAGGAAGGTTGCTGGGGTGGATCCAGAACTACCTCACACAGAGAGAAGCAAGAGTACGCTTTCAGGGAGCAACCTCAAGCTACAAGGTCCATGAAAACGGAACCCCACAAGGAGGCATCCTCAGTCCAATGCTGTTCAATGTCCTGATGGAAAATCTTGTCAAACTTCCTTTCAGACAAACAGCCAAGCTCCTATGCTATGCAGACGACTTACAGCTTATAGTAAGAGGATCAAACAGACTAGCCAACACGCAACACGCACTCCAACGTATAGAAGAGGAGTGCAACAGACTTGGACTCAAGATAAATCCAGCCAAGTCGAAAGCGATGGCCATCTGCACAGACACACCAGACATGATGCTCTCCATACAAAACACGCCGGTAGTCTGGACCAACACCCACCAGTGTCTTGGAATCTGGTTTGACCAGAAACTCACTTTCAAGCCGCAACTCGAGTATCTCAGGCACAGGACGAAGAGCAGACGCAATATAATGAGGTCGCTCACCAGCACAACCGCAGGAGCAAACCTTCATGTGCTCAAAGCCTACTACACGGCCGCCATCAGATCGCTGGTAGATTACAGTGCTCCAGCGCTCATTGGACTGAGAGAAGACCAGATAGCTAAGCTAGAAGTCATCCAAAATAATGCTCTCAGGACCATGCTCGGAGCACCCATGTGGACCAGAATTTGCAATTTGCAAATGGAAACTGAACTACCACCCCTGGCAGTACGAGTCAAGCAGGTGACAGCCGGTCTCCTCGCCAAAATCTGTAGATCAGATAAGCCCACAGCTGCCAAAATTCGAATCAGTGCCTCCCTCCACCTCGACCACAGAGTGCGAGGGGCCACCTGGTCGCACGAGGCAAGCGAGGTCATCCGACACCTGCAAGCAGAAACACTCGTCAAGAACAACCAAGACACACGAGACAATGGTTACGTAGTTCCTCCACCATGGAGCCCTCCACCAGCCACATTCAAAATTACCGACCTAGGCGATAGTAAAGCCAACCTCCAGAAGGAGGACCTCAAAAAAATAACTCTGGAAGCCATAGCAACCGAGACACCGGCTGATGCAGCATCATACTTCACAAACGGCTCGGTGGATCCAAAACATCATACATCCGGAGCGGCCTTCTACACCCAAGGTCAGACCCTCCGATGGAGACTTTCTAATGACTGCTCCACCCTACAAACAGAGTTGGTAGCAATCTCAAAGGCCCTACAACACGCTGCAACACAACACAACAAGTCCATCATAATTCACACTGACTCGAAATCGGCCATACAGGCGCTGCAACACAGTCAACCAAGAGACAACGTCCACATCATAACCTCGATCCTCGCACAGCTACAGGAATTCCAAAGACAAAACCGCCCAGTCGTCTTACACTGGATTCCCAGTCATGTAGGGATCGGAGGAAACGGCGTGGCAGACGAAGCAGCCAAGGCAGCTACACGTTCTAGTAGCGTACACATTCAAGTTCCAGCAAGCGTGCAACAGATCAAGAATCACCTCAGAAAGACTAGCAAGCTCCACATCAAAAAGAGCTTCCTTCACGCATTCAACGCTGGTTCCCAATCAGCCAAATGGTACCTGGCGGCTACAAAAGGGGAACCACCTTTCGCGGACAAGAAAACACCAAGACAAACCCAAGTCAGCCTTCATCGACTACGACTAGGGTACAAGTGCTCCTGGCAGATGATCGGAAATGACGTCATGGAATGCACCTACTGTCAGGAGCCAGCAGCCAACCCACTTGAACACTATCTCCTCGACTGCGAAGTCACACAAAGCCTCCGAAACAGAACTCAAATCTCCCAAGAAGCACACACAACACCAGCGACCACTCTAACCCGAAAGGCCCAAACAAACCACATTCACGACCTTCTCCGGGTCATCACACGATACCCACCACCCAGATAGCTTAGAAAGTATCCTCTCCCAGCAAGTGCGGACCCCAGTTCGGGGGGCGCGCCACTCAGAAACTGGGGGTAAGCGTCCACTGATCGGGGGTCCGCTCACACTTGCAACCTGCAGTATCCTTCCAAATCTGCAGGTAGGACCACCTCCAATCCCAATCCGGTCTGGCTGCTCCAGGAGCTCCAGTCCGAACCACCAAACGGGCCGCCTATAGGCAAAGGCCCGTGTCGGACTACGGTCCGACAATCTCAACAACACAACAACAGCCAGGGAGACCATTCTACACTCGGCTACTGGACCAGCAACATCTCTCACAGCTCCTCACCACTCAGCTTCCTCAGAAACCTCCTCGCCCTACAGGACCTGTGAGCAAGTTTCTCCTCACCTAGTCACTCCAAGCACTGCGCTGTACAACAATATATATACAGAAAGCACATTGTGAGTTTCTATCCTACCTCATTCCTGAGTGTGAGATATCTACATGTACGTACGTTTGTGTGCCCATACTAAGAGAATTGACAACTGGCCACATACAGTACGCTACACCATGACTGTAGCGATCACTGAATGAGGTCATGAGATGCTCCTACCCGTTTGTGACCTGTAGCTGACCTTTATGACGTGCTTGTTCTACTGTCAAGAATTGCCATAGGTGGATACCCTGCTTTCTCTTCAACGACCTTATTTAGCGGACATTTTCAAGGAGGTTTTGCTGTGCAAATAACACTCATTTCGTATGCGAGTTTTGATAGTTTGTTCACTAACTTCAAATAGAAAACCTTGGCAGTGTTAATATAATGTCACCATACAGTGTTGAGATGAGATAAACAACAAACAGACTTCACAACCCGAGGGGAGATTCACAAAATTAGATGAATTGTGATTCACTAACACTGATTAGACTGACAAAACCAGTAATAGATATTTCCATGTTCCTTGTATCCAACATTCTGCCGGGCAACACATACCGGGATAATAATGGGTACTGTATCAGGTCATGCAAATAAGAACATATTTGTTTTATCTTTTAATTGTGTTTTGTTCTTTATTTATAATTTAATCTTCGTGATAAAATTAAATAGGTTTCCTTTGTTTTATTTTTATTGGTGTAATTATCTCTGAACGTTAAAACAAAAGTTGTTACTGTGTTAGTGTTTTGTATGTCATTTGTTTCCTTTTCCGTCTATTTAACGAGTAGTGAACAGAGCAAATTGGGCAGATCATTACCAGTTTAAAAGAACCGTACAGTACATTCCTGGTCGAGTGAAAATATCGTCTGTGGAGTCAGGGCCGGATTTACCTACTAGTGGGCCCCAGGCCAAACTCATCAGTGGGCCCCCAAATTTATAGAAATGTTTGTATGTTTCAATAATCAAAAAAAAAAAAAAATATATATATATATATATATATATATATATATATATATATATATATATATATATATATATATATATATATATATATATATATATATATATATAGATATTTAGGGGTTATCAGCATATACCTAGATCATGCGCACCTACAGTTTTTAGTTTAACAAATTTATTGGCAGAGCTTGTAGTACAGTTTGCCTATTCTGAGTAATTCAGTCAGGTCTTGACACTGAGGGTGGTATCACTTCTCACTGTCACGCAGGACAGAGGTTCACACACAAAGAAATACATCATATTCATTAACAACTATAAATGTATATAGGTCAGGTTCATATAGATAATGTCACTGTTCACTGCCATGCAGGACAGAGGTTCGTACAGAAAGAGTTGCATCATATTCATTGACAGTACATATACATATATGTAAACACACACACACACACACACACATATACATACATATACGTATATACATACACATATACATGTACACGTGCATATACATGCACACACGCACACATACATACATATACGTCGGTCAGATTCATGTGGGTAATGTCACTGTTCACTGCCACGCAGGACAGAGGTTCGTACACAAAGAATGCATCATATTCATTGACACTATATATAGGTCAGATTCATGTGGGTAATGCCACTGTTCACTGCCATGCAGGACAGAGGTTCGTACACAAGCTTGACTGTATTGTAACCTTGGAACACAAACGATGGTACTGTGGTTCTCTTCACGTACTAAATGTCTCCTCCAGATGGGTCAACTTATGTGGTGTCTCCCTACCAGCTGGCTCACGGTCACCATATGTTTTAAAGTCATGGATACGTTATCTCTCTCTCTCTCTCTCTCTCTCTCTCCCTTGTGGTTATCAGCATATACTTGGATCACGCGCACCTACAGTGAATTATTTGCATATATATATATATATATATATATATATATATATATATATATATATATATATATATATATATATATATATATATATATATATATATATATCTTGATATAATCACACGGGAAAAGGGAAACAACGGAGCACCTTAGCTTTCGTCTTTATTCAAGACATCTTTAGAGGTGCTCCGTTGTTTTCCTTTTCCCGTGTGATTTTATCAAGATTTATCTTATCCACGTTTTCATTGTGGATCTACATGAAATATATATTATATTTTTTTATTATTTTCTTTTTACTTTAATTATTTTGCAATGGCCAAATGTCATCAAATATTACATAATATAATATTATAATGTAAGAAATAAGAATTTCAACACAATGTGACACATCATTACTTGTAATCAAATTAGTTCTATATCATGTACATCTTATATATGGGAATAATGAAAGAAATACAATTAACTTGAAGCATAATCAATTTTGCAAGCACATGAAGTACAGCAAACTGTGTGAATTTCAAAATAAATTCTTCCTACTTTTTTTTCATGGAAAATTTGTCAATGATACTGTTTGTGTCAAGGGATTGTAGGAGGCCAGATTCAATGCATAATAATGAAAGTGAGTTTAATCTGGTTTGTCCCATGGTAGACCTCAGGTGATTTTTCACCCTAGATAGAGTAGAGAAAGACCTCTCTCCTTCACAATTTGTAATGGGGATGGTAAGGCAGTTGTCAAAATACCATCTTTGGACCTCATCAAAGTGAAGATGTTTGTCACTGACTTGTCAGATTCGAAGACAAAATGTCTTTAAATTGCAAAAACTCATCTAGAACAGATGCTTCCAGGTCACTGGAATAGGTACTGACAACCAATTCCAGTTGGGCTTTGAGATCATCATATTTCATACTGTCATACTCCGTTAAGAAGCGAAACAGCTTCTTTATTTCTGAGTAGGCATTCACTCTGTGCTCTAATTCATTCCTAAGGCAATCTAATATGGTGTAGAAATTGTCCACCTTGAGCTTCTCACGTGGATCAAGTTGAGTTTCAGTGCCAACTGATTCATCAAATAAATGTTTTCACTTTTTTGTTCTTTTTGTTGTCTCTGAGAGATATGAAGTCTTTCCACTACCTACAGCACCATACTTCTCCAGATGCTGTGCAAGAAAAGGGTCAAATTTTGCCAGGAGTTCCAGTACTCCAAGGTAATTCCCATTGTTGCTAGAGCCTATTCTTTCATCACTACCTCTGAGAGGAAGACCTCTTGATGTTAAAAATTAGTGTTTCAACTATGCGCAATAGAACTTCTTTCCAGTATTTTCTCTCCAATTCTACTTGCAAAGCCAAAGTGGAATCAATTCGCCTTGCTGTAATTGCCCTCACACCCCAAGTAGTAACTGAGATTTTATGCTCTTTGCTACTTTCATGTTCAGCAACTCTACGCTGGCAGTTTTTCCAGTCGCTAAACCCACAAGTAAACAATGAGACTTGCTTGCTGAATAGCTTGCATGGAACACAAAATACATCTCCAGTTTTTGGAGAATACACAAGCCATTCCCTTTTAACTTTTTCATCATTTGCCATTTGATGTGTAAACAAGAGGAAGGTTTAGTAAATACTCAATCAGTTTATCATCAATTGTCAGCCAGTCAGCTGGATCACTTGATACACACAAATCAACACTGACACCTTGTTCCACAGAATGTTTCTTATAAGTCAACTGAGATGAATCGGATGAAGCTTCAGTCACAGGTGGTACTTCCATTGCTGTAGGTGAAAATTTACTTAATCTCTGTGACTGTGACTCAGCTGACCTCGCTTCGTCATCTGAATCATGAAAGTGAACATCTACTGTGTCATCCCCTGGGAGTTTACTGTCACTGGTACTTGGCTCTGAATCTCCTTTTGGTTTAAAAAATGTTGTCAGCTATGCAACTGATTGCAGTTGTGCAGCTTTGGCTGCTTTTAACTTTCTCTTTTGTGAGCCACTCAGATTTTTTCAGGGACGACATATTTATCTCATGAGAATCCCCAAGAATAATCTGTAAGCAAACAAATAGTGTAAGTCTATAAGAGATACCAATATCACAAAAAATAGACACAAAACCACACGAAATATAACACTAAAGTCCATTTAATGCAACATGTAAAATATCATTAATAAATAATGAGTGCCACGTACACAATATAAAATATCACCGAGCTGAGGCTGAGAAGATACTGACTGGCTGAGCGAGCTGTCAGCAAACCAACGGTAACCCTGACATGTACTGAACGTGAAACGATCCTGTCTTTCACACATCAAGGCGCTGAAGGCTTCTTGAACTTTATTCTCTTTCTCTCTCTCTCTCTCTCTCTCTCTCTCCAGTATATATGTATGTATAGATATATAGATCGATCGATGGTGGGACACAGACACGGACATTTAAAAAATGTACAATACAGTATATATATATTTTTTCATTATCTTATTTTATCTTATTTTCTTCATTTTACTATAGGGCCTAGTCTGTGGCCCACTGAGAACCACCCCATGGCCCACCAGTTGAAGACCACTGTGGGCCTATACTTATTGTACAGGGGCGCCATACTCCAGGCCCTATACTTATTGTACAGGGGCTCTTATGGTTGTGAATATATTATATACGGTAATGAAATACTCGGTGTACACTTGAAACAAGGTTATACGCTGGCACGCTGCGCGACAAATTAGTTTCAGTGGGCCCCCAGATACCAGTGGGCCCTAGGCCAATGGCCTACTTGGCCTATTGGTAAATCCGGCCCTGTCTGTGGTCTATTATCTTTCCACCACTTATCAGGTTACTAACCATTCGGGCAGTTGGTCTGTTCATTGTTATTTTTTTACCTGTATTGTCCAGTATTTTTATCTGTATTGTCCAGTGTTTTGACCTGAATTGTCCAGTGTTTTGACAAGTATTGTCCAGTGTTAATACAGGTGGAAACTGTTGTACCCAGAGAAAACCTGCCATGTTTGGTCGTGTCGCTGGGTAACACTCATCTCAGTGTGTCCCAGGTTGGGGAATGAGCCCAGGCCACAGTATCTGAGAGACTAACTGCTAACAGTGTACCACCAACTCCCATTGATTAAAAAATTGTTGGGATTACCCGTGATTTTTGTAGCAGCTGCACTGTAGATTTTGTGTAACCTAACCTAGCCACCCAGTACAGTATGGCAGAAGAAACAGACTTTACAAGACTTGGAAAAAGAAATTAAATGTTCTACACAAAAATACATCTCAAGCCAACACTCACACCAATAATGTGATAAAAAGAGACAGCAGCCTGTACTGTACTGTACTGTACTGAAATAGGGTTATTAAAACACCAGTCCAAAAATTTTTACAAATTTTTATGGAAAAGAATTTAAAAATACAAAAAACTAATTAAAATATACATTTTAAATATAATTTGTCATTTTGAATTTTTTATACTGCTCCTAGAAAAAGAAAATACAGACTTTATAAATCTACAGCAACGTGGGTCAATGAAGCAATGAAAGGTGGCATAGATGAGTGAACGTCTGTCAGATGATTCACAACAATGGGATGTGGCAAAGTGCAGTCACTAGTTGTCGCACTTGTCTCTATATGTATTACTGAAGAATGAGATTATGGGATGTAATATAAGTTCTGTGCATAGAGGAATGTTTGTGTGTGTATACCTGTGAGAGTAAAGGGAATGTGTGTGTGTGTTGACAAGTGTAATATACTGTATGTACTTATATACAGTATTTCATTTTTATACATTTCAAGTAGTACAAATGCATAAATGTAAAACTACATTCGAAGACGATTAATGAAAACCACAAAAACATAGTTAAATATGAATATAATTGTACCATAGACAATAATATTCTGTGATAATAAAGATGGCATCAACACAGGCCGTATACACAGTCACCCACAAGAGGTCCCGTAACCTCTCCTCCTGTACTATGAACCCCGAAGCAGCACACACCGATGCATTATTCTGTCCACAATAAATGCTTCAGGTTCACGAGTCTGAATCTCAGGGTTCATGGTACAGGAGGAGAATGCGACACGACTTTCTGTGGGTGACTGTACTGTACATTATTTCAGAGTACAATAACATACAGTAATGATACAGTATTATCCATAAGAGCAGTTTTGACAATAACCACAACAGACACAGTTCTACAATCTGCTTACAGAAACAGTCATCTGGGCCAGTGGACCACACAAGCACTGATCAAACTTATAAGAATAACCCTAATGGAATCTACATGAAGCAGTCTGTAACCCACACTGTTGAGGGTACAAAAATTCAACTTTTGTTTTAAAAGAGCATTATAATTTGATTGAGGATTTATTCATATGAGATTCATGTTTTACTAACTTGGGATTACAATATAATTAATTAAAAAACAGATTAAATAGAACAATACCAATTAAATAATACTAAACACAGAAATTAAAAATATATATGGAAGACATTTGTAACATTTGAAACCCATTAAAGTGAAAGATAAACTTGTTTATTATGATAGAAACTACTGTTATGTGTATGAAGAATTGTTTAATTTATGAAGAAATAAACACATACCCCGAGCCCTTCCCCTTACACCAGCCTTGACTGTTTTCTGAGGTGAAAATAAACAAGCTGCCTGTACCTCACATAAACCCCCCACCTTTCCACCAACCTCACACGGTTTTCTGTGAGGTTAAACGAAACAAGCTACCCGTACCTTACATAAAACCTAACTTAATGCCATAACTCACTGTAAGAGCCTTCACCTACTATTACCCATACCAAGAAAATAACGTACCATTAATGAAGGACTGATTACCAATACGTACACGATTGTTAATACTTCGATGCAGCTTATTACTTTCTCTTGTGTTGAGTTTTCCCTTCCTTTC
This sequence comes from Homarus americanus, assembly GCF_018991925.1. Classification (NCBI taxonomy): domain Eukaryota; kingdom Metazoa; phylum Arthropoda; class Malacostraca; order Decapoda; family Nephropidae; genus Homarus; species Homarus americanus. The sequence goes on from NW_024722227.1 coordinate 855,077, forward strand.
CTGTTTGATATATGATTATTTATGTATTTAGTTACTCATTATACTACTGTTTAGTTACAGTCACTATTAAGTTCAGTATTCAGTGGAATTAGTTATCCATTACGGATGGTAACTATTGATGAGATTAGGTTAGATTGGGATCTGTTAGGACTGGGGACCATTTAATAATTAACTTGATTAGAGATTAGGTTAGCTTGGGGTCTATTAGAACTGGGGTCTAATAGGGCATTGGATCATTTAAAAAAAAATCACCTGATATGGCATGAAATAAACACTGTTGTTATTGTTGTTATTATTGTGGCCTCGTATGATTATATCTGATGAAGACAAGTTATTTCCCAGTGTACAGTCAGCCAGATACGTTCGCAAAGACCCGACAAGTATCGAGTAAGGTGATCGTTCTGGTAAAAATGTAAAGTTAAGAGGTGGCGAGGCGTTGTAAGAAGGAAAGAGAGGGGGGGTAGGGGAGGTCTTGTTTGAGTGAGTGTGTGGGTATAGTGTGTTTGGAAGTGAGGTTTTTACACCATTACCAGACCCACTTATCGTCCTAACCCTATACTGTATATATACTGTACTTGTTGGGTCTCTGGGGAGGTGATGGACTTGGTAAAAGCATTCAAGTAAGATAAGACCAAAATGAAACGGATATAGAAAAAAGTATTATGAAAAAATTAAGAAATAATGAAAACTTTATTTTAATACACACACATATACACACCAGATGATACAGATATTGTATATAATTCCCAGCAGGTTAAGATGTAATGGAGTTGGAGTATCTTATGGGCGACTTACGATACAATGAAACTACAGTAGTACCTTGTTATGACACTAGTTGTTCCTGCGCTGATGATAACTTATGAATGATAATTACCTATTATGTTATATGCTTGCACTGTACTGTAGTGGTGAAAAATATTGCAAGAACCTAATGTACACTGATGCAAATGTGTACTACTGTATGTGTTAGTGTAATACATGTATTACAAAAAGTTAGGAATTAATGCTGGTAAGAACTATAACAAAATATGATATACACTACAGTAAATGTGTACTTTATTACAAAGTACTTTATTACAGTGTGAAGCAATACTTGATGATTATTGTACAGTACAGTACAGTATATGGTAAACTGCTTTTGTTGGCATTGGTTCATTTGCCATTATTTTACTTACATATTTATATATTAATAATTTAATATAATTTCTTTATATATTAATACCAATTTAATAGCTTCCTTATATATTATGTATGTCACAGCATGTGCATCTTATAATTAGGCAAATAACAACAAAAATGTAATCTATTAATGCCCTTCCCTCCTGAAGCAGCAGTACTGTACATGTTAATGAATCACTAACGTCTCTAATACAGTATACTGTAATATAATAATGGCTGCCCCTTACGTCCAAGGATGGTCACCAAGACATGAATTTGTCTAAGGTGTAGAAGTTAATGAGCTGCATAAACCAGTGTCAAGGAAGAGTCCAAGAAGACCGGACAACTCGCCAACTGCACTGGCTAACCATTACCCCGGAACACGATCCGCAAATCAATTAACTTCTAGGTGTCCATAGTCTCACCCTGCCCGGGGATTGAACCCGGGTTCACTCAGTTGTGAGGTAAGCATGCTGACCATTACACCACAGGTCGCCATGTACTGGTACTTATTGATGCGCGTGTCAGTGAGTTGTTAATACAGTAAGTTAAAACAGAAGTTCAAAACAAAATATATTTAATTTTTCTTATCTTAACATTATACCTAAAATTATTAACCACTTATATGGCTAATGCCAGACAATTTTTATTTAGCTCAGGGAGGACCTCGTACACAAGGGGTTAAAGTAATCGTCCTTGAGTTTATTAGAATTTTGAAATATAAAATTAAAAAAAAATATATACTGTATATATATATATATACTTTTTTTTTGGGGCTTTTCAGGAGTCATTTCACCCTTTGTGTTTACGTAAACACAAGAAACTGTTCCCTCACTGCTATAATACCCACCATAGTCTGAGGTGACAAGAGCAGGTCCACCTCGCACTCCTTCACAATATCAAACCTGCCCCCCCCCCCCACTACCTCCTAAAATCACTTACTGTATATCATTGTAAATCTCAAAAAATGTCACTCTACAACTTAATATATAAAAAAATTAAGTGAGTGACCTATCAAACATATCCAGTGATCCAGTGAGTGACCTATCAAACAAATCCAGTGAGTGACCTATCAAACATATCCAGTGAGTGACCTATCAAACATATCCAGTGAGTGACCTATCAAACATATCCAGTGAGGGACCTATCAAACATATCCAGTGAGTGACCTATTAAACAAATCCAGGGAGTGACTTATCAAACATATCCAGTGAGTGACCTATTTCATATATCCAGTGAGTAACCTATTGCATGTATCCAGTGAGTGCCCTATTGCATGTATCCAGTGAGTGACCTACTGCATATATCCAGTGAGTGCCCTATTGCATATATCCAGTGAGTGCCCTATTGCATGTATCCAGTGAGTGACCTCCTGCATATATCCAGTGAGTGACCTATCAAACATTCCTATTTAGCATACCCACTGCCAAGCATCACCTCACCAATGATATTATCCACACCGAGAGCTAAGCAGTATTGCCACGTTCAGTACAGTGTGTCTACCATCAAGCATTGCATTTGTCCTGGGTACTCAAAGAGACACATTAAGTTGAGATTATAGGGAATAATTCACAGCATCTATAATTATCATACACAACATAATGTACCATACAGCAACAAATCCAATCCTGTGTTTTGTTTGGTTTGTTTGTTTGTTTGTTTGTTTGATTTTTAATTCCAGGAGGAGAAATTATTCTTACTGTATGTAAGTACTGGTCAAAAAATACGGACAATTTGTCATTAGTAAATAATATTGTGCAACACACAATATATATACATTCCTTTTTGAGATTTTCATAATATTTCAAACTTATATTTCCATACAACCAACTGTAACATACACTATACTATACCCTGCTGCTACCTTGCATATTCTTACAGTTACTGACTTTTGGGTTAAACTAAACACGATAATTCAGATGGAAGTAAATCACCATCAGACTCGTAATAAACATGAAAGTATTACAGTCATGACAAGAGAGTAATGACAAATTTGTAGACTTCAGAGCCGTGAAATAGTGAAGTAATTTTGTTTTACTAAAATTACAGACAACTTCTGCTCTCTTCATACATTTGTCCATCAGTAAGACAATAGCTTCCCACAAAACAAGAGTCCACCCAATGAAAAATTTGACAAAATCATAAGAATATAAGTCATTAAGCAGGACTACACTGTGCCTGTTGCCCACCTTTAAGAAACTGCCAGTCAGAAAGTCATTTGAAGCCACAAGTAACAAGAAGAAGACTGGTCACAGTTATACCTCACCTGTGTTTGTTCAGACTAACCTGATGATAAACTATAACATCAACAACACGTCCAATGCTGGAGAAGCTATATATGCATAAATGGAACACAAGGAATATTAAATATCCACTGACGATGACTGCCATCCCTACAGTTAACTTCCACTGATGATGGCTCATGTTTAAGGGTCAAGCCAAATTCCTCTTAGGAGTTGTGTAGCTACAGAGCTCTGGACACAACACAGTCAATAATAATAACCAGCAGACTTGCCTTACTCCTGCTTCAGATTAGTATTATTAGCTTCAAGTATAGAGTAATTCCTCTATATAAAGTTAACTCACCCAGAAAATGTTATGGCACTTGAGTAAGTGTGTTACTAAGTAAAGTTATTCAAGCACAGAGTGGATCAATTACATAATCATATAACAAGAGCTGGATTGCCCTAAATCCCCTTCCTCCTCCTGCATCATATATGAAGACAAAGACACAGAAGAAGGACTCTGCAATATTAACTCTTGTTATCCAAACCAACTATGAGACTTTTGTTTTTATTTTCTGATTTACCATAAAACGCTAGAATTTTCTGTTGAGTCTCGGAAAAAAAACTGGAGGAGAGAGATTCACAATAATTTCATTACAAAAGGAATTAATTTCTTACACTAATATCTTCATAAATAAAACAACTACACAACACTTAAGTTATAATGTACACTCCGACGAGACTAAAATATTATTGCAAGGGATTTCTTGACGAGGCATAATCATAAAAATCTACCCACAGCTGAGGTATGATTAATAATTATCAATATTAAGAGCTTGTATTTTTTTGTTGCCATATTGTGTACTAAAAAAATCCTCTCACTACAATTAACCAGTCATGTAACACCTCCTGTGTATCTACCAAAGGTTCACATGAGACACAAGATGAAGGACTAGATAAATACATAACCAGGAAGAATATGATACAGTACTTGGGCTAAAACATACAAACATAGGTTTGATATATGTATAGCTAACTTATCACAAAGTTTCCTTGAATGACTAATATTCCATTCAGGAGTTTCTCACTACCACAAGACTTCAACTCGACATTTCAATGATGACCGACAGAATTGAAGAGGTACAGTCCACCTTCACTGGTACATTTACAGGGGCTCATTATATAAACATTCCAATCTTTACATTAAGACACTTATTTTAAAATTGTTTTACTTTGAATCCATAATATGTTTACTATTGCGAGTTTCCTTCCGTCTAATGTAAACAAACATAGAGCTGCCACACTACACAAAACCTGACGAGCCCCTGTAAATGCACTAGTGAAGGGGACTTTACTTGATTGGTAAAATGACCTTCAATACTTCAAATTGAAAACAAACTTGAAAAGCAATACAGTGGGGTATGCTATAACGAATCTAATTGGTTCTAGAACCTTGTTCGTTATAGCATTTGTTCGTTATAGGATTAATCCGTTCCAGGCCCCCAAATACAACCACTTAACACTGAAAAATATAATATAAAATTGTAAAAATTGTAAAAAAGTGCATACATATGCATCTAAACCCCTGAAATAAAGAATATCATTAATACTTGTAATAAAAAAACAATAAATTAGTATAAAAAAAAAAAAATTTTAAATAATGTTCGTTGTAGGAGTTTCGTTCGTTATAGCATTCTCAATTTTATAGGTAAAACCGTTCGTTATAGGAATATTCGTAGTACAGTAGGATCCGTTCGTTATAGCATACCCCACTGTAGAAGCGCCGATTAAGACAAAATATATATTACTACATCTCCTCTATGCTAAAAGTGGTTGATAAAGTCTCATTCAGTATTCTGAAATAAGTTCAAAAAGCTTATTTCAGAAATTATCTCTTGACGGTGAGCTGATGGGAAGGTTCTACAATGCTGATTTTAACAAACTTTTTCAATAAACATTTTTGGATAAACAAATTACAATACATTGAAATAAAATTTTGGTATTTCAAGAGATAAGTAAAACTAGAGCGTCTTTGTCGTATACTTGTGTTGCCAAGATGGGACAGAAATCTTACAGAAGCTCAAGAACTGTACCTTGTTTAGCCACAGGAAGCATTACCTCTATTAGCCCATGCACAGTACAGTACATCAAGGTAAACCAATAAAAAATTATTATGTCCAACTTGAACCTTGAGTAGATACAACATACATGTATTAATCAGATCAAAGTTGTGAAAATGACAATCATAATTCACACAACAGATAACACAGAGAAGGCAGATCTTATTACGAGTACTGTATACAGTACTGTACTGTGTCTCCCAAGATGGAAACATTCGTTTACAGTTAAAATATTAAACATACAATAATTATAAGAAAAGAGAACAAAGGTTACTGGACCACACAGATGATGCACCAACACCTAATACAGTATGAGAATAGTTAGTTAACACTGGAAGTCTTAACCATTAACCGGCAGCCGAGGACCCCCCCCCTCCCCGTGCATAAAAATGGAATGCAAGGAACATGAAACTTTCTCTGATGATGGCTGTCGTCCCTACAGCTAACTTCCACTAATGATGGGTGCTGTTTAAAGCTTAAGACCAGCAAATAACACGTATAATACACATCAAAATCCTACACACCTAAAACATTTAAAAACAAATTAAGATGAAAAATTATGACCAACAATCAATTAATAGTAATAAATGTTTTGACAGAAGATACAGACACTGAACTGCTCCTCCAGCAGTGTGTGAGGTGTACGACAGTTTCCTCAAGGCGCTGGCCATGTATATCAAGTCTATGGAGTCGTATCACCTTTACTTCCCCTTCATTAATTACAGTAACCTATTCGTGCATCTCCTCTATCTGCTTCATCATTAAGAAAGTTCCCTCCAATAAGGCTGCTTTATATTTACTCTCAGCTGTCACCTTGACCTAACATCTAGCTACCATCTCAAACCTAACCTCCTAAAGCCATTAATGCTAGAAAGAAACACCAATTACTACACTTCTACACATTATCTATAAAATACTCTCATATTTCTTCAAATCTACAAATCACTTACATTACATCTGATAGAAAACTTCCCCCTATTCAAATACATTGATGCCTTAAGCCTAGAGACAGTACAGTATACTGTATGAGTAAAGCTTAGTACAGGTTGTATATGAGTCAACATTTTATGTGCCCATCAGCAAACTTCCTACATAATGGCGTGATTGTCTTATATTTCTTTAAAAGCAGATCCCAAGGCCCGTCCCTGGACCATTAAGTTGATGATATTCACCATTTTTTTTTCAGTGATGATGATCTAATTTAACCAATATTTAAGATACATACACGGTTACCTACGACTTCACTTTAGTGCTGTACAATACTTTTCCTAATAAACAGTAGTTCTATCAATCAAAACATGTTAACCTACACCACTGACTGATGCCCTTTACTGAGATAACGGACTGTGAGGTCATCAGCTCATTTCCTCACCACACATTATACTTCAGACACAAATGACAATGTTTGGGAATCCTATATTGGATCTTTCTCTTCCTTTGCCTTACTCATATAACATAAATCATCATTGTTTATTTGACAGTTTTGTACGAATAATTAATAAAATGAAAATTGTGGTACTTATATAAGAGTGTAAACAAACAAACACACACTTTCCTCCACACGTGTTAAGTGTTTCAGCGACAATTATATCCAAGTGGGTCTGTGCATATGTGAGATGTGCTAACTGAAGCTGAGTGTGTTGTGGGTGGAACCAGGTAAGGCAGAGTAAAGTTTGGTTAGGTAAGGTTAGGTAAGGTTAAGTCAGGTAAGGTAAGGTAGAGTAAGGTTTGGTTAGATAAAGTCAGGTCAGGTCAGGTAAGGTAAGATTGGGTTATATATTCTATTCAGTAAGGTGAGGTTAAGTCAGGTTATACAGGTAGATAGGTGAGGTAAGATTAGTCTAAGCTTGACTAAATTAGGTTAGGTTGGCTTAGGTTAGATTTGGTTAGGTTGGGTTAGGTTAGGTTGGGTTAGGTTAGGTTGGGTTAGGTTAGGTTATGTTAGGTTAGGAATGAAGATGATATAAAGCAATTACTAGACCATCACTGACTTAACTCTCTATATTACCCCTAACTTGTGCAAAACATTCTACTGTGACCATCATCATTATCTCTGATCAGTGTCAGATCCAGAAATTTGTACAACATATTATTCATTTTACTTTCACATACATAAACTATATCAAAATAAAAACTTACACATATTGGCGGCCTATACTGTACTGTGTGAGAGAATGCGCGACAGTCGGCACTGTTATAAGTTACGCTGCTTATATATTTTCTGTTTTTTGTGCACCTTATTGTGATTTTCTTATATTTCTGTGCGTTACCTAAACTAACTGTGCTCTCTCTCTCTCTTGGTCAAAACCATTACCTAGACTGTACAGGTACTCAGTTAAAACCATTAGCTAAACTAACTGTATACAGTACTCGGTAAGTCAAAACCAGCGTACAGTATTAATGAGTTTGGGGTAACCGTGAATCCAGACTTTATAAGGCCATTAAGCAACTCGTCTGCTGTACAGTACTTCCTAATTGACTCATATCGTGTCATAACTGAGGATGGATGACGTGAGTGATTCATCCTCCATGGTGGCATTATGACAAGAAGCAGCAGCCATCTGTCACAGCACAATGATCGGATACCATAGCAAAAGCCCTGCCAGATGAAACACAATCCTCATAAGCCAAGAAATGCCAATTCAAAATAGTATGGTTCAATACTCTGCTTCATTCGTCAAATTAAAAAAAAAATTAATCATGAATCTTATTTATATTTTGAAAAATGGAAATATGAAGATTCTGCTTCATAGGACTGCGATTATCCACACTATTATAAGATTACAAAACTAACATCTGATAACTAGTTAATTGGTCACATCCGGGGTTCATAGTTGTTGTGATACTGTGTTTAAGACCGTGTGTGTGTGTCATACATTCCAACTTAAAACACAAATTCAAGTACGCTGGAGCAGGGGTTTTCAAACTATGGGTCCCGACCCTTCAGTGGGTCGCGAAATAAATAAATTGGGTCGCAAAATAAAAATGGGTCGCGAAAATAAATAAGAAAAAATAAATAAAATGGGTCGCGAAAATAAATAAGAAAAAATAAATAAAATGGGTCGCGAAAATAAATAAGAAAATAAAAATAAATGCACCATAATTCAAGTAGAAATGGATCATGAGAAATTTACATGAATTTTGTCAATGCTAAATAAAGGAAAATTGTGAACAGTGTTTGTCTTTGATTTACTCATTTCATATCATTACACTTCGGTTTAATGGGTCGCAATTCAAATTGTTGTTCTGGCTGTGGGTCGCAGTAAAAAAAGTTTGAAAAACACTGCACTGGAGGATACAGGCAAATACATCTTGTCCAGCATGAATGTGAATTATTTAGTCCCATTAAAACATATAAACTGTAAATGTCTTCTTTATACACCCACATACACAAAGACACACTGTTAATACCCTTTACACATACAGTCCTCTTCACTAGTGGGTTTACAGGGGCTCATTATATACACATTCCACAAATCATTACATCAAGATATTTGTTGTAATATTGTTTTACGTTCATATGTTTACTACTGTGAGTTTCCTTCTGTCTAATGTAAACAAACACAGAGCTGCCACACTGCACAAGACCTGATGAGCCCCTGTAAACGCACTAGTGAAGGGAACTGTACCTAACCTAACACATACACAGGGTCCAAAAACATCCATCTTGTCAACGTCACACCCGACACGACCCTTAATGCCGTCTCCTACAGAAGGCATAGCAGCCATCCACGTTAACTACCATGGCATCACATAACATATTTTACACAGTATGGTTATAAAAAAGACACAAATTAGTACTGTGTTGTTGCAACTTACTGTATATCACAGCTCATCCACAACAGTTGAAAAGGAAATTTAACACTTGAAGGTGACAAACACACCACCTCAACACACAGGGTAATTCCATAATTACTCAGATAATTGTAACGTGGTATGAAATGATTGTTACATACCTCTCAGACTTTCGAAACTCCTGACATTAATTTAAAATACCTGTATTGACATTTTTTTTACCTGCATGTTGAGTTACTTTTATTATTTTCTTAGCCGTCATCTTCTCCATAATCATAGTCATCGTCGTCATAATCTTCCCCGTCATCGTCGTCCTTGTTACCCGCTGCATCATCTCCGTCCTCCTCGTCTTCGTCCAGTAAGAAGTCCGAGAGAAAATCACGGAGTTCTTGAGCAGACTGGAGGCGGCCCCCCGGTGCTGCCTCGTCCACACACTCAGCCAACAGCTCCTCTACCGTGGCCCTGTCAGCTGCCGGGATGTTGTGTAGCAGACCTGTGGGAGGAAGACTGTGAGGCGACACCTAAGGGTGGAGGCAGTGACACATGTGTTTTCATGTGTCACAGTCGACAAAAAAGTTTCGAGTGTGACGACAGACAAAAAAGTGCAGAAAAATCCCTGACAAAATTCTGTAGTATATTTAACATAAGCCGATTTAAAGAACTCTCGATTTAGCCGAAGGAATTTTTCCGTAATTTTTCACTCAATTTAAGGCGTTTATTGTAAGGCGTTTTAAGATGCACGGAATATCTAATGTGTTAGCTTTCTCGGACATCATTAAAAAATAGGACATTGTACCGCGTTTTGGGAATAACTGTTGTACAAGTCTTCAGAAAACAATCAAATTAGGAGAACTGTTATTTGGACACAATACAGAAAGAAATAGTGAAGAAAATATATAGAAAATTATGGAAAGAAAGACAAAAAAGGAAAAAAAGTCAATCAGTCACCAATAAATAAGAATAAAACAAAAAATCGAGCCCGCTGTAAAGGTGATTTCTTCCGGACTTCATCTTCTCTTGCGGCTAGGTGTTTGCATAATTGTGCCAGAAATTAATTTTTGCACTTCCAGAACTGTAATCAACTTGTTCACCCTTATTTAAAGCATCTTATGAGTAATGATATTAAAGTTTTAATCCTATTTGAGTAATTATCATTATTGTTACACCAAAAGTCACCAACAACTAATGATATTGGACTGTGCCCACTTAAAAGGGTGGAGTCTAAACGGGTTTCAACTGGGCGTAATCCTTTTCAATTCTTTCACGCTTTGCTCCGTGTTTTAGGTCCTATCCAATATACAGTGATCCCTCGGTTAACGAGATTTCGGTTAACGATTTACCTTCCATAAGATTCTTAACTTCGGTTAATGAGCAATCCCTCGATTAACGAGTTTTTTACGAGCCGACTTCAACATGTTTTCGCTTGCATTTGGCGGTCCGCCAATACAGTAATCGGTTTTGGGGCTTAAATTCCTTACTATTTTAGTAAATATCAAGAAGTTTATACTATTCAATAATTTTAAAAGTTTAATATTAACTTTTTTAGTCATTTTAACAATTATTGAACATAATTGAAGGTAAAGAAACTAGTTTCTGGCGTGCCATCCAGCCTGTTAACACACCAGACAGGCGTTAGTCTCTCTCTGTTGAGACTCTCTTCAACTAAAAGCTTCTTTTCTGTGTTTCCAAGCAAATTATTGGTCACTTTGAAATTTATTTTACATATTGACAATATATAATGCAGTGCAGTGTTGATTTAAAGAAAATAATCTTGAATTACACCAAGAGAACTAAAATTTTATGGGTGAAATGGTGCCATGGGGTGACTTCTCTTCCACCCCAATGCCTTCTCTTCTCCCTTCTCCTCCACCCCCATTCTAATTCCCATCAACATCAACATCATCCAGGAGCCTTCTACATACACACCTCAAAGTAAGTGAACTTTTCTACCTTTTTTGTTGAATTTAGGAAATTTTCGGTGAGCTGGAACCAATTACCCAAAAACCCATTGAAACAATGGTTTCGGTTAACGAGTTTTTCGGTTAACGAGTTTTTCGGTTAACGAGCAACCTGCTGGAACGAATTGTGCTCGTTAACCGAGGGACCACTGTACTATCGTGTATAGAATTATTTTTATTACATCAGTTTTTTATTGCCTTACATGCCTCCAACTCTTCAATATTAATCAAAATATTCTCCATAAGCGGACACGATCCACTTATTTTCACCGGAAGAAATCGCCAATTGGTTGTTAGCTATTTGTGCCGCTTGGGCCCTGCACAAAGCTAACGCCCGATTGAGGCGTTAGCTTTTCCCTCTGAACGAGTCATGCGCACAGCTCAAAAGCAGCGTCTGCGCATACAGAATAGCTAACGCATTAGCTATTCTGTGCATCTAAAATGCCTTACAATAACTGCCTTTACTGAACCAGTCCGCTAAATCAACATTAATTCTGTTAATACCACTTCCTCTCTTAGACTTCTGAGAGACTTTCAGCATAATGTCTAAGCACAGTAGTTAGTTGGCCAAGAGGTAGCAGTGAACAACCCACACGGTGGTGGCGGGACACAGACTGAGTGGATGCAAACAAACCCCACACACCAAGCAGCGTATTTGAAGTGGAATTTAACGGAATCACTCGATTTAGCGAATTAGTTTGCTAAATCGAGCTTAAATAACGGAAAAGTTCTATTTAACAGAAATTTTGATTTAACAGGAAAAAGTGGCTCGAATTAGTTCGTTAAATCGAGAAAATACTGTAGTACAGTAATATCACCGTTAGCCGGAATCCCTCAAACCCGGAACTCTCCGACAGCCGGAAGTGAAATTTTCTCTGAAAATCATTCCCAAAGCCGGAATTTTCAGGAAGATTCCGGCTTTGAGAAAGATTTTCCGAGAGCCACATTTTCTGAAATTCCAAAAAAACATTTCTGTTACCCGGAAATTTCCAGGGATGAGGGAAATTTTTCCAGCTTTGAGAGAGTCGTCTCGTCACCCGGAAATCTCTCATTCCCGGAAGTGATCTGTACCAATTGTTCCGGCTAACGGGGATATCACTGTACCGTATACTGTAATCATTAAGCTGCCTGACGACCACCGTAGAGTTAACTCACCCTTCGTGGTGCGAGGATGTTGTTGCTGACCCGCGCTGCTGGTGAAGTAGTCGACATACTTGTGCTGTTCCATGTCACTAAGGATCATAGCACACACGGCTGCATACATCAGGTGGCCGACGTCTTCCACGCGGGAACATATCTCCTCCGTGTCGTGGCCTTCTCTGTAAACTTCCCCGGTGAACTTCTGGAAACACTCTTTGTTGCACACCTCCTGTACCCGGTTCTCACTGCCGTCTTCGTAGTCACCTGATGAACAACATTTGATAAGATAATATCAGGTCAGCACAAGTGTATTGTACCAAAACCTGTTATTTGTGTTTATATTTTTAATTACGGTACGGTAATCTTATAAACTTTTTCCCACTCTCATCAGGGCAGCTGGAGCCAAGAGCAGACATGCACACAAACATTTTGTTAATTTTATGCTTAATGTTGTAATATTTGTGTTCTGCTGTGACACACACACACACACACACACACACTACATCCTTGACCATCGAAGGGTCAAGACGTACCTGGCGCTCCTCTCGGAGCAGCCAGGTCAACTGTTAAGTTGGCTCATACCAACCCCCTCCCCTGAACCCTCCTCCCCACCGGAATATCAACAAGTTCTCGGCAGAAGTTACAACTTCATTTAGGAAAGGAATGGAACCAGTGTTAAACAGAGGTGAACAGTGCTTAAGTCAGTGAGAACAACTCAACAGTAACAGTCGTACCCAAGTTAACCTTCACACAGTGAGGTCCCAGGTACCCAGTGATAACGGCCCGTGAGACCCAACAACATCCAGCGATGTGTTAATCCGTCTACAATAGGAAGGCCTGGGACCAAACCTCACTCATATAACACCATCTGTGAAGGAATTACTACACCACGTAAGGCCCCCTCATAACACCATCTGTGAGGGAATTACTACACCACGTCAGGTCCCTCATAACACCATCTGTGAGGGAATTACTACACCACGTCAGGCCCCTCATAACACCATCTGTGAGGGAATTACTACACCACGTGAGGACCCTCATAACACCATCTGTGAGGTAATTAAACCACATGAGGTCCCCCATAACACCGTCTGTGAGGGAATTACTACACCATGTGGTCCCTCATAACACCATCTGCGAGGGAATTACTACACCACGTCAGGTCCCTCATAACACCATCTGAGGGAACTACTACATCACGTGAGGTCCCTCCTAACACCATCTGGGAGGGAGTTACTACACTACGTGTTTGCTGTTCAACACCTACATTAATCTGTATGTTCACTGTATGTTCCTTTACCTTTCTCTAATGAAGGCTTTTGTTAAACCACCAATGTATGAAATAAGTCATTTATGTCCAATGTATATTTTCAGCCTTCGGGCTGCAGAACTTTTTCAATAAACCGTTAATTATTATTATTATTATTATTATTATTATTATTATTATTATTACACACACACACACTACAATGAAACTTGCTGTGCTCTGTGATGGCACTACAAGGCCACCCCACCTCAGCTTATTTCACCTCGGGAATAGCCTACCCTAATACTAACCTAACCTGACCTAATCTAACCTAACCCCCCAGGTAGCATTAGGGTGTTTAATCATCAGGTGAAATAAGCTGGGGTGGGGTGGCTAATCTTCATGTGATTCTCTATTTTTCTTATAAACACCAACCATAAATGCATTCGGCTGTTCCTTGCACCCTAGTACAGAAAATAACTTCCCTCTCAAATATCTGGCGTGAAGTAAACTTACCTCTAAACAAACTCTTGTCCACAACCGCCATGCTAGCCAGGTCAGTCAACACCACCTCTCCCTCCTTGTTGACGGCTAGCTTCTCCAACGACCACGACCCATAGAACAGGTACCAGTCCGGGTCATCTTCCTGTGGTGTAAAGTTTAATAATGTAGACTTATAGTACACACGAGAGTATGAGGAGGTGAAGGGAGGAGAGAGAGTAAAGGAGGAAGGTATAGAGTAAAGAACATAAGAATGTAGTAGACTGCAGCGGGTCATACTGGGCAGTCCCATTTACACCCAACCCCTATCGTTCATATATCCATCCAACTTATGTTTGAAGCTATCCAGCGTATTCCAGTTAATGATGATGTTTGGTAACTTGTTCCACTCATCCACTACTCTATTTCCAAACCAGTGTTTACCTATCTCGCGCCTAAATCTAACTTTGTCTAATTTAAAACCATTGTTACGAGTTCACTCCTGGTTGGATTGTTTGAGTACCTTTGTTATATCACCTTTGCTTAGCCCTGACTTCCATTTATACACCTCTATCATATCGCCCCTCACTCTACGTCTCTCGAGGGAGTGCAAATTAAGATGCTTTAACCTGTCTCTGTACTCAAGGTTCCTAATGCCCGGGATTAGTCTTGTCATTCTCCTCTGAATTCTTTCTAAGGATTCTATATCCATTCTGTAATACGGTGACCGGAACTGAACTGCATAATCCAAGTGAGGTCTCACAAGCGCAAGATATAGTTTTAGGATGACCTCGTGAGAGGAGGAAAGAGAGAGTAAAAGAGGAAGGTACAGTATAGGGAGTGAGAGAAGGAATGAAGGAAGTACAGTATTAATAAAACACATCTGGAGTGAGTAAGACAAAGTAATCCTTGTTCCTTAAGACACCATCATCTCTACAAGAGATACGATGATGTTTATGTACAATTTTAAGTCTTTTGCTGATAAAAAAAGAGAAACAGGATCAAGTTTGTTATGTTAGTATGTTTCAGAAGGGAAATAAGAATGGAATCATCTTACCATAAAGTCATCGACCATAGTCAGGATCTGGGCGGCGAGCGAGGCACGAACGTTGAAGGGCTCACCCAGGAGGAAGGCCAGAGGAGTCATCTCGTCCTCTAACACTCCCAGCCGGCCACACACACCAACTAGTCGAGGGAAACCGACATTGAGGCTCGCCTTTGTCAACAACTGGAAATATTTACCAAGAGAAACAAGATAAAAGGGATACAGTGTAGTGGTGTAGTTTCCAAAAATATGAATTTTCTTTAGAAAAAAATTAGTGGCAAGGCATCAACTACAAGGTCCTGAAGGTGCCAGATGTGAGAGGTCTTACTGTATAATATTGTCATAACATTAAGTATTATGTTATGCTGACACAAGTTCTATTGCACAATAAACAGGACAAACCTTGAGGACGACAATGTCTGGAGCGATGGCCAGTGTTGTGAACAAAGTAATTCTCTCGCCTTGACTCAGGTTGTGGTCATCGTTATCGTCAAAGGATCGTTCAATAACAGTAAGAAGCTTCTCACTTGGACACATTAACAACCTGAAAATAGCACACAAATAAAATATCTTCACAACACACAACACAGAAATCATAACTAGACTGTGGCCATTCATCACCACCTAAATGATTATGTCCTACACTACACCACATCAGAGTCAGGGACCAATAAAGTTGGACATATAGGGAGCCCCCCCAAGTTCGTGGATTTTTATTTCACGGTTCTCTATTATTCGCGGATGACACCCTGGATGTACCCAAGAATGTCTGTGGGTAGTTTTAAAGTTGCCGGCATTTTCTTGGCTGGGACAGGGAGAAATTCGTTCTAGAGACAGTAATTTCTTTTACCTGTATTGTATGTAAGTGTGTGTGTTTGTGTGTAGACACACACACGCACAAAAAAAAAACATACAAATAAATAATAATTGGAGAATACTCTCACAAATATTCAGAAGCAAATTATTAAAAATGTAACAGTCTACCCTCAAGTCTGTGCTCTACTACGTTATTAATAGAGGACGGACTTGAGGGTAGACTCAAATTAAAAAAAAAAATCTAATTTTCTGTGAGAGTATTTTCTAATTATTATTTATTTGTATGTGTTTTGTGTATGTGTGTGTGTGTGTGTGTGTGTGTGTCTACACACAAACACACACACATTTCTTTGTACACAAGTATAAATTACCCCCCCCCCTCCCCTCCCTGGTCCGCGAATGTTATTCGCGGATTTGGCAATTCGCGGCCATTTTGAAAACCTAACCCCCGCGAATTTGGGGGCCCCCTATACTGTATTGTTTATAATACTTGTCTGATATCTTGTTTCAATGTCTATATACAGTACTGTATATGTTTAGTTTAGTTAAAATCATTGTTTTTAATTTGATTTATTGTACATATATAGTATTGACAATGTCAGGAGCATCCACACTCACACCCTTACTGACTGACATACTCACTCACACCCTTACTGACTGACATACTCACTCACACCCTTACTGACTGACATACTCACTCACACCCTTACTGACTGACATACTCACTCACACCCTTACTGACTGACATACTCACTCACACCCTTACTGACTGACATACTCACTCACACCCTTACTGACTGACATACTCACTCACAACCCACCAAGTGATTATACCACATCTTCCTCTCATCTGACAGGTCAACATCACTGTCTTAATGGACATATTTCTGTACTCTGTTAAGGCATTATTGCCTCTTACTCATCAATGACTCACACACACACACACACACACTATAATTACAAACCCACATTAAGTTATACAGGGTATATATAACAGTGTAGGTATAACAAGGTAAAACTATAGTGTTAATTATTGCAGGTACACAGGAACTTTTCTAACACTGTAAAATTAATGAACATGGTGTCTGTAAGGTTGATCAAGGGTTCTATAGTGTAATAATAAAGATGACACCAGCAGGAGGACACCTACGGGTACTGGGTGCGGGGGATCCCAACAACACGTAGTAGGTGGTGTAAAACCTGAGTCGTCAATGGCTGGGGTCTTGCCAAGAACGATCTGTACGCTGCCGACCCAACGCTGCACCCCGTGCCCAGGCTGGCATTCATACAAACGGCTTCATCCAGCCGACTGAACCGGTCACCGAGAGGAACCTGTGAGTTTTATTAAAGTTCTGTAGCCTTTAATATCAAATGAAAACATGTCGAATATAGTATTTGAAACATTTATCTCATTATGAAAAGTCATAAAAAAATTAATGGCTTATAATTATAGAACAGTACTACATCAACTAAGAAAATTACGTACATTGAAAAGATTTACGCCCGTATTATTAAACAACTTCTTCCCTTGAAGAGGGTTGTCATGTTTCAACCTGAGTTTTAAACTAAATGAGTCCTGAGGGACACCACAGTACAGTACTTAATGGGGTGGGGTGGCGGTAAAATTAACTAATTCCAATAAAATTAATTTATAATATTGGAATTACAGTATAGTTAATTTTACCGCCACACCGCCCCGTTAAGTACAGTACTGCGGTGTCCTTCAGGACTCATTTAGTTTAAAACTCGGGTTGAAACACGACGACCCTCTTCAAGGGAAGATGTTGTTAAATAATACGGGCATTTGAGGCTACAATACTGGATATGTTCCAAAAAATTTTAAATACATTTTCTATAATCATTGATTTGTTTGTGTACATCTTCATATAACAAAATAGTACAGGGTATTCTGTGATGTGTGAGTGTGGGGGAGCTTACTATTGGTCCTGAACTATGAATTCAAGATCTCAAGCCCTGGACGAGGGGTTAGTAGGTACATTACTGTATCTGTTTCAACTCTTTATACACTCTATCCATTTTTACGTCTGTTACCACCTTGATCATATCCCTTATTTCACCTTCCTAATTCTTTCATCTAATACATCTATCTTTCTCAATATCATATACTAGAAGCTCCATTTTTTCCTGTTTCTTAATATCAAGTGTTTCAGCTTTTGCCGCACAATTAAATAGTGCTGGTGTTATACACTAGCTATGGTGGGTACAGGAGAGATAGACCTTGTTCACTGCCAAGGTTCTGTTCCTCAGAAACCTTGAGATGTGCAAAACTAATATATTAAAGCGTTATCTTCCTGTTTGGGTGAGTTTGTGGGTACTGGGGCTGAATTTTTGTACAGAAACACTATAAATACAGCATAAAATACAGTAGAGAGGCGAGTGTATGTTCTCCTCTCATGGTCAATCATCAACTGTTGTTCCTTCACCAAACTCTTGCTGTAAAAAGTTATACATTTTCACCTCTAAAATTATCAAACTTCTGCTGCCGCTTCACAGGGGCATGAAGGGTTCTCACCTTGACTGAAAGTTTATGCATGTCTCCTAAGTAGGCCTCATACATGGCTGCTCCATCTTGTTTACTAGGAGTGTCCGATGCCAAGGTCAAGAAGCCGGCGGAGACGTCCTCACACAGGTCGTGGCCAAAACACAGAGGGCACATCTCTTCCTGGATGCATGAAGGAAAAATAATTGCATCAACCTACACTCTCACAAAAAATAATATAATGCACAACTTTTGAACAGCTTAAAAAAAAAAATAGCCCTAAGACAGTCCTATGTGTTACAGAGCCATACAGTGTTTCATTTGCTAGGGTCCTGCAGCTGTTGCCTCATAAAAAACCTTAAATGTAACACAATACATCAGTAACAATCCCTAAAAGAGTTCTGGGCCAGACACTTCTCAGAAACATCAGTATATCTTGTCTATACATTATTTATGTTAGTTACATCACCCACTTAACTCCTCGAGTACTGGGCTCTTTCTCTGGGGTGAGCCAATTAAAATACAAGTGGAGTCTCCGTACTGAAGGGGTTAATGCAGCTTCAGGAACTAATTTCTCTTGAAGGTAACAACAATTTATGTTCTTTCAGATATCCACAAAATAATTCCACAGGGTTAATGATTTCATACAGTATACAGGTACTCTTCGACTTACGACCTACTCGACATACGACCACCCGGACATACAACCGCCTCGGTCATACCAAAGAATTTTCAAATTAGTTACGTATTTTCCAGTACCGGAACGTTTCCGTCCCGTACGAGAGCGTGGCGTGGGCTGGGCCGCCTCGTGGTGTACAGCGTCCATGCCATAGTACGCTCAGTTGGTGTTTGGCCGTCGTTGTTGTCGGTAGTGATCGCGCTGTGTACTGACAATATTTTCAATATTTTCGGTTCTAATTCCCTTTAAAATGACTGGCAAGCGTAAAAGTGAGAGTGCTGGTGGTGCTCAGAAGAAACAAATGGCAGAGGCATTTGCTACTATTAATAAGGGGATGCAAATGTTTGACGAAATTGATCAAAATGTTGAGCATTTTGCAAAAGTTGACAGAATGATCCAAGATGCACTTGCTTGCTACAGGGATATTCACAATGAAAAGAAAAGGCAAACTGTGCAGTCTAAATTGGACACATATTTTAAGGCGACCCCACTGCTGTCTCCTCACGCCCCACCACTGCTGCCTCTTCACTCCCTAAAGATGAGCCAATACCTTCAACAAGCAAGTATGTTAGCCTGTCTGAAGAAAGCGACATTGATGACCCACCCAGCCGTCTCCTTCTCTGCTTCATCCAATTAATGTAGTCTCCATGTTTAATTAAAAAATTATTGGGGCCCAGTGTGCATTCAGCTGACTAAATTAAAGGTAAGTGCACAGTAACACTTTACAGTATTAATTTTTCATTATTGATTACTTTTACTGTACTGTATTTCATTTTAGATTTTCTATGTATTATTTTTTGCATTTTCGACTTACCTGTACGACCAATTCAACATCCGACCAGGATTTGGTTCCCTAACTCCGTCGTAAGTCGGGGACTGCCTGTATATATATTATATGGTCTTTTGGAATAATAGATTTTGTAATGTTAATGATAAATAATAATAATAATAATAATATTAATAATAATAATAATAATAATAATAATAATAATGGTTGTTGGAATTAAGTATGAAGAACCTCCACAGATTCTCTATTCATTATCATTCATTCATTTATCTTTACTTTTCTCACAAAACACAAAACAGATCTCACACAATCTTTACCTTGGCCATATCCTGGAAGAGATCAGTATAAGTATTGGTCCCCGCTGCCTTCTTCTTCTTCTTCGTCGCCCCACGACCGCTGTGCTGGGAGGCGGACAGCACCGGGGAGTCGATATTGATGCTGTTCTCCCTCACACCGCTCACCCTTTTTTCCGGGATCTTGAGGGAGCCGGGCAGGTTCTGGTGGGTCGCTACAGTCCCGTCGTCACCCTCCCACACACGCACCACCACCAGCACCAACATGACAAACGACACACACACAAACAGCTTCTGATAGTGAATCCTTAACAGCTGCATCTTGTGAGGTAAGGTAACTGTGTTCACTACTTAAATGTTAATTCTTCTTCAACTATACAGATTATTTGATCACAATCCAAAACAATTAACCATATCTTACTACACAGTGTTAAGAGTAATGTGGTTCATGTGAGAGTTATATTATGGTTTTCTGTTCTGTTGGGGAATTTCAATCACCATCATAACTGTCAGGAGCCCATCACCTGCAAATAAAGGCAATAATAATAATAATAATAATAATAATAATAATACTAATACTAATAATAATAATAATAATAATAATAATAAAAACAATAATAATATTAATAAAAACAATAATAATACTAATAATACTAATACTAATACTAATAATAATAATAATAATAATAATAATAATAATAATAATAATAATAATAATAATAAAAACAATAATAATACTACTACAGTGAACCCTCACTTTACGCGGTCAATTGAACCCACGGCGGCCCACGTAAAGTGAGAAACGTGTAAAGTGAACAATATAACATATGGGATTAATTGAAATAGAGACCGGGCCGAACCCCAAACTCCACTTTTTCAGACACAATACCTACGTTGTAGTAAAATAACTTCTTAATTTTATGATGGTATGCACACACAATTAATAATTAAGAGAAATATCAATAATATTAGATGTTTTAACACTTACATTAGTAGAAAAGATAGCTGGGCACACGGGGATGGGGGGTTGGTTCCAAGGCAGAGGGCAGATTATTGGCCCTCACCTGTATCACTTGTATCAATTGTATAACTATCCACCACAGAGGCTTGCAGGGCCTCATTGTCAAACCCCTCAAAGTCCATATCATGTCCTCACTATCATTATCACTATCACTGACTTGGGCCGGCTGTGGTGAGTGGCGGGTGAAAAACTCGGTAATGTTTTGATGACTGGGCAACCTTGTGCGCACCCTGCTCGCGCCGCTCTCCGCGTAAAAGGGTACACACACCGCGGAAAGTGAGCATTCCGTGTTCGGCAGGGTACCGCGTAAACGTGGAAACGCGTATAGTGGGACCGCGTAAAGCGAGGGTTGACTGTACTAATAATAATAATAATAATAATAATAATAATAATAATAATAATAATAATAATAATAATAATAATAGTAATAATAAATACTACTGTACTACTACTAATAATAATAATAGTAATAATAAATACTACTGTACTACTAATAATAATAATAATACAAATAATAATAATAATAATACTGTAATAATAAACAAACTCAACAGTTATTAAAGATGTGGATAGATTGATCTGTATATTTATTCAGTAAAATTGTGATACAAATTCACGTTGGCTCAACAAGCACAGAGAGAGAATGGTCAAT
Source organism: Homarus americanus (assembly GCF_018991925.1). Classification (NCBI taxonomy): domain Eukaryota; kingdom Metazoa; phylum Arthropoda; class Malacostraca; order Decapoda; family Nephropidae; genus Homarus; species Homarus americanus. The sequence continues at coordinate 876,992 of NW_024722227.1, forward strand.
TTTAAGTCGAGGATGCCAAAGATGCGGACAGTAGTGAGTTACTATAGCATTTTTGTGTTTTTTTTTTTTTTGGTGATTTATTCACTGTTACGAGGATTTACTCACAATTTTTTAGAATATTTAATAAGCATTCCATGTACAAATGTACTGTATATATAAAACTGATATATACTGTACTACTTGAATTCGATACTTTAATTGCAAAAACTGTGAGGTTAGGTTCCTACATATATTTTTTTGCTGGATGAACGAAGATCAAAATACAGTTATATATAATGTGGTACAGTATAGTATGTCACAACTTTATGTCAAATTATCTGCACTGTTTCCTTATGTGTCTTTTGTTTAAGATGATAAAATGCCTTGGATCACCTGAAGATCAGGAAGGAAGGTTAGCAAAATGGTAGTTAATCTTAACCCTTTATAGAAGGCAAAGTATCCCTTAGGGATTTAATTCTGGCTAATGCCAGGGGATTTTATTCAGTTGAGGGGAGCCCCTGCCCACTAAAGGGTAAAGGTGAAATAAGCAGAGTTGTAAAAGGTACTGGACTTTGTTACTTAAGTTACATTGTTACATTGGCAAAATGTTACTCGAGTAGAAGCAAAAGTATCGAAAGTTCAATGTACTCGAGTAGAAGCAAAAAATTATCTCATTCATTAAGTATGGTACTCAAGTACTGAAAGTATAAAGTAACAACAAAATTATTTATTGTCTCAAATATTAATATTTTTCCAGAGTAAATTATAAAAAACAAGTTAAGTAAACATAAAAATAAAAGTCACAGCATTACACATGTTTATTTGCAAATCTTTCTATTGAGATTAATCAATAAAAAATTCTTAAAATTATGACTGTCCAATCAGGATCTTTTAGGACTAAATAAAAGCCCAGCATGACTAAACAGCGCTCACAAGCAGCAGACGTGAAGAAACACTTGTGATTGGTTAGCTCCCAAGTTTGTCCTCTATTGTTTGGGTCATGTAACGAGTTTTGTTTTTTCAATTGTATTGGAGTAAAAGTATCAGAAAACCATACTTAAGTAAAATTAAAATTACTGAGAAATTGGAGGAATTTTTAAAAAGTAAATACCTGTACTGTACCCAAAAATGTTACTTGATTACAGTACTCAAGTAAATTTACTTAGTTACTTTACAAATCTGGAAATAAGTTGAGGTTTAATCTTCAGGTGATCCAGGGTACTTTATTGTACAGGTAATTGTAGAGCTGGTGGTCCGGCAGGTGTCGTTGCTGCCTCTGGGGCGGAAACACCAGGTAACAGCCCAAAATATCATTGGCTCATGGAGTGTGAAATAAATAATAATTAAGGTAAGTTTTTCTGTTTGAAATGGTATTGCTTCACTTAATGGTTCGTATGGTGACTTTAAATACAGTACAGCAATGTGATGGTTTATGTTGATGTCGTGAGTTAGCGAACAACTGTGAATCATGTAGACAATGTTCAAAATTAAGCTCATGCACATGGCTAGACTACCATCCCGACAAGCTTTGTTATTTCATCAAATTTGTTTATTTCTTCCTCATTTGGATGTACTGTACCACACTCAAAAAACTATCTGGACTCGAGGGATCGATGAATTTCATAATGAACACTGTGACTCCTGTTGTCTCGGTAGGGTTGTCAAAATCAATCATCCGTCGAGTCATATTGTCTCCACAACACAATTTTGTAGATACTGTAGTTTTATGAGTGACTGTACAGTACCTGGTGCCAGTTGAGGGGAAATGAATAATGAAAACAGGCAGTAGTTCTTTGTCCAATCATGGGTCTTTACTTACTTCCGGTATTTGTCCGGCATTTGTTCTGATTGTTTGAGGCTAATAACCTGACCTGACCTCCCATACCCCCTGCCTCCAGTGACACAGGTGTACTTAATTTTGAATTGCTGCAGATCTCAATTTGAGTTGACAATAATTACTCTTCTCGGCTGCTATAATTACTCGGGAATCTCTCTTACAATAAGCCATACACTAAGATCATTCATACTCTTCCATAGCCCATTTAAAAGCATCGTCTACAAACAAGGAGGTCACATCAGCCTAGAACCTATTTGAAATAAAGGTCAGAATCGTTTAAAACACATCAAAAACCATAAAAAAACCTAACTTAAACCTATCCTCGCTGTAGGACCGAAACGATAATACAAAAAAGATCAATATCAAATAAAAAAATTAATATTGATTAAATTAAGATAAATAATAATTAAGAATGACTGCTTCTTCCTCTTCCTCCTCCTACTCCCCCTATTGCTCTTCCTTCTACTCCTTCTCCTCCTCCATAAATCAGGTCCCTGGTGATGATGAAGCCTCCTCTAACCTACATGAAGGACATAATACTTATAAAATATTTATTAAATTAAGATAAAATATAATTATAAGTACAACAACGACCGCCTGTTGCTGGTTAAAACTCTTCCTTACTCACGTCTCTGGTGATGAAGCCCCTCCCTCACATGAAGCCCTGGCGGTAGATCTCCTCTGTAAAGGCTTGTTAACATTTACCACCAAGGAGAGACGTTAACCATGTAATAATAGTTCAATTACTGTGGGGTGTTGTCTGAGGTCACCACCCAGCTGGACCAGTGAACTGACAGTGAACCCCACCCAGCTCACACTCCTACTGGCGAACGTGGGTGTTCCTTCTTCCCTAGTAGGTGGGTAGGGAGGTAGGGAGGGAGGTAGGTAGGTAGGGAGGTAGGGAGGTAGGTAGGGAGGGAGGGAGGTAGGTAGGGAGGTTGGTAGGTAGGGAGGTAGGTAGGGGTAGGTAGGGAGGAGGGAGGTAGGTAGGGAGGTAGGGAGGTGGGTAGGGGAGGGAGGTGGAGGTAGGTAGGTGGGGAGGTAGGTAGGTAGGGAGGAGGGAGGTGGGTAGGGAGGTGGGGAGTGGGTGAGGGGGAGGGAGGGAGGTAGGTAGAGGGTATGGGTCAATAAAGTCATCTTATAAGTTTCCTAGTTCTTTTTTTGGGATTAGCTCACCCGGGCACAGGTCACTGACCCTCATTAGGGCCTGGGGGGCGAAAATGTAATAATAATAATAATAATAATAATAATAATAATAATAATAATAATAATAATAATAATAATAATAAGAAGAAGAAGAAGAAGACGAAGAAGAAGAAGAAGAAGAAGAAGAAGAAGAAGAAGAAATGCAAAATTAAAAAAAATCAATAGTGAGAAACAATATACTATGTATGTTGTGTTGTCAAAGTAAGAGAAACAATTGAGACCTGCAATTGTGTGTAAATGAGGGAAAAAGTCAGATCAGCAACCTCCCTGGTTGATTAGTTCCTTACTCCAAGTTCTCATTTCCCAGGGGCGGATCCGGGGGGGTCCTGGGGTTTCGGACCCCCCTTTTCATCAGAAAATTCCTTTTCATCAGAAAATGCAGTATTGTACTCAGATATATTTGAATAATAAAAAGTAATTATTATTGACCTCAAAATATCTTAAAATAAAGTGCACCTGCCTTCAAAAAGGCCTCAAAATGGACAGATTTCGAAAAAGTTTCCGGGGGGGCTTACAGAGCACCCCCCACCCCCTCCCACTCCCCCAAATCCCCCAGCTAAGTGGACTCGGTGCTCACCTTGGTCCCTTACCCACAAATTCTTGGGGCCTCCCACCTTTTGATATTCCCTGCTTCTAGTCCTCAGTTCCTTGTTCCTTACTTTTACTTTTATCCTCTTCGCCACTAATCGCCTCGTTAGCCGCTTGGGCGGTCGGTCATGTCAATGTTGGCAAGTACTGGGCATGCACTGACTCCTGAATGTATCTGAACCTGCTCCAGTGTTGGTCAAGTCTGGTCTTGAAACAGTTCACACTCAGTGCCGTTGTAGTGGATTTCTCCCCTACAAACGCTGTTTGTCGCTGAGTAGCTGACCCCGCGAATTCCCCAGTGTATGCCTCGTGGTCTGGGTCAACCAGCCCCGCCATACATCACGGAGGTCAACTACTAAGAACATAAGAACATAAGAAAATAAGGAGTCTGCAATAGGCCGGTTGGCCTGTGCATGGCAGCTCCTGTCGAGAGTTACTACCACTCTCTATCATCCATGAATCTATCTAGCTTCCTTTTGAAACTTTCCAGAGTTCCCGCACTTACTACAAAGTTGCTAAGCTTGTTCCACGCCTACCCCCGCTATTTAAGACCTGACCTCGTGGTGACCTCTCTTTTTTCTAGCTACAGCCGCACCAAGCAACACCACCTCCTCCGCCGCTGCCTGGCGGCCCTCGTTCCCGCCGGCGAGCATGGCGACCCACAAGCTGGTCCTCCTCTGAGCATCCTCACCAACCAGCTCTCTCTACATCACGCTTGTAACCACGCTGCCACTTCCCAGCACCAAGCTGCAATGTACATCCAATACAACATGTATACAGAGAACACATTGTGAGTTTCCTTTCTCCATCCCATCCTGAGTGTGAACCCAAACACCCCACAAATGGTGACCCCCTGAGATTCGCACTCACACAGGATGGAGGAGAAACTGATCACTCTCCCAGTCTTCAAGCAACATGGAAGACTGGCATATCCACCCAGAAGCAGCTCTCATCGGCTCTACAGCTACTGTCTCTAAACCGTAGGTTAGACACCCTAGAGCAGCACTGCTTCTCTAAGCAGACACCAGCTCCTCTTCCTGCCCCAAGCACCACGTCCTACCGACCCCAGCACACCCGTCCTGCCTCAGACGCCGCCCCCGGCCCAGCAGTACCCCCTGCCGCTCCTCCTGATGCAACCCCTGCTCCCAACGCGGCCCATGCGTCTGAGTGCGGACCCACACACCCCTCTTTTCTCCCTCAGGTACTCCCTGCTACTGTCCTGCACCCTGCTGCTGTCGTGGACCCAGCTGCTGTCACGAGCCCTCATCCGCTTCTGCTAATGCAGCCCCTGCTCCTGACCCAGGCCCACACACCCCAGCAGGCCATTCTGACGACTCTATACCTGCCGTGAGGGAAGCACAACATTCATCGCCTCCACACACCCTTTTTCTCCCTCTCTACTCCCACAGATATTGTGTATCTAGACAGTTGTCTCCTCTAGCGGCCGGCTCATCCACGCCATCGCCATTATGGCTCACATGTGGCATGCACCGCCCGTTCTGCCTCACATGTGCCATGCAACCCTGCAGACAACAAGTCTCCTACACCGCCTGGAGGGAAGGGGGGAGTATTGTAGTGGATTCCTCCCCTACAAACGCTGTTTGTCGCTGAGTAGCCGACCCCGCGAATTCCCCAGTGTATGCCTCGTGGTCTGAGTCAACCAGCGCCGCCATACATCACGGAGGTCAACTACTAAGCCCCCGAAATTTAAGACCTGACCTCGTGGTGACCTCTCTCTTCTTCTAGCTACAGCCGCAGCACGCAACATCACCTCCTCCGCCACTGCCTGGCGGCCCTCACTCCCGCCTGCGAGCATGGCGACCCACAAGCTGTCCTCCTCTGAGCACCCTCCCCAACCAGCTTTCTCTACATCACGCTTGTAACCACGCTGCCACTTCCCAGCACCAAGCTGCATTGTACATCCAATACAACATGTATACAGAGAGCACATTGTGAGTTTCCTTTCTCCATCCCATCCTGAGTGTGAACCCAAACATCCCATACCCCACACCGTCACAACACTCTCTGGCAGCTTGTTCCAAGAGTTCACAACTCTCACTCCGAAAAAGTTACACCTCACAGTTTTCTGGACCTGTAACTTCCTCAACCTTGAGCTGTGACCCCTTGTGAGGCGAGCGTCCGCCAGCTCCAGGTAAGGACACTCGACTGAGTAGTGCCCCCTGAGATGCTTATACACCTCAACTAGGTCCCCCCTTGCCCGTCTGTAGTATAAGCTAGGCAATTTCAGGCGTTCCAATCTCTCCGGGTAGCTGAGGTGCTGCAGTGCAGGCACCAGTCTGGTGGCTCTCCTTTGGACATTTTCAACCAACTGACAGTCCCTGGCATATCTCGGGGACCAGACGGGGTCCGACAGTATTCCAGTCGGGAAAGCACTTCACTTTTAAAGATCGTTACGAGGGACGGATCATCTAGGACTTTCTTATAAGACCTAATAACTTAGTTGCCTGATTTACCTTCTTCTCGCAATGGTCCGAGAACTTCAGTTCATTGTCAAAGTACAGATCTACTGTAGGTCCTTTTCACATTCCGTCGTGCCATAAATCACCACACGCTGCTTGCAGTCATAGAGAAAGTCTTCGACCCACGCCGTCAAAAGTCTTGGCAAAATCTAGGTATATATTGTCGATGTTACCACCCTATTCCGGAATTCTGATCCAAATATCAGTTCCTTGAGTAATCGCGTTAAGCAGGAGCGCCCCGGCATTAATCCGTGTTGGCAATCCTTTACAAGATTGTTTCGTAGTAGATGTTCCATCATGGCATCTCTTCTAATGCTCTCAAGTACAGTACTTTACATACTATGCTGGTCAGGCTCACTGCTCTATAGTTATTCCAGAAGTGTTGATCGCCCCTCTTGAAAATAGGACTCACAATAGCCATTTTCCAATCAACCTTTTGCTCATCCAGGCATCTACAGAACAGCCTCATAAGGTCCCACTAATTACCCAAATGTAGCCGCAATGAAGTCAAATGATGGTCGTACAAGCGTAATTCGGGCTGTGAATCACTTCTCGATTATTATTTGGTGTCATAAAGTCAAAAAAAAATTGGTAAACTTAATTTAATCTGAATTGTGTTGTGTTAGGTTAGTTTAGGTTAGGTACATGCACTCGATCTATTAACTCAGATTAAATTAAGTTTACCAATGTGAGAGACCCGACACATTACAGAGGGGAACAAACACCCAAGCCACTTGACCTCATCATAACAAACGAGGAGGGTATGGTGGCCAAACTGGAACACCTTGCCCCAGTTGGCACCAGTCACCATACAGTGTTGTCATTCAGATTTAACTGTTACCTAGTTCAAGATAAGGCCAGGCCAAGGTGCAAATATTACAAGGGAAATTACAATGGGATGAGGGAAGAGATGAGGGGTATCAACTGGCCTGACTTATTAAGGTACAAGAACGCAGACACTACGCTGAATATCATAACTAGTAAAATGACCCATTTGATCGATAAATATATACCCAAGACCAAACCCAGTGCTTCTAGGAATACGAGGGGATCCCTACACATGAACCATGCGGCGGTCGACAAAATTAAGAAGAAAACCCAGAAATTCAAGACGTGGGTTGGGTCAAACGATGAGCAGGACAGGAGGATGTATGCAAGAGCCAGAAACCAAGCAAAGATAGAGTGTAGGAGGGCTGAAAAGGAGTTCCAAAGGCTGGTTGCACGCGAGGTCAAGTCAAACCCAAAGGCGTTTTACCGCTATGCAAAGTCGAAATTGAAAACGCGAGTAGGAGTATCAGACCTGAGGCTTGAAGATGGTAGTTACGCAGATTCTGACCAGGATAAAGCTGAGGCATTGAACAGCTTCTTTTCCTCAGTGTTCACAAGAGAGGATGCAACTAACCTTCCTGCGTTTGAGGACAGACGGTTCGACACAGCACTGACCCACATTGTGTTCACAGAAGAGGGTATTAGAAATAAACTGTCCAGGCTAAAGGTCCATAAGAGTCCTGGACCTGACATGGTGCATCCTAGAGTGCTAAGGGAGCTGTGCAACGAGCTTGCAGAGCCCCTGAAGATTCTGTTTTGTAAATGCCTGGATGAACAAATGGTCCCCAGTGAATGGAAAGTGGCTTATGTGAGTCCTATCTTCAAGAAGGGCGATAGGCACTCCACGAACAACTATAGACCGGTGAGCCTGACCAGCATAATATGTAAAGTACTTGAGAGTATTATCAGAGATGCAGCGATGGAACATCTACTACGAAACAACCTTGTAAAAGATTGCCAACACGGTTTTATGCCGGGGCGCTCTTGCTTGACACAATTGCTCAAGGTATTGGATATTTGGACCCATATTCTAGAACGGGGTGGTAATATCGACAATATTTACCTAGATTTTGCCAAGGCTTTCGACAGTGTACCCCACGAAAGGCTGAAAATCAAACTGGAAGGGTACGGAATTCGGGGAAATGTCCTAGCGTGGATAGAAGACTTTCTACATGACCGCAAGCAATGTGTGGTGATTAATGGCACGAAATCGTCATCTGTACCTGTAACAAGTGGGGTACCGCAGGGTAGTGTATTGGGCCCGCTGTTGTTTGTTTGTTTCATAAATGATATGCCTGACGTTGTACACTCCTCCATACAAATGTTTGCCGATGACGCCAAGTTATTTCGGGAAATTAAGAACCAAGCGGACTGTGAAGAGCTGCAGAAGGACCTCTGTGGGCTCCAGGAATGGTCGAAGGAATGGCTGCTGAGATTCAATGTCACGAAGTGTAAGAGGATGCACCTGGGGCGTACCAACGGTAAGGAGGCGTACCATATGTCCCAACGGGATGAAGAAAATGTACTAGTTGAGACTGTGTGTGAGAAGGACCTAGGTGTGTATGTTGACAATGAGCTGAAGTTCTCGGGCCATTGTGAGAAGAAGGTAAATCAGGCAAATAAATTATTGGGTCTTATAAGAAGGTCGTTCAGATATCTAGACGGTCCGTCCCTCGTGACGATCTTCAGGAGTGAAGTGCTTCCCCATCTGGAGTACTGTCACCCCATCTGGTCCCCGAGATATGCTAGGGACTGTCAGTTGGTTGAAAATGTTCAAAGGAGGGCCACCAAGCTGGTGCCTGCACTTCGGCATCTCAGCTACCCTGCGAGATTGGAGCGCCTGAACTTGCCTAGCTTATACTACAGACGGGCAAGGGGGGACCTAGTTGAGGTTTATAAGCATCTCAGGGGGCACTACTCAGTTGAGTGTCCTTACTTGGAGCTGGCGGACGCTCGCCCCACAAGGGGTCACAGCTCAAGATTGAAGAAGCCGCAAGTCCGGAAAACCGTGAGGGCAAACTTTTTCGGAGTGAGGGTTGTAAACTCTTGGAACAATCTACCAGAAAGTGTTGTGACGGCACCGAGTGTGAGCTCTTTCAAGAGAAGACTTGACCAACACTGGAGCGGGTTCAGGTACATTCAGGAGCCGGTGCATGCCCAGTATTTGCCAACAGTGCGTGACAGAGACGTGACCGATCGCCCGGGCGGCTAGCGAGCCGACCTTTTGGTGAAGAATATAAAGGAAAAGAGTCGTGACCGATCGCCCAAGCGGCTAACAAGCCGATCAGTGGCGAAGAGGATAAAAGTTTAAAAAGTTTGTAGGACCATTATTTGACTTCATTGCGGCTACATTTGGGTAATTAGTGGGACCCGCCTCATAAGGTGCCGTCACAACACTCTACCAGGGAGTGTTGTGACGGCACCCAGTGTGAGCTGTTTAAAGACTTGACCAACACTGGAGCAGGTTCAGGTACAGTCAGGAGCCGGTGCATGACCAGTACTTACCAACAGTGTGTGACAGAGCCAATCAGTGGTGTAGAGGATAAGGGTAAGGGTAGGTGGAGGTGTTCATGGTATACCTTAACAGTGGTCATCCTCCCTACAGAATATAAACAAACCGCAAACAGTTATAAGTATTTATTAATTAAAACCCCAATAACTAATAAATTACTTCGTGCCATTTGGTAAGTTATGATAAAATAGTTGTTTTTTATCATGCCAATAAGGTTTGTTGTTAATACTGTACAATCATAGTGATCCAATACATGATACACACACCGGCTGAATGGTGAGTGTAGTCTGCTGGTAAAGTGACGAAAATTATAAAATACAAAAAATAAAGAAATATATCTTATCTAATAGTTACAAGTGAGGAGGTGGATGGTGGGTAAAATTATCGTTTCGGTCATCAACATATTTGACATAAAGGTCATATCGTTCATAACAAAAACCACCGGAAAAACATAATTTCAACCTAACCTAACCTAACCTGACCTAACCTAACCTGACCTAACCTAACCTAACCTAACCTAACCTAACCTCACCTCGCTGGATGACCGAAACAATAATAATACAGGATGTTGTTTTGCTTTACTATACCAGTGTTTTATATACCATAGATAACTTATACGGTACTGTCTAGTTGTGTATATCACTCAGGCCTACATCCATTGTGTATCTGTACTTAAACCATCATCCACAAAGACTTATAATTTAAACTATCATCCTCAAAGTGTTAAACTGAACTTTACTATCTTTGGCATTTGTCAGCTTGTATTACAGAGTTTGTTATTGTTTTCAGTTCAAGCAGCGGAATGATGCAGGTCTTCAGCACGAGTCGAGTCTTGCACAGAGGCGTCGCGCTGCTCCATAAGACACACACACCAGCTGTATCGTTGCTGAAGAAGTTTCATGTGTCCGCTACTGAACCAGAGACACTATTCCATGAAGTGCGTGTCAATTATATTTTTCAAGTTCATTTTACATTTTATCCAGTTTGTCTAGCAATAATTTCCTTTTTTTATTTTTGTGCAAGATATAGGTATGGCCAGTGCCGGATTTAGACCTGTGGAGGCCCATGGGCAGCCTCTTTGTAGAGGCCCCCCTCATTATAACTACCCAAGAGGGTTGGGTGGCGAGTGAAGCGAGCCTAAGCATCTGGGAGTTCCGGGGGGCGCTGTAAGCCCCCCGGGAAATTTTTGAAACGTGAACACTTCTTTGGAGAATTTTGAAGCCATATGCAGTTATATTGAGGAAATTAGAACATTGAGAAATTTTTAATTAACTGTATATTTATTGATAGTGTACAAATTCCCGACACACACACACACACACACACACACAAAAGTGAGACATGACTGGAGTCATTCATGTGGTTTCAAGTCGACCAGTCCTGATATAGCTACTACCGCACATGTGGAGGCCCCCAGATTGTGGAGGCCCCTGGGCAGCTGCCCACTTTGCCCTCTCCTGAATCCGGCCCTGGGTACGGCAGCTATATGCGAAACATCTGTGTCTATTGGTACGACAGCCTAATGCTAACCTAACATAACATCTTCGCATTATACTCATGCATGATTCTCTGCCATACCATCACCCACACAGTTCAACTATATGGCTGCCATACCTGCATTCAGTGTGTTATATTTGTCCGAATTCATAACAGATTTTCATTTGTCTTTTTTTTTATATATACTGTATTCCTCTCTTACTTTTCCCCAGTGCATCATAACTTTCCCAGTTTATTTCATACTTCCCTCATTTCTTCTCACAAGTTTTCAGTTTGCCTCGCTCTTGTGTACTTATGAGTAGTGCTTACAGTCCCTGGGAATTAGATGTGGTTAGGTTAGGTTAGGCTATGTTAGGTTATGTACAGTCAAATAATTAATCCGCATTACACTTACCGCACCTTATGTTCTGAAACCCACGATGAAGAATTTGGGAAAAGTTCCCTGTTTAGACTCAAACCTCAAAGCTTCACTGTTACTTTACCCATAATGTTAGTTGGGTGGGGGAGGGTTGTAGTGTGACTTCTCTCTGACTATGCCTAAGGGGTCTCTTTCAGTCTCATTATGTGCCGTAATGACAATCCCCAAATAGACACTTGACAATTTAACGTAAACTAACCTAACCTCTAGGTAACCTTAAGAAATTTATTCATCCAGTGAAATCAGATGGGGTGCCTAATCTTCACATTACCCATTGTATTTGCTAGTTCATAGGCATTGAATATTTATTATGTGTTTGGGAAGTTTCTGAAAGTCTGTATTTGATTTGGTGTTATAATGTAGAAGCACAGTCGGGGTGAAGAGTCTTGAACACTTGACAGTACATGTATTTGGCATGTAAGTACTCGAAGATCTTGGGTATTAAGGAGAGTTTTATCCCATTTTGTGGTTCAGGCATAATATAATAATAATAATAATAATTAACGGTTTATTGAAAAAGTTCTGCAGCCCGAAGGCTGAAAATATACATTGGACATAAATGACTTATTACATACATTGGTGGTTTAACAAAAGCCTTCGTTAGAGAAAGGTAAAGGAACATACAGTGAACATACAGATTAATGTAGGTGTTGAACAGCAAACTCGTAGTGTAGTAACTCCCTCCCGGATGGTGTTAGGAGGGACCTCACGTGGTGTAGTAGTTCCCTCAGATGGTGTTATGAGGGGCCTCACGTGGTGTAGTAATTCCCTCACAGATGGTGTTATGCGGGGCCTCACGTGGTGTAGTAATTCCCTCACAGATGTTGTTATGCAGGGCCTCACGTGGTGTAGTAATTCCCTCACAGATGGTGTTATGAGGGGCCTCACGTGGTGTAGTAATTCCCTCACAGATGTTGTTATGAGGGGCCTCACGTGGTGTAGTAATTCCCTCACAATCATATAACTCGCAAGTAGATGCCAGATATTGCCAAGTGTTCAACACTTTTGACCCAGACTGTACCTTTACTCTTTTTTTTTCTCTTTAGATAAAAGATACAAAATCTGGAAAAGTACGGAGAATTGCCTACCACAAGACAAGTGGGCCACGGTCTGTAGGAGTGATCTATGTACCAGGATTTATGTCTGACAAGTCTGGCATTAAAGCTCAAGAATTACATCCATTTTGTCAGAAGTATGGCTTTCCTTATGTGAGGTAAGACTGTGTGTGTCACCTGAAGATTTGTCCCACTTTCCTTCACCTGTAGATGAACTCAACCTAACCTCTCAGGTTGTGTTAGGGTATTTAATCTTCAGGAGAATAAGTTGAGTGACACATCTTCAGGTTATATGATTATGTTAAGTACCCAGGTAATTAGGTGGAGAAGTAATGATGTCAGTATCAAGTTGTCACCACACTCCTGCTCATCTTCACAATACTCTACACTACACTCATTTTTCCTGTTTTTAATTTTTAACATTATGGCTTTTTTGACAGCATCAGTCTTAATCCTGTCTATAGTTACAGGGGGTAAAATAATGAGTACAGTACAGTAAGTTCTCGTATAACGTCACCCCGATAACGCTGTTTCTATACAACGTCGCTACTCTTTATCTACCAATAATTCGTTTAACGTCCCGACAACTCAATTTAACGTCTCTTTTGCGTCATCACGGACTACTTTTTACGGCGCATCACCCTCTCTCATTTGGCCGTGCTACGCTCTCTCGGCTTGGCTTGTTACCTCTCACTAGAGGAACGTCACAGCATTCCCAAGCGACGCCAAGCCAGTCTCTGTTAAGCTTCCACATCATTTGTGTTTTGTTTAAGTGTTTTTGCTGTAACGAATGTACTCTAACCATTCAAAATGACTTCCAATTGCTCAACAAGTGCTACTGATGCCAGTGTTGTGAAGAAGCAACATAAGACCATTAGCCTTGCTACAAAAATGGAGGTTTTAAACCGGGAGGAGGTGCCACCCGCTGGGTCTTAGTGACTCTCTACCCTCCTTCTGCTCTCCACTACCCACCACACACTCACTCCACCACCTCTGTCCATCAGTGAGTACAATACAAAATGATTATATATATATATATATATATATATATATATATATATATATATATATATATATATATATATATATATATATATATATATATATATATATATATATATATATATATATATATATATATATATATATATATAATCAACACCTCAACCGCCAGGATTCGAACCACGCGCAAAGCTATGTCTGTGACAGGGGCATGCTACCTGGACCGGGATACTAAAAGCAGTCCTAGACTTTGTTATATTTCACACAAAGCCTGTTCAACGAGCTTATGGCGCCGTGAACCTCTAATGGGACTACCCGTATCACGTAGGTGGTCAGAGTAACGTTTTACCAAATCCGGCTTCGAAACACGAGGATCCATATATATTTCATTAGCCCAATAAAGCACGCGGACTTCTACATACAATCAACACCTCAGCCGCCAGGATTCAGACCCCGGCACACAAGCCTATGTCTGTGACGCATGCTAACCGCTGGACCACCAGGATACTAAAAGTAGTCCTAGACTTTGTTATATTTCACACAAAGCCTGTTCAGCGAGCTTATGGCGCCATAGCCATTAAACTCATTGTTATATATATATATCTATATCTTATATATATATATATATATATATATATATATATATATATATATATATATATATATATATATATATATATATATATATATATATATATATATATATATATATATATATATATATATATATATATATATATATATGCTATTTTCTATAAAAATATCATTGAATTTCTGCATATGTAATGTATTTTATGGGGCAAAGGGAGGCTGGGGAACGTAACTCCCGTATTTTTTCTATTTATGTGGAAAATTGATCCGCTTTACGTTGTTTTGTATAACGTCGCTTTTTCAGGAACGTAACCTCAACATTAAGCGAGGTCTTACTGTATTGCATTACACTGCAACAATTATCTCCCTTAATGCTCAGTAAATGTAAGATTCCATTACAATGTTTGTCATTGGCTCATGATAGGATAGCAGGTAAAGACCCACAAGTTAATTGCTCTATACTTTACAGGTATGATCCATCAGGACTGGGTGACAGTGAAGGTGTTGAGCTCACAGAGGCAAGAATGTCATCGTGGGTCGAGGATGCCAGGGAAATAATCATCAAAGTGTCCGATGGTCCACAGATTATAGTCGCTTCTTCTATGGGATGTTGGGTGGGTTCATATAAAGGTTATTCATTATATAATATCTATTGGTTTGAGGTAACTGTGTGTTGGTGTGTTATTGAGTTAATTGACATTTATTGTGTTGTGAAGGAAACATGATTTGCTGGAATGTGACACAAAAATTACAAAATTGGTGTGTCTGATCTTTGCAGGTGTGTCCATTGACCCCAAGTCCACTAATACTGTACATTTTCTTGGTATTAATTTTCATCACGTAAGGAAGGGCAGTGGATGAACAATGTTTGGAGCTGTACATCATGTTCACAAAGTCAGGGAACACATACAGTACTGTACAGTACTAGCTCTCAAGAGTTGCCTGTATAGTATAGTACTGCAAGATGACTCAGCTGACACATCAACACAGGGTAACTTTCAGCATATACAGTACTCTACAGTCTTGGAATATAACAAAGAGTTGGGTTATTAGGACTCAGGTTGTTGAGTACAAACTTGTTAGCTGTTTCTTGTGCCTCTAAGTCTTGTGTCACCAGTCCCGACCATTACTGGAGAGGGAGATGTCTTCAGGAAACTATAATCTCTTCATAACATTCCAGTATATTTCCCTCATTACTGTATAGTACTTCTCTCACAAGTGACCCACCCATAGACTGATTTTAATTCTCTCTCTTTAGCTTTTAAGATAAAATACGAGTAATATCCTTTCTCTTTCTCTTCTAGATATCAAGCATCATAGCCAAGGAACACCCTGAGAAGTTTGCAGGTCTTCTGATGTTGGCACCAGCATTTAATTTTGGTGAGAAATATGAGAAGGTACTGCTGTCACAGTTAACTCCCAAACTCCTGAAGAAATATGAGGACGGTGGAGTTGTCAACCTGTACGCTCCGGACTATGGGGAATTCCCGTTGTCGTTGGCGCAGTTTGAGGACATGAAACAGTTCAATATAACAAAGGCCACGGATAGTATGCCAGTGACTTGTCCCGTAAGAATTATCCATGGCATCAAGGTCAGTATTTACGATGCAATAAGTTTATAATTACTTATGGTACATTCATGAGAGGGTCACTGTGTATGATAAAAAGATTCGAGTAAATATGATAAATTTACCTAACATTGTACAATAGATTTATGTAGTACAGATGATAGAGTTAAGTGTGTATGATAGATTTAGGAAAATTTTTACAGTAGATTTAAATACTGTACCAAGCATGTTTGGTAGATTTACCCAAGTGAGTACCTTATGTGCTGTATTGTAACATGTATGATAGGATAAGTATGATGATCCAGGGTTATTAATTTCCATATCTATTGGTGTTAAGGACAATTTATCTTTTCCTGCAGGATAAAGATGTCCCCTACATGGAATCTCTCCAACTTCTTCCAGCTCTTCAGACCCCCAATGTAACCTTGACATACCTCAAGCATGCGGGCCACAGGCTGAGCGATGTAACAAGCTTGGATGTTATATTGGATACTGTCCTCAAGCTGGCATCAACTTTACATCCAAGAGAAAATAATTCGTGAAATCCAAAAGTGAAATCTACCCCTCACATTCATCCCCTAATTATATAATACTGCTATTAGAGGTATGGGAGGCCTCAAGTCCTTAACCCCTACACTGCGGTGAGTGTTAGTTGATGAGCTCAGTTTCCTCCGAGACATTTGAATGAGTATGGTGTTTCTGCTCTTTGTTTTAGGTCTATGAGAGTGGATATGTGAGCAGCATTCTAAGGCAAGAAGAGCATAAGTTCTGTCTCAATTGGAAGTTTTATGTCTTGCTGTTCAGTGAGTGATAAGAGGGAGGGCAATGGTACTCTGACCACCATTGCATACAGTACAGTTCAGTATTGTTTTAACGGAATTGCACATAGAGAAAAACACACACCAGAAGAGTTATGTAAGTAAAGAATTTATTTTCCAAAGCTCATCATTCGGCAGAGTACTTGTCTATAAATTTACATGAAAATTATTATATGAGTACAGTATACAGTTGTTTTTAACAATTATAGAAACATTTTTTATTTATTTATGTTCGGTATTTTTTTTATGTATGTATTTATTTATTTATTTATTATTATGATTATTTATATATTTATTTGTTTATTTTATTTTTTTGGTTTACACAGATTACTCAGTTTTCCATTGCGCGGTTTAAGGGTTAAGCGAGAGACTAATTATATATTACTATGAGGCTGTTATAACAACATTGTGTTATTATATAGTGTGTGTGTGTAAAGCTGCCACTCTTGTTATTATGAAATTTTGGATCACCTGAAGATTAAACCCCCAGCTAACCTAACCTAACTCACTCTTTCAAGTAGGATTAAACTGTTTAATAATCAGGTGAAATAAGCTGGGGGTTAATCTTCAGGTGATATATGATACTAGTCAATGAAGTAACTTTCAATGGATTATTAGTATTATTATCATTATGTAAGGTTACATCAAATTAAGACTCCAACTGAACATATTTGACAATCCAAACATTAAAGAAAAGCTTTTAATTAACATACATGCCTATTTTTGCATAGCATTTGTGTATGGCAGCTTCAATTAAAGCTTTTTAAGTTGGCCATGCATTTGTATTACACAGTACTGTACTGTATTGTATTAGTACAAATAACATGAATCAGTTACATACAGTATTATGCTGAGAACCACACGCTTGGGAACTTTGTGTTTTCTTTTTTCTTGTGTGGTTATCGGCATATACAAAGATCATGTGCACCTACAGTTATTTATTTGCTTACAGTAGTACGTACATAACAGGTAGGAACACATACCAATTTCTAAAACCTTTATTCATATGCAACAGTGCAAATACAGTGAGTTTGGTCATTATGCATTCATGGAAATGGTGTTTTAATCTATACGTGAATACAGTACACACACGCATTTAAAAACAGGAATTGTGATCACCGGCATCATAATAGTGTTATAAATGAATTACGGACCACCTGAAGATTTTCCGTCGCAATTTATTTACCTTTATTCTCTTCGCCACTGATCGGCTCGTTAGCCGCTTGGGCAGTCGGTCACGTCACTGTTGGCAAGTAGTACTAGTCATGCACTGACTCCTGAATGTACCTGAACCTGCTCCTGTGTTGGTCAAGTCTGGTCTTGAAACAGCTCACACTCGGTGCCGTCACAACACATTGGCAGATTGTTCCAAGAGTTGACAACTCTGACTCCGAAAAAGTTACACCTCACAGTTTTCTGGACTTGTGGCTTCTTCAACCTTTAAGATTAACCACTCTAACTTTAACCTAACCCAGGTAGCGGTAGGTATAGGTAAATAATATTAAGATGAAATACAGTGGGGTATGCTATAACGAATCTAATTGGTTCTAGAACTTTGTTCGTTATAGGATTAATCCGTTCCAGGCCCCCAAATACAACCACTTAACACTGAAAAATATAATATAAAATTGTAAAAAAGTGCATTAATATGCATCTAAACCCCTGAAATAAAGAATATCATCAATAATTGTAATAAAAAAACAATAAATTAGTAAAAAAAAAAAAAAAATTAAATAATGTTCGTTGTAGGAGTTTCGTTCGTTATAGCATTCTCAATTTTATAGGTAAAACCGTTCGTTATAGGAATATTCGTAGTAGGATCCGTTCGTTATAGCATACCCCACTGTACGTGTAGGAGGGGAGGGGGGTGCAATAATTTATGCGATCCCAAAGTACAGTCCCCTTCACTAGTGCATTTACAGGGGCTCATCAGGTTTTATGCAGTGTGGCAGCGCTGTGTTTATTTACATTAGACAAAGGAAACTCACAATAGTAAACATATTATAGAATGAACGTAAAACAATATTACAACAAATATCTTTAAGTAATGATTTGTGGAATGTTTATATAATGAGCCCCTGTAAACCCACTAGTGAAGAGGACTGTATATACAAATTCCATCTATAGCACATGGACGGATTCACAGGAAGTTGACAACTAAGTTTACAAATTGAACACATATATTAAAAGGTCTTGATGAATTATTATTTATCCAAACTCTTATGAATTTTATATCTATCAAGTTTGTTAGTGAAATACAGTACAGTACTAAACATCATATTATCTTTTCACTTTTTTACAATATGTTTGGTATCTACAAGAGTAAAGTTGGACTTACAAACAATTGGACTTACGTATGAACACGCTTCAGGAGCATAACTCGTTCATAAGTAAAGGAGCACCTGTACTGTTCTTTAATAATACAGATATAAGGAAAATTGGATCACTGGAAGATTACCTGGCCAGGCTTATTTCACCTGATGATTAAACACTTTAACTCTATCTGGAGGGATTAGGTCAGTGAAATAAACTATGGGGTTAATATTCATGTGATCAAGAACATTTAAGTATACAGTACAGTACGTATAGTTGTTGTAATGTATCTCTTGTCTCATTTTCCATTTTGAGATGGGATAGAGAAAGAGAAAATTAAGATAGAGAGAGGAAGGAAGAAAAAAATAGAGATGAGAGAGAAGGAAGGAGACAAAATAAAGATGAGAAAGGGAGGAGAGAAGATAAAATAGAGATAAGAGAGAGAAATGCAGAATGAAAGCAATGTATAGGTGAAACAGGAGACAGAGAGAGACAAGCAGTGCAAAAGAGACAAACAAACAGACAGACAGACACACACAATCACAAAATGAAAGAAATAGTTACAGTGGGAAACAGATAGAAAGAAACAGACGAAGAATAGGAAATAATTGATTGACAAACAGAAAAGGGCACTAAAGACAAACAGATGAGAAAGATAATAAAAGAGATAGACATAAATGAATGAGAAACAGACAGACAGAATTAGGAAAAATGGAGACAAAACTAGACTGAGGTAGACAGACAGGAAAAAAGGATAGAGAAACAAATAATGAGAAGACAGACAGATGAGGAATGAACAGAGATATGACCGACAGACAGACAGTGAAAAGCGTCTTTACACAATGCACCCGGTTGTTACACAACACGTAACCCAATAAAAGCTATGATATAGTAACACATATGAGAGAGTAGAGATGGCATGCATGATTACTGAGGTGCTAGACTTACAATGTGTGTAATTATATGACTGTCATTATGTAGTATAAACAAACACCTTGTCAACACGAGAGGCTGTTTGGTATTCCAGTGCGAAGGTCGAAGGAATTTTTATGGACATGAATGTCTTGTTAAGCTTATCATCAACATTTTTCCATGCTTGTGTGGATTACCCAAGATTACTTGATGGCAGTTCTCCATTGTGCATGGTCACTTGCAGCCTCTTTTGTCAGGTTCTTAATTCTTAATATCATTTCTTACAACTTTTGCCTTTGTTATTATGGCTCTCCTCCATCCATATTTAGACTCGCGCATCTTCACATGCCCAAACCATCTCGGCCTGCTTCTACGCAAACCTTCACTATTACTGTAGTTTCTAAACCCAGCCGCCCTCTTAATTCTGAATAGGATTTCCCATCTTTCAGTTTCACATTGTACATCCACCTCACCATTCTCAGTTCAGCTTGCTCAAGCCTGTGAATGTCATCGTCTATAACTGCCATGTTTTAGTGCCTTACTATATCACGATTTCTCTTCGCAAATTGCGTTCACATCTTTCCTTTCTCTCACAAAGAATAATTCTCTCCCAAACCATCTCGGCCTGCTTCTACGCAAACCTTCACTATTACTGTAGTTTCTAAACCCAGCCGCCCTCTTAATTCTGAATAGGATTTCCCATCTTTCAGTTTCACATTGTACATCCACCTCACCATTCTCAGTTCAGCTTGCTCAAGCCTGTGAATGTCATCGTCTATAACTGCCATGTTTTAGTGCCTTACTATATCACATTTCTCACGGAAATTGCGTACATCTTTCCTTTCTCTCAAAAGAAAATTTCTCCTCCTGTCAATAGACAGTATCTCCCTAAACTTCCTCCAGCCACTTCTGACTCCTGTGACTGAACTGGCTTCAGCACCACCTCTAGCACTCATCAACACAGTCCAGGGACAAATCCCCAATGTTCAGTTTTCCAGTGTTGCTAAGGCCACGTGGTTACCTGTACGTACAGTACATATCACTAAAAGACAGCAGCGTTCTGCATAACTGGAAATGTATGAAAGTAACTATGACTAAGATGGAGCAGCTATTATAAAATCATGCCATTATACTTTTATCTATCTTTGTATACATTAATAATTTTTCTTCCTTCAAACAGCAGTCCCAAAAGTTGTCTTCCAGTAGCTGCATGGAGATAAATACTACTGCAATATTTATTTTCTTAGTCAAGAAAAAGTATCAATGTCAACATAAAATATTATCATGGACAAAAGGATTCTTACTTGGTTATGGTACCCGTAATACACTCTTAACATGTAAGTTGTGACGTGTAAAGGAAAGCTTAAGTAAATCTTATCAGACACACTACAATATACTGTTTAGAAATGTTTTGTACTGTATATAAGTCCGAGTTTCATCCAGCAATGAAAGCAATGTGTTGTTTACTTCTGTGATTATCACAGGAAACAATGATTAAGATTTTAAAATTTTGAGTTTGTTCCTCAGCCTGTATGGTACATTACTGTACTGAACTTTTTGACCTGCATCATGTTTTACTGATGAACACAACCTTGGCCATAACAAAAGCAGTTTTCAGTTAGATCACATCTGTTGCAAACATAATGAAGACAGTGACCAGTGAGGTAAAAAGAGCAATGTGAAGCACTTTACTGACAGTGTTAAAATATACTGCCCTCCGTGGTGAGTTGGCTGGTGTGCCTCGCTTTGTGCCATCACCATCCCTTGTGGACACGAGCGAGTAAGTGAATTCCTGGGGCATGTGTTGGAGGCAATTCGTTACCACGTTGGTCATGACCACAGTGAAGCAGAGGCAAATCATGGTTGCGTACCAGACATCGATGAGCTTGTAGTAGGGCGTCTTGACGTAGGAGTCGGAAGCTTGGGCAAAGAGCGCAGCCAACACCAGCAGAGCCGTGAGCGACACCATGATCCTATCGCTGAAGAAGGCCATAGGGAAAAAGAGACTGGAGTAGGAGATAATGAACATTAGAGCGCTGGGGGCAAAGCTAGTCAACATGTGATAGTCACACTGGCTCTGTAAGTGTAGTGTCAGGGTAGCAAAGGAACTTGTGTTTTCAAATGTTACTTTCAGCAACTTGTAATCCAAGAGGTTTTTTTTTCCTGAGTAATTTATTTCGCCAGATTCCAAAATTGTTTTCAACTCCTTATCTCCCTCAAAAATTTTCAAGTAAAACGTGGCATTGCATTGATGTTGTCCAAATGGGTAGCGGTGGAGTTCAAAGTTGCAGGGAAGTGCTAGGAGAAGCTGCATCAACTTAGTTAGGTTCCTCTCCTCACCATACACGAACCTTCCTGAAGGTGAAGAAATGTATGTTATACAAGTCACTCAATTCCTTAATATGTATGTGTGTACTAAACATTCATATTTTGTTTTAGTGCTGAACTGTTTCCCTTCATTTTTTAATATACAGTACAGTATATGATATTGATTTTTAACCAGAAAAATGCAGGTAGATATTCATGAGAGAAAAAGAACTCATTTTGTACTAAACCATCGACTACTGCTTGAAAAGGTTGAGCAAGACACAGCAGACATACAGCTTTACCCACCCATATAAGGATCATCCATATCGTACTGATGGTGGCTGAGTGAGTGAATCACAGCACATTCTGACGTGTACACTTCATAGTTAACTTCTTGGCCCTTATTTTCATACCCAGCACGGATCCCTAATTTTGGATGCCATATATCATCACAGATAAAGAAACTGATCCCTTTATTGCCAGCGTCCCACATGACGAGCCGGGGATCACTCCAGTAAAGAATGACAGACATATCAATGTTTGCTATAGCATTTGTGGTAGTTATCTCCCTAATATTCTTCACATTGAACCAGTAATATACATCAGTTTCATTTTCATTGTTATGAGTCGGTGGTACAAGGTGTTCATATGAATTATTTTTCTGCACCACCCGGTCTAGGCACCCTAGCTCATCACTTCGGTCAGGAAAGTCAACGAGGCTGTTACATCGTTTCTCCCGGGAAATACAGTGTCCATCATCAGAGGAGAACTGGAGTACAGTGCATGATGTAAGCGTCAGGGTTGTATTTGTAGTGCCAGAGCGCCAAACACGTCTCCCGATGGGCCAGGAGCTGTGGCCCAGCTGCCAAAATCGATGGTGTATACGAGAACTCAACACCCATGAACTTCCTCTTATGGATATTATAGAAGTGGTCAATCCCTCGAAGTAAATATTTCCACCTGGTTGACTTTTCAAGAAGAAGGCTCTGTCAAAACCTCGAATGTCACCGTAGAGCATAAAGCGGAGCCACATTGGAGCTTGACACAGGCTGCACTCAAGCTCGCTCAGACAAAACCGAAATGCAGACGTCCCATTGAGGAGTAAAGTTGGACACTTAGCAGTTAATGGCCCATCTTCCTGGTAGTCGTGACTCGTCCATGACACTTGTGTTTCATCTGTGGGACACATCAGGGGCACACTGGTTGTTAGGTTCTCCAGATGTGATGGTACTGTGAGCAGATGTCCTCCAAATCCTGTGCATACTTTATTACATTCTAAGTAATCGCAAGACTGTTTCAACCAAAAATTATGTGTGGACTTGGAGCATAGTTCTTCACGTTTGAATTCAGTCCGCCAGGTCTCGCCATCCTCGTACCAGGTATTGTCTAAGGTGGAGGCCGCAAGGCTGGCATACACCACGGCATCACAGGTAACAAGGTGTGCATCTTGCTCGTCCATGACGCCTGCCACCACTGACACCGCTGCTATGGTGGAAGCCATGTAGCTTGTAGGTATTCCAATACAAACAGAAGAGTTATCATGTGGGTCGGTATTATTTTCAATCACACTCAAGTCCAGAAACTTTCCTTCTGAGACAAACCATGCCTGCAATAATTACAATATGTTTTTGAGAACTTCAACATTATACATTTCTATCAATGCATACGGTATAATTATTTATCTTAATATTAATACACACACTGATCTTAGTATTGTCACATTACTATTGTGTGTGTAGCAGAAGTGAGTAATTTATCAGGTGAGGATATTACTGATTACCATCAGAGAAAGTACTGCCACCACCAAAACACTGTGAATCTGTTATACAGTGGTCCCTCGGTTAACGAACACCTCGGTTAATGAAATTTCGGTTAACGAACTGCCTCCCATAAGATTCTTAAATTCGGTTAACGAACAAAAATTCGGTTAACGAATTTCTTACGAACCGACCTCAACATGTTTTCGCTTGCACTGGCCGGTCAACCAGCTTTAGTATTAGTCCGCCAATACATTAATCGGTTCTAGGGCTTAAATTCCTTACTATTTTAGTAAATATCAAGAAGTTTATACTATTCAATAATTTTAAAAATTTAATATTCAATTTTTTAGTCATTTTAACAATTATTGAACATAATTGAAGGTAAAGTGACTAGTTTAATGCGCGGCATCCAGCCTCTTAACACAGCAAACAGGCGTTAGTCTCTCTGTTTTCACTGGAGGTAACATCTTGCTTGAGACTCTTCAACTAAATGCTTTTTTTCTGTGTTTCCAAGCAAATTATTGGTCATTTTGAAATATATTTTACATATTGACAATATACAATGCAGTGCAGTGTTGATTTAAAGAAAATAATCTTGAAATACACCAAGAGAACTAAAATTTTATAATGGGCCATGTGACTTCTCTTCCACCCCAATGCTTCTCTTCTCCCTTCTCTCCACCCCCATTCTAATCCCCATCATCATCACACATACACACCTCAAAGTAAGTGACTTTTCATTTTTTGTTGAATTTAGGAATTTTCGGTGAGCTGGAACCAATTACCCAAAACCCATTGAAACAATGGTTTCGGTTATAATGAAATTATATATATGGTTAAGTAACTGAACTGCCTTCCATAAGGATCTTCAATTCGGTTAACGAAAAAAATTTCGCTTAACGAACTTCTTACGAACCGACCTCAACATGTTTTCGCTTGCACTGACCGGGCAGCCAGCTTTAGTATCAGTCCGCCAATACATTAATCGGTTCTAGGGCTTAAATTCCTTACTATTTTTGTAAATATCAGAAGTTTATACTATTCAATAATTTTAAAGTTTAATATTCAATTTTTTAGTCATTTTAACAATTATTGAACAAAATTGAAGGTAAAGTGACAAGTTTAATGCACGGCATCCAGCCTCTTAATACAGCAAACAGGCGTCAGTCTCTCTTTGTTTTCACTGGAGGTAACATCTTGCTTGAGACTCTCTTCAACTAAACGCTTTTTTTCTGTGTTTCCAAGCAAATTATTGGTCATTTTGAAATATATTTTATATATTGACAATATATAATGCAGTGCAGCGTTGATTTAAAGAAAATAATCTTGAATTAAACCAGAGAGCTAAAATTTTATGGGTGAAATGGCGCCATGGGGTGACTTCTCTTCCACCCCAATGCCTTCTCTTCTTCCTTCTCCTCCACCCCCATTCTAAATCCCATCATCATCATCATCATCCAGGAGCCTTCTACATACACACCTCAAAGTAAGTGAACTTTTCTACCATTT
Organism: Homarus americanus; assembly: GCF_018991925.1. NCBI lineage: Eukaryota > Metazoa > Arthropoda > Malacostraca > Decapoda > Nephropidae > Homarus > Homarus americanus. The sequence continues at coordinate 902,172 of NW_024722227.1, forward strand.
TTGTTGAATTTAGGAAATTTTCGGTAAGCTGGAACCAATACCCAAAAACCCATTGAAACAATGGTTTCGGTTAACGAACGTTTGGTTAGAACGACCTTCTGGAGTTGAGTTCGACCACTCATATATATATATATATATATATATATATATATATATATATATATATATATATATATATATATATATATATATATATATATATATATATATATATATATATATATATATATATATTAACTGGTGTTGTGTGTAACATTGTTATGAAGGACCTGCTCACCTCACTCTGGTTAATGTTGTAGCCAAAACACACAGGGTTCCACACATCTTGATCAAGGCTGCCGTTAAACACATATATCTTGTCTTCCACTGTCACTTTTATAATGGAGAAATCTGTTCCTGTGCATGAGATACACATATTGTAAATTGTTGCTTTCGCTCTCTCTTAACAGAACTACAGTATACAGTACAGATTTAAGAATTACAGAAAATAAACCAAGAATACAGGTGAGATTATCATAAAAAATTATATCTTCGCAATCTGTTATGCTACACAGATGTGTGGACAGTAACTTACTTGCAGTAATGTTAGTGTTGTTGACACTGTAGTAGAAAAAGCCGGACTGCCTCTCATTTCTCTCCCCAGACAGTTGATGCACCAGGGCGCAAACCGTGAAGTTGTAGGGGTCGGGGGGGCCGAAGGTGATGCTGGGGAGGATGTGTGGAGGGGCACACAGATGGGAATCCCAGGTGGTTAATAATGCCCCTGCCACGTGTCCACCTCCATCTATGTCACCTCCTCCATCATCTGCAGTAACAGTAAAAGAACTGCACTTCACTTCCCCCAGCTACAAACAGGTACCCATACTACCCAGTCAGTCACAGCTGGGTTGACTAGAAGTGCCCCGGACATGAACCATCAACCCTTATGATGAAGGCAAATACTCTGTCCAGTCAGGTTAAGTTAGTCTGAGGAAAGTTATGTAATGTTAAGTTGGGGAAAATAATATCAAGTTAAGCTGGAGAAACTTATTACCCTGTACAGGTTTAGTTAGGACAAGTTTTATCGGGTTCATTTAGTTCGGGGAAAGTTATGACTTATAAATTAGGGAAAGCAGTGTGAGGTTGTGTTAGGTTATGGTCGCTCAAGTCTCATTAGGTTAGGTTAACTTAAATTTGCATATGTAACAGTATCTTGAGTTAGATCCTATCAGGTGACAATATACCAACATGATAAATGAACTAAGACAGTGAACATATTCTTCTAACATCTGAATTATTTGTGTCATACCTGACAATGCTGTAACTACCAGTAACAGCAGCAGAAGTAGACACAGAAGCACAGACTGCCTAGGAACAACAGCAGGTATAGTGGGAAGTTTCAGATGGCACCCACCATCGCCCACCAGCACCCACGTCCACATACTGTAGCCTTTTCACTTTGAGGAGAAGGATAAAAAATTTATTAATAGTACCCTGTACTGCATTCATTATATTAGTGTACCACAACACCACCCACCACAGTGTACCACAACACCTACCACAGTGTACCACAACACCACCTACCAGTGTACCACAACACAACCTACCACAGTGTACCACACCACCTACCACAGTACCACACCACCTACCATAGTGTACCACACCACCTACCACAGTTTACCACACCACCTACCACAGTGCACCATTACACCTACCACAGTGTACCACACCACCCACAGTTTACCATACCACCTACCACAGTATACCACAACACCTACCACAGTGTACCACAACACCTACCAGTGTACCACACCACCTACCATAGTGTACCACACCACCTACCACAATGTACCACAACACCTACCACAGTGTACCACCTACCACAGTGTACCACAACACCTACCAGTGTACCACACCACCTACCATAATGTACCCACACCACCTACAGTTTACCACACCACCTACCACAGTGCACCATTACACCACAGTGTACCCACCACCCACAGTTTACCACCACCTACCACAGTATACCACAACACCTACCACAGTGTACCACCAGTGTACCACACCACCTACCATAGTGTACCACACCACCTACCACAATGTACTACCTACCACAGTGTACCACAACACCTACCACAGTGTACCACAACACAACCTACCACAGCATACCACACCACCTACCACAGTGTACCACAACACCTACCACAGTGCACCATTACACCTACCACAGTGTACCACAACACCACCTACCACAGTGTACCACAACACCTACCACAGTGCACCATTACACCTACCACAGTGTACCACACCACCTACCACAGTGCACCATTACACCTACCACAGTGTACCACACCACCTACCACAGTGCACCATTACACCTACCACAATGTACCACACCACCTACCACAGTGCACCATTACACCTACCACAATGTACCACACCACCTACCACGGAGTATACCAGAAGCAACAGGTATGGTTGTAAACACTTGCTCCACCGTCAGAGAGTGAGGACTGAGTGAGTGTGGTGGTAGACTACAGGTGAATAAATAATTAAACAAAATAAGGGCGGCGCCACCTTGTGCGTGTTTACTACAGCATAAGTCGTCATGAACTCGTCCTTGCTCCTATTATTATGATGTAATGATAAGCCCCGCGGGAGTCGTTGATGAATAATGCTTGAGTGTTTGGCTTCCTCCTGCTCTTCACCTATGTTCCTGTTCCTCCTGCTGATCTTCCTTCCTCCTCTTGACCTACCTTCCTCTTCCTCCTGATCTTCTTTCCTCTTCCTCCTCCTGACCTTCCTCTTCCTCCTCTTGACCTGCCTCCCTCCTCCTTCCTTCCTTCCTCCTCTTCCTTACCTTCCTTCCTCCTCCTTCCTTCCTCCTCTTCCTTACCTTCCTTCCTCCTCCTCCTGACCTTCCCTCCTCCTCCTCCTGACCTTCCCTCCTTCTCTTCCTTCCTCCCTCTTCCTCCTGACCTTCCTTCCTCCTCCTCCTGACCTTCCTTCCTCACTCCTCCTCCTGACCTTCCTTCTCTTCTTTCCTCCCTCCTCTTCCTACCCTTCCTTCCTTCTCCTCTTCCTGACCTTCCTTCCTCCCTCCTCCTCCTGACCTTCCCTCCTCTTCCTGACCTTCCTTCCACCCTCCTCTTCCTGATCTTCCTTACTCCTGAACATCCTTCCTCCTCCTGACCTTCCCTCCTCTTCCTGACCTTCCTTCCTCCACTTGGCTAAACCATAACCTTCTACCACACCAACCACAACCCAGATAACCAAGCATGAGAATGGAACAACCAATGAGATCCACTGTGGGCAGGGGCTATAAGACTACAACTAGGAGACACATGTAATAGTTGGTGTATTTTTTGCTCATTACAACACTATAGTTTTATTATCTTTATTGATCTTTTTATAGCCGTTTTTATTCACCAAGAAATTACTTGTTTCATTCAAATAAAATATTTTGCATTAAAATAAATCATAAATCAAAGACAAGTTATAATCTTTTGTTTCTATTAATAAATAAAAACAAACGTAACATCAGTATCAAACTGTGAACATAATCAGTATATAACATAAAATGCTACATCCTAATTTCTTACATGAAAAACAATTATTACATGTTAAACAAATTATCTTTAGTGTGTAAAAATAAAATACTGTACAGTATAAAACAACAACCAACACCACTACCGGTACTACAGAAAAACTGCAGCAGTAACTGACAGTGATGCTGTGTACTGTACTGTATCCAAACATTGCATGATAAATCCTTCAGATGTGAGTACGACCACTTCTGATGGTCTACCAGAGCTTATCTTACTTGTGAGTTAAAGTCAGGAGCTGTATTATGTCCTGGCTAAAGTACTGTACTGTACTCAATTGAGGTAGAGGGTGCAGCTGTTCTGATCACTCCTCAGAATGGAAGAGAAAATGCATTAAAACTACTAGAATATCCTAACTTCATTTTTCTTGTTGTTGCTCACATTAATGACAAGCAAATGTAGATCTTACACTCAAGTATAACATCCTTATTTTCCCACAAAGTTATGATATATGAGGTTGTTGGTCATGAGGCAGTCCCTTAACACTGTATAGCATGATGTCCAGTCACTATAAGGCAAAATTTTACCATAAGTTCTGGTATAACATTATTACACTTATTGAGTGCCAGCCAGATAATCCAGTAGTTGGCTGGTCTCCCAAGCCAGTGTTTAATTGATCATTTTTGCCACGCATCAGCTGACTAGCTGGTCGGGCAGTCGGTCTGTTCTCCATTATGACCTTCACTGTCCAGTGTTAGTACAGGAGGAAACCAGAGTACTGTACCCAGAGAAAACCTGCTACATTTGTTAGTGTCACACTGGATAACAACCTTCTCACATCTGACTGACTCAGGGATTGATCCCAGGATGCAGTAGTGAGAGGTAAGAGTACAGGTACTAACACTACCATCAGCACCCCAATGTACTGTAATTACTTTCTAATTACACCACTTAATTTGTGTTAAGGAAGGAGACATTCATAGGCGTGAGGGAAAGTATGTAATTACCTGTTGAGATTCTTAAAAGCAACTTGAATTGGCCAAGAAATTTTAAACCTCAACATTTTACAATAACATGTATAGGGTATCCTAGAAAAATATCCCTGCCTCCCTATAACTCACAGTGTCTCAGGGAGGAAGGCAGGGACATTTTTCTGGGACACTATATTCTATACCTATATTGCTAAAATAATGTCCAATACCAATTAATTCTACAAAAGAATGAACTTTTCACAAATTTATATATGAGTGTGTGAACAACCAGTCATGACTTATTAATATAAAGAAAATTAAGATAAAACATAAACATTCAACAATTGTTGAATAATGAAATAAAATTACAACTACACATTAAGATGTTTGGTACAATACAGTATACAAGTACTAATTCTGAACAATATATTGTGATGCAATACTGTAATGCTCTAGATGTTATACTGAAGGTTCAAAGTTGACAAAATTCTCTTTTTGCTGTGTGTGTTTTCCCCTGCAGTTGTTGTTCTTCTTTTAATAAATGAAACATTTTATGCACCCATTAAGTGAACTTCTAAAGAATAAAAAAGTGTGTAATCTTTAAAACCAAATAAAAAAAAAATAATAATTTGTGTGGGTCACAGATTCTGGTGTGAACATAATATGGCCTTCATGGAGTTCTTCACCACCTGCTCTCAGGCACTAAACACCCCAGTACACCATTACTTCATCCAACTATCCAGCTGGATTTACATGACACTAATTATTAACTTCATCCAACTATCCAGCTGGATTTACATGACACTAATTATTAACTTCATCCAACTATCCAGCTGGATTTACATGACACTAATTATTAACTTCATCCAACTATCCAGCTGGATTTACATGACACTAATTATTAACTTCATCCAACTATCCAGCTGGGTTTACATGACACTAATTATTAACTTCATCCAACTATCCAGCTGGATTTACATGACACTAATTATTAACTTCATCCAACTATCCAGCTGGATTTACATGACACTAATTATTAACTTCATCCAACTATCCAGCTGGATTTACATGACACTAATTATTAACTTCATCCAACTATCCAGCTGGATTTACATGACACTAATTATTAACTTCATCCAACTATCTAGCTGGATTTACATGACACTAATTATTAACTTCATCCAACTATCCAGCTGGATTTACATGACACTAATTATTAACTTCATCCAACTATCAAGCTGGATTTACATGACACTAATTCATTTTTAATTCCTGGTGAAAGTGTTTGACCATTTCACATAACAACAGTGACATACAGACTGGTATACTTAAAAGTAAAATAAGTCACCAAGGTAGGCCAGTAATGGTCACTACAATATGTGTTCTCTTTGCAACACTACTGTACAGAATAGGCAAACTGTACTCCAAGCTTTGTCAATAAATTTGTTAAACTAAACTAAAAACTGCACACCAAACAGAATTTAAGACAATTTAATACAAATAACAAACAAAGGCACGGAGCTTTACCGCACCCCACTCCATGTTGGGGGGTTAAGGATATTTTACTCTAATAGTTAAATCTTATTGAAATTATTGTATGCATTAGGAATATTACAATAACTTTTCAACATAAATTGACCCTATTCTTACCATCAACTTACTGTATTTAGAGTTAAATTTCTCACTTTCTAACAAACAGATGCATTTTGAAATAGTTTGACACAACTCATAATTAAGAATAAAGAAACGTATTTAACCATTCTGTAATTTGATCAGAGTTAGCAAAAAATTATTCTGACCATCCAAGCCAGTGAAGCGAGTACCTGGCTAACACCCACATCTCATCCTTCATCACAGGGAGACGGGCGTTAGGCGCGCTGGTCAGGTCGCGTTGCGTCTCTGTAACAAAGCGTGTTCGGCATTCGGGCCTTCGTTGTTGAGCGGCAGAAATTGGACAGTAATTACATAAGAGCATCAAGATCGTCTTAGTGATGTGAAAATGTAAATCGATGTAGGATTTTTAATGCTAGACACGATTGTAGTTTTGAAAACTCAATCTCCACCGAGTTGGAGATACAGCTCAGGTCAAGAGGCCTACAACCACAAAATCATTGCCATATGACAAAGCTTTTATTTTATTTTGTTATGGAGTTGTGGTCACGGCTGTGATAAAGGCCAACCAGGGAGTGTAGTACTGTGCCTTTAGTTAAATCAGTTCATAGTGTCATCAGTGACTGCGGAAGAGGTTGTAAATAACCAAAAGTAAATACAAATTGGCAAGCAAGCTGGTAAGACACCACTGCCAGCAGAAACCAAGTCGTGTTATAGGTGCCACAGAGACTTTAAATTTTACTTTGGTTGTGTGCTTTCTCATGGACTGAAACTGTGCCTACAATATACCATTCATAGGAAGATACAGTGTACACAGTGATAGCACAGAGAGATATAGTCGTTGATGAGAACGGGAAAAGAAAGTAGGGTATAAGGAAATAAAAGTTAAAATAAAAAAAATAAAATAAAATCAACAAGCCTGGCTATCCTAAAAGGCAAATACAGTGTAATTAGCAAATGCTGCAGCTTCTAAGAATGGGTGGGGATTACTACTAAGAGCAGAGAAGTTACCAAGAACAAATTCTAGCTTGAATGTCATGTACACTAATACTGACACGTTCCTTGATAAGAAAGTGGAGTTTGAAACACTACTGAAGGTACATCAACCAGATATTGTAGGTGTTGTAGAACTGTTGTACAAGAACAGGAGAATTGACCCAAAGGAATGTGAGTTCACTATTGCTGGATATGCCTCATTTACAAACCTTTCTCAAGAAACTTGCAAGAGGGGTGTGGTTATCTATGTTAGGCAAGACCTTAGAGCCAGCCAGGCGAGGGTACAGGGAGAGGATGTTTTTGAAGAGTCCAAGTTGTGTAAAATTAAATTAAAGGGAGGGGACTTACTTATCGTCGGGTGTATCTACAGATCCCCAAACTGTGGCCCACTAAATCAAAGGAACTTAAGAGCCTTAATAGACAACATGGCAAAGCTCAACCCTAGCCACCTCCTTATCATGGGGGACTTTAACTATGGCGACATCGACTGGAGAAACGAGTCCACCCCAAATGACTTGAATAACCCTGCTACTCTTTTTGTAGAAACTCTGAGAGATAATTTTCTGTTCCAACATGTTAGAGACCCGACACATTACAGAGGGGAGCAAATACCCAAGCCACTAAACCTCATCATAACAAACGAGGAGGGTATGGTGGCCAAACTGGAACACCTTGCCCCAGATGGCACCAGTCACCATATACAGGTAGTGTTGTCATTCAGATTTAACTGTTACCTCGTTCAAGATAAGGCCAGGCCAAGGTGCAAATATTACAAAGGAAATTACAACGGGATGAGGGAAGAGATGAGGGGTATCCACTGGCCTGACTCATTAAGGCACAAGAACGCAGACACTACGCTGAATATCATAACTAGTAAAGTGACCCATTTGATCGATAAATATATACCCAAGACCAAACCCAGTGCCTCTAGGAATACGAGGGGATCCCTACACATGAACCATGTGGCGGTCGACAAACTTAAGAATAAAACCCAGAAATTCAAGACTTGGGTTGAGTCAAACGATGAGCAGGAGAGGAGGATGTATGCAAGAGCCAGAAACCAAGCAAAGGTAGAGTGTAGAAGGGCTGAAAAGGAGTTCCAGAGGCTGGTTGCAAGCGAGGTCAAGTCAAACCCAAAGGCGTTTTACCGCTATGCAAAGTCGAAATTGAAAACACAGTAGGAGTATCAGACCTAAAGCTTGAAGGTGGTAGTTACGCAGACTCTTACCAGGATAAAGCTGAGGCATTGAACAGCTTCTTTTCCTCGGTGTTCACAAGAGAGGATGCAATTAACCTTCCTGCGTTTGAGGACAGACGGTTCGACACAGCACTGACCCACATTGTGTTCACAGAAGAGAGTATTTGAAATAAACTGTCCAGGTCCATAAGAGTCCCGGCCCTGACATGGTGCATCCTAGAGTGCTAAGAGATTTGTGCAACGAGCTTGCAGAGCCCCTGAAGATCCTGTTTTGTAAATGCCTGGATGAACAAATGATCCCCAGTGAATGGAAAGTGGCTTATGTGAGTCCTATCTTCAAGAAGGAGAACGTCACTCCACGAACAACTGTAGACCAGTGAGCCTGACCAGCATAATATGTAAAGTACTTGAGAGTATTATCACAGATGCCGCAATGGAACATCTAATACGAAACAACCGTGTAAAGGATTGCCAACACGGTTTTATGCCGGGGCGCTCCTGCTTAACACAATTGCTCAATATATTGGATATTTGGACCCATATTCTGGAACAGAGGGGTAATATCAACAATATTTACCTAGATTTTGCCAAGGCTTTCGACAGTATACCCCAGGAAAGGCTAAAAATCAAACTGGAAGGGTACAGAATTCGGAGAAATGTCCTAGCGTGGATAGAAGACTTTCTACATGAATGCAAGCAGTGTGTGGTGATTAATGGCACGAAATCGTCATCAGTACCTGTCACAAGCGGGGTACCACAGGGCAGTGTATTGGGCCCGCTGTTGTTTGTTTGTTTCATAAACGACATGCCTGACGTTATAAACTCCTCCATACAAATGTTTGCCGATGACGCCAAGTTATTTCGGGAAATTAAGAACCAAGCGAACTGTGAAGAGCTGCAGAAGGACCTCTGTGGGCTCCAGGAATGGTCGAAAAAATGGCTGCTGAGATTCAATGTCACGAAGTGTAAGAGGATGCACTTGGGGCGTACCAACGGTAAGGAGGCGTATCATATGTCCCAACGGGATGAAGAAACTGCATTATTTGAGACTGAATGTGAGAAGGACCTTGGTGTGTATGTTGACAATGAGCTGAAGTTCTCAGGCCATTGCGAGAAGAATGTAAATCAGGCAAATAAATTACTGGGTCGTATAAGAAGGTCGTTCATATATCTAGACGGTCCGTCCCTCGTAACGATCTTCAAGAGTGAAGTGCTTCCCCACCTGGAGTACTGTCACCCCGTCTGGTCCCCGAGATATGCTAGATACTGTCAGTTGGTTGAAAATGTTCAAAGGAGGGCCACTAGACTGGTGCCTGCACTTCAGCACCTCAACTACCCTGAGAGATTGGAGCGCCTGAACTTGCCTAGCTTATACTACAGACGGGCAAGGGGCAACCTAATTCAGGTGTATAAGCACCTCAAGGGGCACTACTCAGTCAAGTGTCCTTACATGGAGCTGGAGGACGCTCGCCCCACAAGGGGTCACAGCTCAAGATTGAAGAAGCCGCAGGTCCAGAAAACTGTGAGGTGCAAACTTTTCGGAGTGAGGGTTGTAAACTCTTGGAACAATCTACCAGAGTGTGTTGTGACGGCACCGAGTGTGAGCTCTTTCAAGACAAGACTTGACCAACACTGAAGCGGGTTCAGATACATTCAGGAGCAGGTGCATGCCCAGTACTTGCCAACAGTGCGTAACATAGACGTGACCTATCGCCCAAGCGGCTAACGAGCCGATCAGTGATGAAGAGGATAAAAGATGAAAAAGATCTAACTCCTTTAACACATCTATATTAATAACTCTTGTCAGTTTCTTTAATACAGATGCAAAATCATCTCTCAGTCTGTTTTTTTTTTAGCTATAACATTTGTAATATATTGTAAAGGTTTAAACAGATCAAAACTCATAAAAAAATGTAAATCACATACTTGAGCACTGATGCCAGTGTATGGAAGAGTGGAAGCTGCCTAAAGTAGTTTGTATGGACTGTCTTCTTTATAATTATCAATTATCTATTAAAAAAACACTGTAGTGAATCAGTGACACTGTATTCTATATAGGAGCAACACAAACAGAGAGGTTGACTGAATTTGGTTATCTAGTGAACAGAAATATTTCCAATCCTCAAATGATTCATTAAAAAAGGAAGTCACCATCCTTTGAAAAATCTTTAGTCATCACCACTTTATAAAAAAAAACGTTTATGTCATCACCACTTTATAAAAAACTTAAATCATCACTTTATAAAAAAAAAGTCATCACCACTTGAAAATATAAAGAACCAACAATCTATTCAAAAGTACTGTACCAATTTTTTCTGCCTCGTTCATATTTAAAAAAAAAATAAAGATTCAGCACATGTCCTTCACCACTGGAGGCTGATACTCTGGTTGTATCGCAGCGGACAAGGAGGCAGCGTACAGGTCCAGCCGCTGTGTCATCTACAGAAATCCATAAAAAAAGTAATTAATGCTTGCTTTATTTTTCCACACTGAACAATAAAGTTCATAGGAAGTACACAGTGAAGCCTCCATCTAACAGACTAGAGGGGTTATGTCATCTAAGATCTCAAGTCCAATGCCAAAATTTCAATACATCACAAGATTGTCTCTTCACTCACCCTAAAGCCCCAGCGGTCTTTGACTTGTCGGCAGAGATTCAAGTCCAAATCACAGACCAGAAGTCCATCATGGGTCCTGGACAGACTCTACAAAGGGTATCAGTAAGGATAATTATGATAAACCAGAATTATAAATGTTTATAATCCAAATAAAAGATTTTAATCTTTGGGTTACCTCAACAAAAGACAATTTTAAAAAAATAATATCAACATAACATTTTTAATTCTTAAATAATAAAAACTAAAGATAATCTAGAGCAATACCTCAGATCATCAGATGCATCATACTTTTACAATCACAAAACAATAGACATCTTACTGAACAGGTGTTACCCCCACAAAACATATAAATTAACACAGTAGATTTCTGCTACTCACTGGAGTTCGAGAACCATCAGGAGCCGCCACATATGACGACCCGTAGAAATGACCAAAGTCCTTATGAGCCGGTTTACCATCAGCTGAGGTGAACTCATTGGGGAAGGTCTCGGTGCCAACACGGTTAATGGCACACGTGAAGTAACTGTTCGCAATGGCTGCGTTCCTGGCCTCGATACCCCACATGGGCTCACTGTTGATAAGTTATGAGAACTGTGATAATTATGAATAAGTAATTCAGCTGAATCTTTCATTCCTTTACAATGACAGAAAAACACAGGTAAATGAAAAGCGATAGTGACTAAAAAGGTGAAGTGAGCATCCATTACAGAACTGTGTGTACTGTACTGTACATCAAATGGTCCTGATAAATCTCTCACTCTATCCATTATACCAAGAGAATACAACACACTCTACCCTTCACCCTCGATGGGAACAACTCCTCCAAAACTTCCCTTTAAGTGTTATGGTCACGATGGAAAAAATGGGAAATAATTAAGTCGGCAATATCCACAAGTGTTAGCTGACTAGACTAACACTATCACCACTCCCTCTCCAATAATTTACATCAGCAAAGAAGATGAATATATCACCTGAGGCCTCCAACAGTAGCAGAGGGATTGAAGACAATTTCAGCTCCATTTATGCCATACATCATCCAGTTCTGGGGATGATGCCGCCCATAACAGATGTTGACGGCGATGCGGCCAAACTGAGTCTACGTGGAGATTAAGGCAATGAAAAGTTCCCATAAATGTTAACTGTACTAAAAAAAAAGATCACTTTATCTCAACACAACCAAAATACTGAATTGTCAATGATCTGGTCACTTAAGAAGAAAAATAAAATGTCACTGACTGCTCAAGTGTTATCACATCTTCCCAACAGACACAGACACACACATCTACTGTACTGACATCTGAATATTTTATCCTCGCACTCTCTTTATTTCATACCAATAGAAAAAGAAAAGAAATATTATCTAATATACTTCTTCACCTTAATTATACTGTACAGTTTAAGCTATTTTTTCTCCACTTCTCAATAACATTTATTTGTTGCTTCATCCATAAAGTTAATTGCTAAACTGACCTGGAAGACAACATGGCCTGTGTCTCCCTCCATATAGTACGTGGACTCGTTAAAGTCGCCCACCCTGGGGATGTGGTTCTTGCGACTCTTGCCCAGGTAATAGCCAGTGTTGCTCACGACCACGGCAGTGTTCCACAGTGTGTCTCCGTGAATGCTGTCTCTCTCCAGTATTGGCGACACAATTACCATGTTGTGTTTCCGTGCCAGCTGGGAACGGAGAGTAACAGTGAGAGGCGTAATCCCATATCGACTTATTTCACCTGAATGATCATTTGATTTTTGCCATCCCATATAGATGGATTAGATAGGTTAGGTTAGGTCAAGTTAGATTAGGTTAGGTTAGGTTAGATCAATACCGGTAATCGTCAATTTGGGAAACATAATACATTGTCATCTCAGCAGTATACACTCCAATGAGAAGGATTTAAGTACCCAAAACTCTAATAGTAATGAAGGGATTAATACTGTACTGTTTGCCACGATTATCAAGATTCATGGAAGGGACCAGTAATAGTTAAGTGAGACCATACCTCCTGACACAGTTGAGTTGTTGGTCCAGACTCGGCACTTTCAGCAAATTCACACCACGGCTGCTTCTCCCGGGTACAGAAGGCAAATGGCATGGCTGGCAGAGGAGAAGGAACTGAAAGCTACTAAGGCAACTTGTCTTCAACACTTACTGTCATCTCCAACACAGAGGAATGTATCTAAACACAGAATCCTTTAATTCTTAACTCTAAAATTTAAAACCACACACACATTTATATAGATACATTAAACAATACAGTAATGAAAATAAAAGAAAGACTGTATAGACTCGCAGTGGTGTCAAACTCAATACCTTTCGAGGACCAATTCTTATTTTAGTTACCCTCTTCAGGGCCAACACAAGTGCTATATTACATATTTGCAGGATTGAGGTTTACAGCTTTACACATTGCCTTACCTGGCTTACCAGGAATACCTCATTTGGGTTTGTCTGGTCTTAAGTATGTAAAATTAATTTTACTTAATAAACATGATTAACGCTAATAACAGGATAGTAAAAACCATATACAGTGATCCCTCGGTTAACGAAATTTCGGTTAACGAATTTTCTTCCATAAGAATCTTCATTTCGGTTAACGAACAAAAATTCGGTTAACGAAGTTCTTACGAAATCATGTCAACATGTTTTCGTTTGCTCACCAGCTGGAATATTAGTGCGCCAATACAGTAATCGGTTCTAGGGCTTAAATTCGTTCCCATTTGAGTAAATAAAAAGAAGGTTGTACTATTCAATAATTTTCCAAGTTTTATATTAAAATTTTTAGTCATTTTAACACTTATTTAACATAATTGGAGTACAGGAAACTAGTTTTTGGTGTGCCAATCAGCCACTTGACTCACCAACCAAGGTGTTAGTTTGTATCTCTGGTCAGTGGAGGTAACATCTTGCTTGTGGCTCTCTTGAACATAAACTATTTTTACATTTTTACAGTACAATTATTGGTCATTCTGAAATTTATTTTACATATTGACAATATATAGTGCAGTGCAGTGTTGATTTAAAGAAAATAATCTTGAATTACACTGAGTGAACTTAAAATTTTATGGGTGAAATGATGGCATGAAGCATGGGGTGATTTCTCTTCCACCCACACTTCCTTCTCTTCTCCCTTCTCCTCCACCCCCACTTCTAATTCCCATCATCATCAACCAGGTGCCTTCTATATACACACCTCAAAGTAAGTGTAATTGACTGCATTTATTTTTATTTTGTACGTAATTTTCGGTGAGCTGGAACCAATTACCCAAAATCCCATTGAAACAATGGTTTCGGTTAACAAACGACCTTCTGGAACGAATTGTGTTCGTTAACCGAGGGACCACTGAATATGCATTATTTTGGGGCTACAATTTATTATACAATTCCATTTGTGTTTTGAAACTTAAGAGCTCAATCTTGTTATGACAGTTATGTACAGTACATGCAGAACAAGAACTATCATGCAACTCACAACTTTGACCTCATTTTCCACTGCACTGCAAAAGCATTTTTCTTCCACAAGTTTTTCTATATTTGGCTGCAAAGGTGATATTCCAAGTCGGAGGATGGCATCCAAGTGGTTATCAGTAATACGGGTTCGGTACTTCATACCTATTTCTATCAGAATTTCACGGGCTGATAAATTTTACCGTTATCCCGCGGGCTACACCTGACCATCCCAAGGACCACATTTGGCCCACGGGCCATGAGTTTGACACCCCTGGTATAGATGGTTATAGATACAGTACTACTGTACTGTGAAGCAAAAAGATAAACTCCCATTATGTTTTTATCATATAATACTACTGTATAGCCAAAGTGCCAGAGCTACATAATATAATTTTGATTACTACAGGTACCAAGACTTGTTTTATAGTTAATACTGTACATTTCATTCAGTGGTTTGAAAATCAATGTTATGACTGATTACAACTGTTGTACTGTACATCATTAAAAGCCAAACTGCGGTACAGTACTCACTCCACGCCTCCTGGTAGCACAAAATGTTGACCCCACACAGAGCTGCGGCCTCCGTCATGTGGGTTATCTTCTCATGCAGTGCAGCGCGCTGCTCACTTACTGGAGCCGTCGTCTCCGCAGCGATGGAGTTCTGAATCACACCAACACGTACAATTCTGGAGAAGAAATTAACAAATGAATCAAGTATGACAGAACATAATATGACTGATAGGACGAAGTAAGTGGTACAGCGATAATGCACTTGCCTCTCACCATTGCAGACATGGATTCAATCCCCGGGTCAGATGTGAGAAGGAAGTTATCCAGTGTAACCCTACCAAACATCATAGGTTTGCTCTCTTTTTTACTTTACTTTTATCCTCTTCGCCACTGATCGGCTTGTTAGCCGCTTGGGGCGATCGGTCACGTCTGATTACTTTTCCTTTTCATTTATCTTCTTCACCAAAAGATAAGCTCGCTAGCCGCCCGGGCGATCGGTCACGTCTCTGCCACGCACTGTTGGCAAATACTGGGCATGCACCGGCTCCTGAATGTACCTGAACCCACTCTAGTGTTGGTCAAGTCTTGTCTTGAAAGAGCTCACACTCGGTGCCGTCACAACACACTCTGGTAGATTGTTCCAAGAGTTTACAACCTTCACTCCGAAAAAGTTTGCCCTCACAGTTTTCTAGACTTGCGGCTTCTTCAATCTTGAGCTGTGACCCCTTGTGGGGCGAGCGTCCGCCAGCTCCAAGTAAGGACACTCAACTGAGTAGTGCCCTCTGAGATGCTTATACACCTCAACTAGGTCCACCCTTGCCCGTCTATGGTATAAGCTAGGCAAGTTCAGGTTCTCCAATCTCTCAGGGTAGCTGAGGTGCTGAAGTGCAGGCACCAGTCTGGTGGCCCTCCTTTGAACATTTTCAACCAACTGACAGTCCCTAGCATATCTCGGGGACCAGATGGGGTGACAGTACTCCAGATGGGGAAGCACTTCACTCCTGAAGATCGTTACGAGGGACGGACCATCTAGATATCTGAACGACCTTCTTATAAGACCCAATAATTTATTTGCCTGATTTAGCTTCTTCTCGCAATGGCCCGAGAACTTCAGCTCATTGTCAACATACACACCTAGGTCCTTCTCACATACAGTCTCAACTAGTGCAGTGTCTTCATCCCGTTGGGACATATGATACGCCTCCTTACCGTTGGTGTACTCCAGTTCCCTCCTGTAGTAACATTGGACAATGAAGGTCATAATAAAGAACAAACCGACCACCCGAATGGCTAGAAAGGTGATTAGAGGTGGAAGAAGATAAGAGAAAGAAAAAAAAAAAGTAATTAAACCAACACCTGACAGAGCTCATCACATGTTCAGGAGTCTTGTGTGTCCCTGTGGCAGCCAACAGCGTCCTCTCAGATCAGTGCAGTACAAGTTGAGGATCACCTAAAGATTAGCTCACTGCTTATTTCACCTGATAAATGACCACCCTAAGACTAACTGGGGGGCAGGGGAGTTAAGGTTAGGTTGGATTAAGTTAACATTAGGTTAGGCTAGATTTTAGGGTAGGGTATAGAAGGGTAGATTAGGTTAGGTTAGGGGAGGGTAGGTTAGATTAAGGTAGGGTTGGGTACATTAGGTTAAATCTTCCAGAGGGAATAAAGTGAGAGGGAGCCAATCATCAGGTGATATAAAAAATTTACCCCCCAAAAAATTCTACATACTATACTGTACAGTCGGGGTCAAAAGTTCGCTTCTGCCCAAAATGAAACAGCATTGGCCCTAAATGAGATGAAACAGTCAGGGTGAGTCAGTTCAGAGACTCATTCCCATGGTTCACTTTCACCACAGGAAGAGAAATTTTGTCCCTGACTGTACATTAATAATCATGAGACTAATGCCCGGAGTTTTAAACACCCTCTTCTGTTGAAGAGGGTCGTCTTGTTTCAACCCGAGTTTTAAACTAAATGAGTCCTGAGGGACACCGCAGTACAGTACTTAACGGGTGGTGTGGCCGTAAAATTAACTAATTCCAATAAAATTAATTTATAATATTGGAATTAGTTAGTTTTACCACCACACCACCCGTTAAGTACTGTGACTCATTTAGTTTAAAACTCGGGTTGAAACACGACGACCCTCTTCAACAGAAGAAGGTGTTTAAGACTCAGGCCGTAACACACTAAGTAGTGCTTCAGGCATCAAGACCAGTTCATGGCACACTCACCTGGGAGAAGTCAGTTCTTCCTTGGCGGCACATATCTGATACGCCTTAACCTCGAAGTTGTGTCTTTGAGACAGTTGTTCAGCCTTCTCTGAGATCTTGATGTCACTGGAAAATGCATAAAACCATTTTAATCAATGGATCACGTGAAGCTTATTTCATCCTAAGATTAACAGTACTGTACCTTAATGCTAACCAAATCTAAACTATCCTAACCTAATGCTAACCTACCCTAAGACTACCTATCCTAAAGTAACCTATGCTAACTTTAACTTATCCTAACCTAATCCTGTCCTATGCTAACACTAACATAATTTACCCTAATATAAAATCATACACTAGTGAAAAATACAATATATCATGAATAAAAAAACTCAAGTGGTTATTAGTGGATGATTCACCCCCACAATATTCCATCCCTACAATATACCACCCTTAAAATATTCCACCTCTACAATATTCCACCTCTACAATATTCCACCCCTACAATATTCCACCCCTACAATATACCACCCTTAAAATATTCCACCTCTACAATATTCCACCCCTACAATATTCCACCCCTACAATATACCACCCTTAAAATATTCCACCTCTACAATAATCCACCCCTACAATATTCCACCCCCACAATATACCACCCTTAAAATATTCCACCTCTACAATATTCCACCCCTACAATATTCCACCCCCAATATACCACCCTTAAAATGTTCCACCTCTACAATATTCCACCCCTACAATATTCCACCCCTACAATATTCCACCCCTATAATATTCCACCAGTACAATATTCCACCAGTACAATATTCCACCCCTACAATATTCCACCAGTACAATATTCCACCAGTACAATATTCCACCCCTACAATATTCCACCCCTACACATTCCACCAGTACAATATTCCACCAGTACAATATTCCACCCCTACAATATTCCACCAGTACAATATTCCACCTACCACCACAATTCCACCCCTCCCACCTACAACATTCCACCAGTACAATATTCCACCCCAATATTCCACCTCTACAATATTCCACCCTACAATATTCCACCCCTACAATCCACCAGTACAATATTCCACAGTACAATATTCCACCTCTACAATATTCCACCTCTACAATATTCCACCAGTACAATATTCCACCCCTACAATATTCCACCACAATATTCCACAATATACCACCAGTACAATATTCCACCTCTACAATATTCCACCTCTACAATATTCCACCTCTACAATATTCCACCCCTACAATATTCCACCTCTACAATATTCCACCTCTACAATATTCCACCAGTACAATATTCCACCCTACAATATTCCACCCCTACAATATTCCACCAGTACAATATTCCACCAGTACAATATTCCACCAGTACAATATTCCACTGCACTTACGGGAGTTCTCGGCCGTAGAGGATTCTGGTGATCTCTTTCAACTCTCGTTCTGGGACGTACTTCTCCAAACACTGTTCCAAACTCACCATCTCGCCCGCCATGACTCTTAACTTGATCTCTGGAAACAAAAAGATTAGATTACAGCACCAAATAGATATATAGTTTGGTGGATGAACAGTTAGAGATGGATAGACAGATACTATAGATAGAGACTGACTGAGAGATAGATATCTTATGTTATCTTGTGTTCACTATTCACAACATGAAGCAAATCAACTACAACCACCATTCATTAACACAGGTACAATATGTTATCTTACTTTTACCAGTAAATAATACACGCCCAATGTTATCTTATATTCACTGTTCATAATAACAACCCTACGTTATCTTATCTTCAGTATTTAATAGAACACTCCTATATTGTGTTCACTAGAAAAGAACACAAAGGAAACAAGAACAACTTTCATAAATGTTAGGTAATAGGAACACAACCATCACTGTGTCCTTGAAGACGTTGATCTGCCCTCAGCCTCTCTGACCCACCACTACACATATCCTCTAATCTCCACTATAATTAACTTCTGATTAATAACACCGATGTAACTTTTCCATATAAAGTTAAGTGAGATATTGTTATGTTATATAATACAACGTCAGGGTGATTTAAATCCATAAAATACAATACCAGTGAGAGGGAGGATGGGTGCAGCTTCACGTCTCCTCCACAACTTGTTGATCAACAGCTGAGCTCCAGTGTTGCCAGGCCCGACCCCTACAGTTACCACCTCAATATATACTACATCAATAAATACTAACTTATTCACTATTATCGAATTATTTATAAAATATAGAATATCTATATATATTAATATGAAGCTTTTGATATAATGCTAATTATTTATTTCCCTGTGTGTAAGTATTTTATTTTAGTAATTTGTATGGTACGAAAGTTTAGGGAAGTGGGTAACTGGCAAGACGAAACAATGCCATGTCATATGTTTTCTCTCAATATATCTATATACATAATAGTAATATAGGTGATTTATAGAATTTAATAGTACTCCCATTATCTAGGGTTTCCGAATAAGAAAAAATAATGGCGTATAAATATTTATTTTTTCGACAAAAATAAGTTAATTAATATATCTCAAGAAACACGATGCAAATTGACACAGTCGCCATACGCTTAATTAAGTGCATCAAATACCTCACACACACACCACCATCTCAGAGACGCACACACAAATAATGAGATTTAATCAGCAGTTAGATAAAACACACAAACATCTCATTATTTATATGAAACACGTGATAACTGAAGATTACGACAACTTTATCTGCCGCTAACCTAAACTAATCTAACCGCACCCTCACCTAACCCCCCAGGTAGCTAAGCGTTAAGGGTATTTAATTAAATCATGTGAAATATACTGGTGAGCTAATATTCACTGACTGACTGATGGCTTGTATAATAGCAGCCGTCAGGAAATACTTGAGGAATGTTCAACGCTGGTTATGTAATACCACCACACACCATGGTGACTCTTATCACTGTTTAGGAGGGAGATGGGAAGGAACTGGTTCACAAATAAGGTGGTGGACGAGTGGAACAAGCTTAGCAACTTTGTTGTCTGGAATGCTGGAAAGTTTTAAAAGGAGGCTAGATAGATTCATGGATGATAGAGAGTGGTAGTAACTCTCGACAGGAGCTGCCATGCACAGGCCAACCTGCCTATTGCAGACTCCTTATTTTCTTATGTTCTTATGTTACCACCACACACCATGATGCCTTGACTACTCTTACCACCACACACCATGATGCCTTGACTACTCTTACCACCACACACCATGATGCCTTGACTACTCTTACCACCACACACACACCATGATGCCTTGACCACTCTACCACCACACACCATGACCACTGCCTTGACCACTGATGCCTTGACCACTCTTACCACCACACCATGATGCCTTGACTACACCACCACCACACCTGATGCCTTGACTACTCTTACCACCACACCATGATGCCTTGATGCCTTGACTACTCTTACCACCACACACCATGATGCCTTGACTTCTCACACCACCACACACCATGATGCCTTGACCACTCTACACCACACCATGATGCCTTGACCTCTTACCACCACACACCATGATGCCTTGACCACTCTTACCACCGCACACCATGATGCCTTGACTGACCTTGACTACTCTTACCACACACACACCATGATGCCTTGACCACTCTTACCACCACACACCATGATGCCTTGACTACTCTTACCACCACACACCATGATGCCTTGACTACTCTTACCACCACACACCATGATGCCTTGACTACTTACCACCACACACCATGATGCCTTGATCTACTCTTACCACCACACCATGATGCCTTGACTACTCTTACCACCACACACACCATGATGCCTTGACTACTCTTACCACCACACACCATGATGCCTTGACTACTCTTACCACCACACACCATGATGCCTTGACTACTCTTACCACCACACACCATGATGCCTTGACTACTCTTACCACCACACACCATGATGCCTTGACCACTCTTACCACCACACACCATGATGCCTTGACCACTCTTACCACCACACACCATGATGCCTTGACCGTTGTTAACACTATCTATCAATTGCGTTATGACATGCAAATGTTGTGTGTGTGTGTGTGTGTGTGTGTGTGTGTGTGTGTGTGTGTGTGTGTGTGTATAATAATTAATAATAATATTGATAATTAACGGTTTATTGAGAAAGTTCTGCAGCTCGAAGGCTGAAAATATACTACAATAGACAAAAATGACTTATAACATACAAAGACATGGGGTAGGTGGGCCGTTTAACAAAAGCTTTCACTACTAAAAGGTGAAGTAACATGAACTGAACATACAAATTATTATAGTTTGCAGCTGATGGCCCGGGCTGGTCTCTTGCCATACTGTGTGAGGTCACATAGGCCTCGTGGTGCAGTAACTCGTCCGTAGGTGTTGATATAAAGGACCTCACGTGGTCATGGAGGCACCGGATGGTGTGGTGTTCACGTGGTGTAGTATCTCGTCCGTAGATGTTGACATGAGGGACCTCACGTGGTCATGGAGGCACCGGATGGTGTGGTGTTCACGTGGTGTAGTATCTCGTCCGTAGGTGTTGACATGAGGGACTTCACGTGGTCATGGAGGCACGGGATGGTGTGGTGTTCACGTGGTGCAGTATCTCCTCCGTAGGTTGACATGAAGGTCCTCACGTAGTCATGGAGACACCGTGTGGTGTGGGGTGGTTTCACAGTACCTCACTCTGCTGGGTGGTGTTGTGTTATCTCGTAGCCAGGTGTGAAGACTGTTCATCACTGTTCAACACTGATCCCACTTCTTTCCGAAACGAAATTGTCACTTTTGATTATGTTGATATCCTGGTGGTGAGGATGGGTCGGGGAGAGGGACTTGGGGAATGGGGCCGAACATGGCCAAGGGGGGCCTGGTAGGTCTTGACCCTCTGGTGGTCAAGTGTACCCTCGTCTGTGTGTGTGTGTGTGTGTGTGTGTGTGTGTGTGTGTGTGTATGTGTGTGTGTGTGTGTGAGATTATGCCAGAAGATTGTCGGGGAGGTAGAGGGGTTACTCTCTAGCACTGGTATAACAGGTGGGGTGGGGCTGCAGGGCCCATTGCATCGTGTCAATGAGAGAAAAAAAAAGATTAGAAGGCAAAACTGTGAACTGAATTTTGTGTGACCACTAGTATAATCGTATACACCTGCGCTAGGTCAAGTAAATTTAGTTTATGGAAATGTCGGTCTGAGGCTCTGAGTAGTATCTTTACCTAAGCTGTGGAGGGCCAGCAAATCAATAAAAGACATCTTTCTCGTAAGGTTCAAACACCTGACACTCCCCTCCCCCTGAGATTAATTATCCCGCACAGGTGAGATGTGAGGGCGTGGCGGCGTCATGTAACATCACCTTGCTTCAGTGTCCTTCACACACCGCCAAGGTCAGCAGGACATGATTGGTGTTGTTGTTGTTTACTAGATGGCGATAGCTGTGTTCCTTACGGACGGGATTACTGCAGCTCACGTTTTTGTACAACCAGCAATTACAATTATACGGTGACACAAGTAATTCTGTGATGGCATTGTTGTAAGGTTGGTGCTGCTGTGGTTGGCATCAATGTTGTTTAGTAAGCATGCAAGAAACGTGATTTTAGTTCTCATGCTTGATCGAGAGAAATACTGGTGTGTTGGGGCATCGACAGCCTAGTCTGTGATTTAAGTTGATGACAAAGAACATTAATATACAACTTTTACTTTTATCCTCTTCGCCATTGAATGCAATGATCGGCTCATTAGCTGCTTGGGCGGTCGGTCACGTCTCTGTTACACACTGTTGGTAAGTACTGGCTCTGTTACACTCTGTTGGCAAGTACCGGGCATGTACTGGCTCTGTTACACACTGTTGGCAAGTACTGGGCATGCACTGACTCCTGAATGTATCTGAACCTGCTCCAGTGTTGGTCAAGTCTGGTCTTGAAGCAGCTCACACTCGGTGCCGTCACAACACTCTACGGCAGATTGTTTCAAGAGTTCACAACTCTCACTCCGAAAAAGTTACCCCTCACAGTTTTCGGAAGTTAATTACAATTAGTCTACTCAGTTTAACGCATTTATAATTTTTTGTTGGGTTTCGGATCTCAGGAGGATTCATATAACAGTTGTAGACTTACAGGTAAAGTATTTATATATGTGAGACGCCGTGACAGTGAGGCTACACCACCACCGTTTTTGTATTAACACAACCGTGTTATACCTCGGTCGGGCATTAATAGTTTCCTAGCGAGTGAAAGTTCTGTCTGGCCGACGGTAAACCTAACTTTAATTTAGACGGAAATAGAAGATTAGTATGTAGCGTATACACAGTACTTATACAGTATATTATTGCAACGCTGTTCTGCTAGTGTGTGTGTTGGGGGAAGTGTAGCTTGGGCTGGTGTGTTGGGGAGGTTTGACACAAGCTAAGGGTGATGGGTTAACAAAACACGCTTGACTAACGAGCCAATCAGTGGTGAAGAGGCTTAAAGTAAAAGGTAAATGTAAAGTAAACATCGATACCATTAATAATACATACCAGTGCCATTAACCCGCTCTGCCTCCTATCATCACACTGGATGAAGATGTCAAGTTGTGAACTGTAGCTTAGCCTGGGCCAACAGACGCCTAGTACTAGTAGTGCTGCTGTCCCGTCTCCATGATTTGTAATTAATTATTAATAGTCTAGAGGCGCCTCAAAAATATATACTGTACACAATTATTTTATTTCTCAAAAGAATGTGTATACGCTTCAATAGGTTATAAATATTTCAGTCTTGTCCCTCTCTGAATTATTTATTGTTTTTTATCAATAAAAGGGCAGTGTACACATTTTGTTAAAATAATTAATAATAGTTGAGTGTACATTCATTTTTTGGACACCCTGTATGTTCTCTGTGATTCAGGTTAGGATGTGGGTGGTGGTGAGGTGCACAAGTGTAGCGGTGTACCCTAAAGGTGTAGTCAACAGGTGTAGCGGTGTACCCTAAAGGTGGAGTCAACAAGAGTAGCGGTGTACCCTGAAGGTGTAGTCAACAAGAGTAGCGGTGTACCCTGAAGGTGTAGTCAACAAGAGTAGCGGTGTACCCTAAAGGTGTAGTCAACAGGTGTAGCGGTGTACCCTAAAGGTGTAGCCAACAGTCAGTGTAGCGGTGTACCCTGAAGGTGTAGTCAACAAGTAGCGGTGTGTACCCTAAAGGTGTACAACAGGTGTAGCGGTGTACCCTGTGTAGCGGTGTACCCTGAAGGTGTAGTCAACAAGTGTAGCGGTGTACCCTAAAGGTGTAGTCAACAAGTGTAGCGGTGTACCCGAAAGGTGTAGTCAACAAGAGTAGCGGTGTACCCTGAAGGTGTAGTCAACAGGTGTAGCGGTGTACCCGAAAGGTGTAGTCAACAGGTGTAGCGGTGTACCCTAAAGGTGTAGCCAACAAGTGTAGCGGTGTACCCTAAAGGTGTAGCCAACAAGAGTAGCGGTGTACCCTGAAGGTGTAGTCAACAGGTGTAGCGGTAGTGGTGTTGAGCGTCACCACGTGTAACATGTCAACAAACCCACATGGTGACACTCAGCTGGTGGCCACGCTCTCCCCAGCACATAATTCCCTTGGTTAAATGTAATTATATTATTCACTAAAAATCGCCACACAAATTCATATTAAGTCAACATTACATGAATAGTTCAAGTTACAAGCGATGCCAAATTGTACAAAGAATGAACCAAGGAATTTGTTAGAATGCATTATTACGTCTAAACATCTATACCGCATCTGGTCTTTAAGCGCTTATATTAATTAGCAATTGCACTAATCAACAACAATTAAAATTATGATGATCCCAACATGTTAAGTGTTACTTTCACAGAGGCACTTATAAGTTTAGATACACTTTTCTTCACAAGTAGGTCAAGGCAGCACTGTTTCACCACGTGGTACGGTACATACATTTTGTACTTTACTTACATTTCTGAGTTTAATGTCTGATTTTGATTTGAAGATCCAATTGATGCTCATTTTTTAATAATTGTGTCGTAGCCTTATAATTATTTTATCACAATATATACGGTGCAGGTATACCACGTACTATACACAGACCGTGCAGGTGTACAACCAATTAATCTGACTGTACAGTATATACAAACAAGTTGTTTGTATATACTGTAGTCAAGCTGTTTGAAACAACTCCTTCAAGGATAACCAACAAACCCATCAGATGCTTATTTCCAGTAGTGACCTCTGGTGATAAATCAGTAATCTACATATATATTGTCTGTTGTTGTGAGGTGTGGTGGTGTGGTGCAGGAGGGAGGAAAGGAAATAGCCTACAGTCCTCAGGTAACCTCAATAATGTCACTCATGTGGTCAGAATAAATTAACTTTGTATCTGGATAATTGTTTTTATAGGCCTAATTTTTGGGCATATACTAATTTCTACTATTATTTTCAGGCATATTATGCAACAACTTCACTTTCTGGTATATATATCAGGGCTCTGTAAGCTTATCATTAATTACGAAGATCTACGTCAAAATAGCATTCGAAACCAACAGGTCATTCAAGGTTTTTTAAACATTTATTGTACATAATTTTTTGGAAGTTGCGTCATGTGTTAAAATTACCAATAGCCATATTATTCTCTACAACATGCACTACAGCTCCCAAAACAACATATACCTGGGTAATTGGGTGTATGTGTTATGGTAACCAAGTTAACTCTCTCAAATATAAAGATAGATCAATAGTCATCACTAAAACCTGAGTAAATCCATGAGTCAGTGTTGCTTCCTGAAGTGCTCGCTAACAGGTGGCCGCTTACAAATCACCCTAGTTCACATATACCAAGATATAAATTTGGGATAAGTTATAGTATTTATAGACAGATCAAAACTGTGACAGAAAACAATTGTCTTTATTTCCTATATGGATTATTATACACGATAGTATTGTTTCAGCAACATTGTAGAGCTTTGCAACGATATAATTTTTGGAGCGGTAGGTTTGTATTTAAACTTTTATATGTGTACTTGAAATAAGATGATCTCTGCCTCTAAATATATTATTATCTGAATGATTATTTATTATGTGTAATCTAGTTTGATATGTTGTCATTAGGGCACGTGTTACAGTTGCCATATACCATACAAGTTTGCTATATTACTTCTTTACGACATACCTAGAGAGTGTTACCTTAACTTCATGGTAGTTTATGATAAGGTTATTAATACATTTCAGGATAATTTTAATAGTTTGTCTCGTTTACATCAAATTAATGAATGTTTATGTGGTCAAGTTTAGGCTGGACCATGTGAGTTACTCTGAGGTAAGGCATCTTTACATACACAACTTTATCATATAGTGACTTAAAGTAAACAGTTATATCCTTTATTGTGAAAGAATAAATATATTCTATCAATTATAAGTACATTATATTTGTTAAGTAAGTTGAATAATTATTATATTTATTATTTGTGATGGGAAGGTTATAAGGTGTTAGCCCCAGGAGGTTCAGGAGCCGGCCGCCAGTAGCGCTGTCAGTTGTTGTTGGTGTGATGGACCGCGTGTTGTTGATGGTGTATTAGTGAACATTTGTTGATATATTGTGAGTATATCCAGTTGACAGTGGTCTCTAGTGTCTTTAAAACGACGCAGGTGTTGTCTTTAAGTCTAAGAGAAAAGTAAATGTTTGGAAATAGAGAGAAAAGAGAGACAATATTGTGTTGTGTCGTCTGCTCTGCCATCCATGCTGTCACAGTAGTGTTTAACACCTCTTACTATTAATATATTTGGCACTTGTGGTCATGGTTATACGCTACTGTCCCTGGCTACGAGTTCAGTCTATCAGTAAGAGGGGGATGTGCGAGTGTGTGTGTGGGCGGAAAAGAGAAACCAAGGAAGGATCTCGTGACCCTTTTGGTGAATGGTACCACTGTGTCACCACTACATTATAAAGCCTTACCTGGGCCGAGATATAAACGTGTGTGGTGGATACAGGACACTAGAGGAAGTGATGAAGTGTATAGTGTAACTGGTGGGAGTGTCGTCCTGACCTGTGTAAAGGTTTAAAGTGGCAGTGGACAAGCTGAGGGGAAGAATCTGTATGAGCTGTTGCCTATATAAAAAGTTGTAATAGCCATTCTTTCATACTCAATGTGTTGGTTCTCGTATTAGATGGTGTAGGCTGTGACATGTCATAGTTATATAGAGATTATAAAAGAGAATGTAAGAGATGACCTGAATAAAACACTACAGGACCTGATGCAAATATTACCAGTTAATACATGGGGAGGGGGAAGGAGAGAGGTCATTGAACATAATTTTCTTTATTATGTTTAAACTTTATGTCTAGTTTTATTTAGCTGAGGTGAAGCTGTGTTGGGCTAATATTTTATTAAGAGTTCTCGAGCAGAAATTGTAATCTTTTCTAGATGGTTGTGGCCTGTAGGTGAAGAGTTTAGTTCCTGGGATAATATGACTGTAGAGCTTAGTTAATATAGACTTTCCCTCACGACTCTGTACAGTAGTAAGCTGCAGGTTACAGTATCTTAGTCGACATGCACAAATGTTACAATGATGGACAAGAATTCTTAAGTCACTAAGTAGGTGTACAGTATAGCTTCATACTACTGACCGACACAAGTAACAGCTAATTCCTAAATTAACCCCATCAACTTTGTTTAATATCTTAAACTGTACTGTACTGTACTAACAGTTTACATTATAATCCACAAATTTAAATGCTGGTGCATCATTAATTTTTTCAAATATTTATCTCCAGAATTACTAAACGGAGTTGGTTATTGTAGGAGAAAAGTTCAGGATATGAGAAAAACAAATTTTAAGTTTGAGTCACAGAGTTGAGAGCTTGTATGAAAAATGTCTAGAAAGTTGTTGACACATCTTCTGGTTGTGAGGTTGTGACCATAAATAAACAAATCTCTTTAGCTTAACTTTTAGGTAGCAAAGTGTTTTGTGTCACCTTTCTTGATGATAAAATGTCAATACTTCTGTAGTTAAGCATTCAGTTAGTGCTGCTCTTCAGTGACACTTAACATGTTTTAGCAGCTGATGTTGATGGTGTGTTGATGTTGGTGGAGTGTGGGAGTGCTGTAGAAAATGATGTTTGTGTTGGTGGAGTTTTATGGGAAGCTGTTACTTCCGCCAGTGTGTGATGCTGATGTAATACACTACAGTACTGGGTCACTTTTTCATTAACCTCCCATCACCCTTTTTCTCATAAAAATTTTTTTTTTTTGGTTAGTTTTCTTGCTGTTTTTGATGATTTTGACTTTTATATTTGGGGCAAATCAGTTTTTATTATTTATTTATTTATTTTATTTACTTTTTATTATTAATTACTCCCACCCCCTTCCACCCAACAATGTAGGGAGGCCACATTGGGAATGCAGGGTTTTGGTGTGTGGGTGGGGGAAAACAAGTGATTTTCGCCCAATATAAATGTCAGATTCATCGAAAACACCAAGAAAACTAGCAAAAAAATATATTTTTCATGGGAAAAAAGGTTAAAACTAAACTAGGTCTACGTACTAACCTAACCTTACCTAACCTAACCTAACCTAACCTAACCTAATAGGCCGCATCCTACTTAGTGGGGGAGGTACTTTGCCCCCGGACCCCACAATGACGCCGTATTCCTTAGCCAGGGGGATGAAGTCACTTTTTCGTTAACCACCCATCACCTTTTTACGATTTAATAAAAAAAGTGATTTGCCCCAAAGATAATGTCAGAATCATCTAAAACAGCAAGAAAACTAGCAAACAAGATATATTTTTCATGTGAGAAAGGTGATGGGTGGTTAATGAAAAATGACCCAGTACTGTAGTGATACAGCTCTTAAACCAAATGCTGAAATAATAAGAAACTTGAGAGGAAACTGAAATTCTATTTAAACGATGAAGAATAAGAGTAATAATTTTAAAATCGGCATTTATTCTAATATAACCAGACCTTGGTTTGAATAGAATTTTGGTGATTTCTATTCATGTTTTTATGTACATCTGTACTGCTGTTCCTGATCTATTTATTTTGAGTGATGAACACGAGATGATTGTGAGTCTTATCTGTTGTACTGTACAGTGTGTGGGAAAAGTTGATAGCCTGTTCCCAAACAGTGACATAGTTGAGGGTGGTAATGTTATCTTGTACAGTAGATCACAGTACAATACAGTCAGTTTTCTCTATCATGGGTTATACACGGTACAATACTATGTAATGTAACTGAGGCACAGTTTAATAGCCCCACTTGTTGAGCTTCTTCATGTACACTGTGTTGCTAAGCAGTGATGGTCATGTTACCAGGGGAGTGTTACAGGACTGTGTAGTTTGGTCACCGGTAACTGTAGGTTGCAGTCAGTGGAGCCTCTGTCATATTTGTGTATGTCTCAAATACTGAGATTGAGATTTAAGAACTTTTTAAACGGGAAAAAAGTTTAGTGATAATAAGAAATACAGTTGTGGTATTACCGTACAGTACTGGTTTACCTCCAAGAGGAAATCAATGGAAAGTGATTCATTTCTTAACGCCTTGCCAGCTCCTCGCCAGCTTCCAGAAAGGTAGGGAGACTGAGCTCAGCACTGGAAAGCATGGCATGGTCACCCAGCAGTCTCGTACCATAGCTGTCATGTCTGTAGTCCTCAGTTTGGAAGCTTCAAAGTCTCCAGTTTATTTTATTACAGTATTTATTTTATTTTTATTTTTTGCAGCATTAATTTAAAGCCACATACGTATACTGTGCTGTGGAAATATTTATCAGAGCTGTGATATTCAGTAGTTTGCATTTCTGTTTAGTTGTTCAATGCTTTAATGCTTCTTCTTGTTGCTTTATGCAGGTGCTTCTTAGTTTATCTTTGAAGTAACCTAAGTTACCTAGCTTAACCTGGAGGATTATACTGTGACATGACTTTAAGGCCACCACACAATATAGTATAGTATAGTATACTGTAGTATAATATAGTATATAGTATAATGTGTAGTGTGAAGTTAGCAGGTGTTCTCTTTGTAGTGGAATTCCATATATTATTGGAATACAGTTGGCCAGTTAGATTTATTAAGATTGAATGACTGAATACAGTAATTCCGTGTTTTTTGCGGGAATTACATTCCTGAAACCCCCGCGAAAAGCCAAAACCGTGAATTCTCTCTTAGGAATCACTGTACCTGTGGCCACCAAACAGCTCAGGTAGGTCATGCACTCCACGCCATGCTCTCCACTCACTGCCCAGTGGTCACACTGATCACTGATGCACTGTACCGGCATTTATTAACATCATTATTTGAAATTAATCATATTTTAGTATAATGGAAAAACGTAAACACAGTAATATACAAAAAAAATTATTTACAAGTAAATAAAAATATTTATATTTCACTGAGGTCGGCAACATCTACATTGCCAGCCTCTCTCTGCTGTCCCGGCGTCTGCCCGCAGTCACGCCGGCCAGCCAGTCCTCTTCCACGCACATTCCTCTACTTGAAGACTTGTATTCTGACAAAAGACACAAATGAATTGTCAGTCTTCACCACATCTCGAGCCATAGCTCATACCACCTCTGAGCTTGTCCAATAAAACTGTTTTTTTCCGTTAAGGTCAGCAGTATTCTTGGTCACTTTAGAGTCTTTGCTAGTAATACTTGCCCTTGATGAGGCTGGCTTACGTCCAGGAGCCATGTGGAATGCACGTGGGAGGACAAACAGAAGAGGTAATCACAGTAGCGTTCACAGTATGGTAGGCACATGTGGACTGAGGCTTCTCAGAGCAGCGGGTGGTGTCTGTTTGCCGCACCCCACAGGGGAATATCGAAAATGGAGCAATTTTTTTTAAGGATATTTTATACATACAGTACAGTATATAATTTTTTAATAAAAAAAAACGTGAAATGTCAAAACCCTGTTAAAAAACCTGCAAAAAACACTGGATTACTGTATAGGCATATGCAATTGTGGGTGCACCTCCAACTCTGTCCTTCTTAAAATAAATAACTCGGCCCACCTTGCACACTTCAAACAAGAAGCTGACTAGAGGTTCAGGAATGAGTTTGAGATATGTTTTGTTTCTTTTGGTTCACTGAAATACAAAGAGTGTGAATGAGTGAATACTTAGAGTTCAATCAGTATGAAGGATGAATTTTATGAGTTTGTTGGTAGAACTTCATCAATGAACCATGATTCACATTTGTAACTTGTGCTTCTCCAGGTGATTTCGAATAGAGTTTGAAATTATTGCTTCCAGTAATTTGCCTACAATTGATGTTAAACTGATTGGACGGTAGTTAGAGGATAGTGATCTATATCCCTTACAATCTATGCTGCTTTTTATCATTGTCCTTTATTATTCATGCAAAAATGTGTAAATTTTTACTTTTTAGTCCGAGTTCATTAACCTCAGTGATCCGAGATGGTCCGAGTTGGACTGTAACCGCAATTGTGTACAGTATACCATACCTCTTGAGGCTACAGTATTGTATATTGATGACAATACTACTGTACTGTAACATGTGCAGTAAAGTGCATCATATTTATTTTATTTTGCTTGTGTATTGGCTCACCATGCAGTTTTTACTATTTAAAGTTGAGGAGACAAAAAAGGGCAATACAGGGTACTGTATATGTAAGCATGTTCATGTGTTTTTACTAGATGCGTATAGTATGTGTATTGTATCTGTTCTACTGCTATACGGTATATACAGGGTACCCGGTATACACTTGTATACAGATTTAATGTTTAGAATTCTTTTCATAATTATAGTAATTATTTAAGATCATTGCAAGTTTAATAATGATTGATGCCTGATTAATGGTACAGTACAGTACAGTAGCTGCTCTCTAAACTTCAATTGTTTTTCCACTACTGAAAACATGGTTTTTAATTTTTCACAGTTCATGACAAGTTTTTCAGGAGGAACCAATCAGTTGCTGGAATGCATTTTAAGTTAATTATAATCACTGTGAATCCAAAATAAAATTGTACGATAAGAAAGGTCTAAATTAGGAGGATATAAAAATATATTTCAAGAATTGCACCGTCTATAAGATTTTGTAAAAGCCACAATCCTGTCAATATAGAAATACTGTATGATACAGTAATTGTTATCTTGTTTAAGAACAGTTTGGTTTGTGATGTACAGTATGGCCTCTAGCATCCAAGGGTTTTGTTAAGAACGGGTGTGGAACCTTGGTGTATGGTAGTGGCTGAGGTTCAACACAAGGAGGGGTTAAGCTCACCCCCCTCAGTTGAGTGTATCTCTTTGACATTTTTTTTCACTTTTACACAGCTGACTGATAATATCTGGAACTTTTCTGTGATGGAAATTATAAACTTTTGCTTTGTGCTAAGTAAACACTATGTCATTATGTGTTGGTTTAGTACAGTACAGTAATTAATATATATTTCTGCTGTGAGTCATAATCCTTATTGTACTTTGTTAGGGAGAGTAGTTAAGTGAGGGAAGGTGCTGTAGGCTGGTGGATCATATGAGTTTGTCCCAGTGCTTAACAAAACCACTTCTACAGTATAAGGTTCTATTGTGCTGCTCAGTGTTCACATACCGGTATACTGTAGTGAAGTCTATATCATATTAAATGTCTGGATTTAGATCATGTGAAGATTAGACACCCCAGCTTAGTTCACCTGAAGATTGACTACTTCAGCACTACCGGGCAGGGTTATAGTGTTAGGGTTAGGTTGTTTAATATTCAGGTAATGTCTTAAATTATTTACACTCCTCACTATTGCATTATGCTCGGGGTCGTGAAGGACATAAACAACAAGATGAAATATTAATAACAAATTAATGTGAGAAGTTA
The DNA here is from genome assembly GCF_018991925.1 of Homarus americanus. Taxonomy (NCBI): domain Eukaryota; kingdom Metazoa; phylum Arthropoda; class Malacostraca; order Decapoda; family Nephropidae; genus Homarus; species Homarus americanus. Next base: position 935,108 of record NW_024722227.1, read on the forward strand.
ACAAACTTCCGGTAGTCTATAGGCCTCCCATTTCTCTTGATAGACTCCTGCAGGTGTGAAGGAACTGACTCTGCCAAGTTGTGGATTATTTGTGGGTCTAAATTATTCCACTCCTCATGAATGGCTGCCTCCAGCTTGGGGACGGTATTTGTGTCCTCGCCTAATAGACAAAGCTTGATGATGCTCCACTTATTTTCTATTGGGTTAAGGTCGGGCAAATTGTTTGGCCAGTCACTTATGAAGTCTACCTGACAGTCAACAAGCCATTGTATTACAGATTTTGCTGTGTGACATGGGGTACCATCCTGCATAAACACATCAGCGCAGTATTTTTCAAAAGACCTGGGCAAATAATCACAAAGCAGCTCCAAGTAGTTAAATTGGTTCATCGTCACATTCCCAGGTAGCACAACAAGATCACCAGTTCCAAAGTACGAGAAGCAACCCCACACCGTTAGTGACTCAGGATCCTTAACTGTGCTAAAAGTGGACTTGAGGTCAAGCAAATCACTCCCGGGGCGCCTGTACACATTAAAAGAACGACTTCCAGTAAAAGAAAACGTTGCATCGTCACTCCGTGCACGTGCTGCCACTTGGTCATATCCCACTGAGCATTATCCTTGGCCATAGCAACCCTACGCTGCCTCTGGACAAGGGTGAGGAGTGGTTCTTGCATGCGCGGTGGCTGCAAGACTGCGGTTCGTCATGGATGCAGCGGTGAACGGTCCTTACAGAATCATCACCTGGAAGTACAGGGTTTTTTCTTTCAATTCCCGTGCTGACAGACGTGCATTAGCATCAAGTTGCCTCTTAAGAACAGTTAACGTGCATTGGGAAGTTTTTCGATCCTTCCCTGGTCGCCCGCTGTGCACCGGTATTGCCAATCCGCCGTCATCTCGTAATCGTTTAATCCAAATCTGAACTGATCGTTCGCTCACACCAACAATTCTTGATATTTCCTTTACAGGTTTCTTGCCCTTATGCAGACTAATAATTGATGCTATCTGCTTTTTTGTTAAATCTTTCCTCTTTCCCATTGTGTTAAAAAGGGCAAAGAAACAACGGGCGTTGTTGCTATAAATAAGGGCAACGTCATTCACAAAATTTACGCGGGCAACTGGTGAACGTTTTAATTGCTGGCTGACTTTTCCTCAAGTCTCCCTTCGCTGCCAGAAGTACAATGCCTGCCTCAGCCCCAGCTGGCTGACGTGGAGGGGTGTGAGCCACTTCAGCAAGGATCACTTCCCGTCGGCCACCTCGTGCATAATGCAATGGCGAGGAGTAAACATTCCACCTCTTATGTTGGCTTACATCTCTTGTTACCCAGTACAGTATTAGTTGTGAGCAGCTCATCTCTCGTGTTTGTCTCTCATGTTTAGCTCGCAGCATTCTGTATAGAGACATTGTGATTTAGAATTATCCAAGGATTTCATCCTCCAATTTAATGTACTCTGCTGAATCACCCTGCACACACACACACACACACTGGTGATGGTACTGGAGCCTGAGTCCTCCATTGTCTGTTTCTCTGGGTATTTGTTTGAGTCATTCATCACTGATGCTAACTAAGTACAGTACATACATAGTTGGGTGCTTAATCATGAGATGAAGTAAGCTGGGTTCCTGATCTTCATGTGATCAATAGTTTCCTTTCTTAATCTCCACTTAGTATTCTTTCCTGACACATTACATGCATTACCCCTTCACAAATCCATCTTATTTTTCTGTTTGGTGAATATAAAGTACTGTTTACTGTAGTATATACTGTACAGTACAGTAGACCCTTGCCATTCACAAGGGATAGGTTCCAAGAAATGGTGCGAATTGGCAAAACTGCGAATAGCAACTTATATTACCTTAGTGCATTGCTGTATACCAAGCAACTGACCAGCCACGGCAGCACTCATCCCCTCTTTTAACTTATCTAATAATAAAACTTTCTTTGTCAGGGTCATCAATGACTTCTGCCTTTTACATTTCACTACTAGCATCATTAGCACTGACTCTAGGCAGTCTTTTAGGGGTCATTTCACACAGAAACACTAAAGTTTTGAGAGTACAACACAAGATGCTGCGTGGGGTGACTCATTGTGCTGCGGGAAAAGGCTTGCAAGCTAGCCACCACCTGCTTACAGTGAATCGCAAACTCGCGAATGGCAAGGTTCTGTTTCATGCCCAGTGATACTCTGTCATGGGGATGATCCTTCAATGAGAGTTTACACATGTAGCTCTGGTAAAATACATTGTCAGATTTAGGTGGACCATCTGGGGTATTGTTGATGTTATGAGTGGAATTTATCAGTGGTTCAAGGTTTTGGCTGCACAAAAAGTAAATTAATTTATTTTAATATCAGTAAACATTTCTCTTTACAGAGTACGTAGTGCCCATGGGATGGAAGCTGTAGGCCTAGATCTAGGTACAAGTGTTAATTACTTACAGGTAAGCTGGTTGTTGATGTTTTAGTTCACCTTGTTGAAGACCAGAAACTTATGTTCTGATGTACTATTTATCTTGGGTGAAGGAGAGACCTAATATAGTAGCTCTCCCCCAGTACTGTACAATTTTACGAAATCTCTCTCCCATAATCACCGAGACTCCCCATCTTATTAGAAACTGGTGGTTGTAAGATTAACGTGAAGCAAATGTGATGTTTGTAACATGTCTCGTCTAACTTAGGTAATGCAGTATCTGTGTGTGTGCTCTGAAGAAAGACACACTTCTGCAGTACAGTATTGTACAGGAGTTATATATATTCTGTGGGGGGAGGAGTAAGTGGGCTAGAAATGTACCTTTTAAGTACTGTACTGTAATTATTCTGTACCTAGTTACATCATTATAGCTAAGGTGTCACTGCAGCTATTTTTACACCACCAATCTCTTGATCAATTAAATCGAGTACAGTATCTTACTAATAGCCTCCATAGATACACCTGAAGATTAGCCACTCAAACTTATTTCACCAGACCATTAACCACCCTAACCTCCCCACCCCCCCAGGTACCATAAGGGTGTTTAATCGTCAGGTGAAATAAGTTAAGGGGCTAATCTTCAGGTGATCTGCCTATACCAATACTATATACAGTATATCTCTAGTAAGCTAATTCAGGAGTAAAGACTGTGGGCGGCAGACCTAAATACTGTACACAAGACCAGTCGTTAGTGGGTTAACAGGCAGGAGAGTGTTGTACAGTACAGTATGTATTATTGACACACAACTCCCTTAGGGTTGGCTGGGTGCCCAGGCCCTATAGGTGCCAGAGGAGGTGGTGGTTGTTGATGAGGCGCCTGGGTCATGGTGAAGGCCTGAGGCTCTAACTGCATGAGTCACTGTCTTGTATAGTAGCTACAATGTGATGGTATGAATAGCTGTCTGGATAATCTTTGTTTTTATTAGTCTTTCTAGATAGTCATTTGCCTTGTTATTCTAGGTAGTATATGTAGTAATAATAGATTTTTAGATAATATTTTTGTTTTTATTATTATTTGTAGTCCTAGGTAGTCATTTGTTTTATTTTATTGTAGAATCAATTTAGCTATACACTACTTCAACTAGTTTGTTATTCTGTCGTTTATGCTCTCATGGGTCCAGTGTGTGTCTTTCTCATGTGTTATTTTGCCTTCATCTACTTAAGCATGGAGTGAAATAACCCTTGACTGGAGGTAGGCAATCACTTGTGGACATTTCATATTCCTTGTGTTGATCTTTTAGCTATGTTCCTTGTGTTGATGTTTCATGTTCCTGTGTTCCATTTTATGTATGTTCCTTGTGTTACGTTTTTACTGTACCCACCAATCTGTACTTCTACATATCTCTCATCAATTTATAACCTATATTAACCTAACCTAACCTATCTCTGTCAGTCTGTAAAGTACATTTATTAAGTTATGTACTGTACCTATCTTTGTATTGTGCAGTATTGATGTTTGTACAGGATCTGTATGTTAGTTTGTCATCTTCTCGTTTCTCCTTCGGTCTATGTACAGTACTATTACTGTATACATGTCTGTTGGCTTCTCTTAACACACACACACACACACATAAGGATCCAAGTCCCACAAATTAGCTAATAAAATGGTGAAGAAGCATGGTAATATTCTCTCAACTGCTTCACTTATATTCATCATCATTATTATTATTATCATCGTCCTCAGTATTATTATTATTATCATCATCATTATCATCATCAAGGTTTTATGGCCATTTTCAACTCTGGAATATTTTCTCCGTCACGTGAGTGTGTGTGTGTGTGTGTGTGTCGTGTCGTGTCAACAACTAACCCACCATCCTGGGGTTAATCAGCTGTGTCTTCCAGTATTGTCCTTCTTTATTACTCAATGTCACGGCAAATGGCTGTGGATCACTGTGCCTGTGCATCAACTTGTGTCTGTGGAATCGAGTTGTTCTGTTCTGTCAGTTTTCTGTTATAATTAAGCTGTGGAAATACTGTATCTGTAAAGCTTAGTCTCACTAATATTGGAAAAGAAATGGAAGGTGCATCATCACTTACTGTCACAAATATTGGAAGAGAGAGTAGAATGCTTGTGGGACAGCACAGTAGTTGTAAAGGCAGCTAGTCCTTATGTCATAAAAACATTAACATGAATTTGTTTTTTCTGTTTCTTAGAGTCAGTTATTATCACATAGTCTCCTTGTGTGTGTGTGAGAGAGAAAACATTAACTTATGTAACTGTCTACCATTATGCCTCTAACTCTTTGTGTTGTGTTTTCCTGCAGGACTTGGCAGTTAGTAGTGATGGAAGCAACCTGCTGGACATCATTGACCAGAATGTGCCGGGCTACCACAGGGTCACGAAGACTGACCCTTTCCAGGACCCGATGGAGGAGGAACCGTAAGTCCTCACCCCAGTTGAATGGTCATAATATACTGTGATTTATTTTAATGGTAAAAATTCTAAAAGGGAATTAGATACTGTGATGACATTAGGTTGGGTGAAGGTACAGGGGTAACACAAGAGATATACGAGTCTTATTGTGAATAGGGAACATAGTAGAACATAGTATTCAATAATATTCATAGGAAGGTTATAGGAAGGTCATCCAGCCATAAATCTTGCTTCAGATCATCCTGCTGGCAGCTGAATCATCAGATAATTTTGGCAATAAAAAGTGAAATTACAAATAAAAGTAAGAAACATTGAGAAAATAACAAATATAACATGACTATAGTTAAAATATAGAGTAATATGCACTGACAAGTTAAGGTTCTCTGATGTTAAGAAATTATAATTGTGATTACATTTTTATATTGGTGAAGAATTGGCATCTGAAGACCTGCATTTAACTAGACTTAAGGAAGTCAGTCTTTGTGAATAGGATGTTTTTGGCAAACATTTATAAGTGGTGGATGACCGGGCGACCAGTGAGTTACAGCTCTTGCCAATTGTTAGATGAATCATTGTGGTAGTTTTTGTGCTGCTAATTATTAACATCTTGGTACTGTTGAGGGGCATTGTAATATTATCTTTACCCTAAGACTTTGAGGATGATTTTTTTAACTCCGAAGATGGTGGTTTAACCCTTTGAGGATGAGTCACTTTTTTTGTCTAAGATATTGATAAATTACGTAACCTCTTCACACCGTCCCGACAGTGAAGTGACACAACACACTGTACTCTACCTGTCACTTCATACCATACTGTGCATGTATAGAAGTGGTGGTTATGGATTAATGTTTATGGGAACACATGAAACAAAGCTCTTGCATCTCTGTTATGTGGATTGTGATATACAGTACAGTACATAGTTTGTTACTCTTGTTATAAATATCTTGTTATTGAATTAAAATCGTTGTACATATTTTTGTTTGACCTCCAGGATGTGTATGCACCGGCACCAGCTCATGACGACAGCCTCGGCCGTGTGTGAGACGGCCTCCCTCGACATCACCGAGGACTTCCAGAAGATGTACAGTGACTGGCAACAGCACCTGGGATCTCTGCAGGTAATGTTGTAGTTACTGAGTAATGGGCTGGACCCTAGACTGTCCTTCATGGCCATGAACGATGTGTCGCGGGTAATGGCTCTCCTGGAGAACCTGCCAACATGGAGATAATTCTTAGGTGATCACATATGGCTTGTGTTCATCTACAGAATTATGTACATACAGTAGTCAGAATTTAAAACTTGTGAGAACCATTGTAGGAGTTTCTTTAAACATCTTCTCATCTTCAACTGTTATGAGGTGATATAACAGCACTTGAAGTATGGGTTAAAAACTCCAACATGAGTTGTCTGAGGAACTTTTACGAACGACCAGAAGCGTAAATGTGCCTCTCGGTGCATGTGTGAAAGATCCAACACTTACAGGAATGCTGCTTAGCCTACTGCCAAGCAAAGTAGTGTACCATTGGCTTGTACAGTACTGTATATAGGTAGGAAAAGCTTATAGAGAGGAAATGTGTAGCCCAAGTTTCCACACTGTTTTGACGTAAGAATTTTGAGTGGTATAAGACAGGGATGATTGGCCACTGGTAAAAGAATTGTTGGTAATGTAAATGGTGAGTCTAGTTGAAAGTTGAAGGATGTCGTACTGTACAGTATACGGGAGAAGGAACTCATGCAAAGGTTTGTTGAAATGCTTTTACTCTCAGCTGTTTGTGTTTAGTGTTGTCATCATCATGTTTAAGGTTGTCATGGTTTTTCATCGTAATGGTGTAAGTGTGGATTATATTATATAAAGATTATAATATATTGTGTTTCTTATATTTCTTACTGTAGAGTTCGATACCTTCACACTGGTTACTTACAGGAGATTATGGTGTATCTACGTAGAAATTCACTCTCCCACCCGACATTCTATGATTTATACTTGATAAATGATGATTTATTGAGTTCCAATAGTTTCCAACATCCACCTAAATTATTGGCTATACTTTGTCATAACCAATCAGTCACTACCTTTAGTAATAATAAGATAGGATCACAGATATGGGCAGATAATTGCACTAACATTTATTTGGCAAGCTTCCATACAATGATTTACAATTTGCATGGATATATGAGTCACTCACATTCACGCTGTAATAAAATTAATCTTCTAAAAGGGGGAATTTTCAACTTTATTACTCTACTATGGGTATGACTTAACAGAGCCTTGATTCTTCAAGTGATACATTTACTGCCAGCCGGGATTGCTCGTTGCAACCAGGCTTCCGCACAAGAACCTCTTTCCACGGGGAATAACAACAAAAAGGTACTCTTGGGTTACCACACACAGTCTCGCGTCACTGACAGTCACTGTAGACGGTTGTCGCGGCAAGGAGAACTGGTAAGCGTGATTTGATTAACAACATACAGTAGGTGCAATAGCCCAGCCTGGATTGCTTTTGTCGCAACCAGGCATCCACACGTGATATTTCCACGGGGATAATAAACCTAGGTTAACACACTTAATCTCGTGTCGACGACGGTCCACAGGACAGGGTGGCGGTGGAGGACTCTGTGTGGTGTCCCGTTCCCTTCAGGAGGGAGAGGATGGGGATGACGTCTTAACTAACCCATGGCCTAGGGGATACTACTTAAAATGTGGTTTTGGGGCGTGAGGCGATTGAACAGTACAACACTGTCTCAATGGCCTCTCCCTATAGACTGGCTAACATACCACTAATGGAAAAAATGTCATAGTCATGGCTCGCCGGGTGCCTTATCTCTAGTAAAACAAACTTTGGAGTTGGTTGCTTGGGTAAGCCTAACGCAACCCATGACAAAGTAATTGGAGAATTTTTTTTTTTACTTTTTGAAGATGAATTATCCTCTGTGGAGATGTCTTAACCTCTTCAGTGTATTGACTTGGCCCCTTGTGTAAGATGGCTTAACCATTTGTGAGTATAGTACACTGATATTGTACTCTAGAGATTAAGTCATTGTATTCCGAGGGTTAAGTCATCCTAATCATTTAACCATAAGATTAACCCCTCCAACTTATTTCACCTCTACTATTAACTTCCCTAATGCTTTCTTGACCTGACCTAACTCTTCCCCCTCCCCCCCAGGTAGCATTAGGTGTTATAAACATCAGTTGATCAGTTGAAATAATAAGTTTGATGTGAGGGCTAATTTTCATGCGATCCCCAAATCCTGTACTGTACTAATCTGCATCTTTTAGTGCTATCAGTGAAATATAACAGTTGACTCTGGACAGATGCAAAGTGAAGCGTGTTTAAGAAGCGTTAGTGTTGTAATGAAGAGGGTGATGTAGGAGAGTGGACTCTTAAATGTTTTGGGTCCGTGAGTCCATCTGGCAACAGGTTTGTGTGTTCGTTCTCACATTGGGTGCGGAAGGGGAGGGTGTAACATGAGAGGTCGTGGATTGAAGGAAGGTAGAATTTTTTCAAGGGGAGAGGGTGACCAATGTTGTAGAGGAGGTGGTGGCTGTTACCTGGAGGTTTAAGGGAGGTTGGGTTAGTGTAGGTAAGGGTAGGTTAATGTTAGGTTAGAGTAGGTAAGGTTAGTGTTGTGTTTAGTCACCAGGTGAAGTAAGTTAGAGGTGACTTCAGGTGATTCCCAGTGAAACAACTTGAATCATGATTTGATTTTCAGTTTTGGATGAAAGCTTTAGTTACGGTTAAATTGTGGGGTTTGGGGGTAGGAGGGATGGTTGGAGGGGGTTAAAGGACGAACCTGGAATTAACGACAGGTAAAGGTGGAATCAGGTAGGTAGCAGGTAGCGCAGATTAGGGCCAGGTGAGGTAGCACAGGTAGGTAGGTGACCCCCCCCTCCTCCCAGATCAGGTGTGGCCGGGGAGGGAGATCAGTCAGTCACATATCAACTGGTCGACCACATGGGAGGGCTGATATGCTGTGGCGAAACTTGCTGGGGTCGACACGTGGGATACTGTACTGCAGGAACTGATACCTAGTGGTTTTGGTTTGAGGAGACTCGCTTAATCACCTGTAGATCCATCCCCTAAGCTTATTTCACCGGATGATTCATTCCCTAAGCTTATTTCACCTGATAATTCATTCCCTAAGCTTATTTCACCTGATAACTCATTCCCTAAGCTTATTTCACCTGATAACTCCTTCCCTAAGCTTATTTCACCTTATTCACTCCCTAAGCTTGTTTTACTTGATGATTCACTCCCTAGACTTATTTCACCTTATCATTCACTCCCGAAGCTTATTTCACCTCCTTGTCACCTTGAGAGAGATTCTAAGACAAAAAAAGAGAATGTGTGAGCGAGAGCGTGATTGCAACACCTTTACATCACCCAGGCAGGGCACGGGACCAACCACCACTACTACTGTACCAACAACAAACACATACTGGCTTCTAGTTTGCTATTGAAGATCCTAACCCCCTTGCCTCTACCCCGCCCGCCACTATTGATGTCACTCCCTCCTCCTCCCCCACCCTCTGGCCAAATAACACTTACAATAACCCCTAAATATAGGGGACATTACAAAGGTACTCAACTATCCAACCAGGAGCGAACTCGTAACAATGGTTTTAAATTAGACAAATTTAGATTTAGGTGCGAGATAGGTAAACATTGTTTTGGAAGTAGAGTAGTGGATGAATGGAACAAGTTGCCAAACATCATCAGTAACTTGAATACACTGTATAGCTTCAAACACCAGTTGGTTTATTCCTACTTACTGTACCGGCTTCTCTCAAATCGGCATTCCCGACCACGATGTTTTAACATACCTGTCATGTGTTCACGTCAGAGCCGGGTGGTGTCACGTACTGTCATAGATTCCTGACGAGAGAGAGAGAGAGAGAGTTGGGCGTAAAGTCTGTGTCTGTTATATCTCGGCCGTGTCTGAAGAGCCGGGTGTCGTGTACATTGAACCGCTAGAGAGCCGGTCGATGTCAGCTACTGTCATAGGCGAAGGCACTCTGGCAGACATGATGGGTCGTGTGCCAAATGTATGTATGTATGTGTGTGTTTGTGTGTGGTGCTCGCCCAAGGAAGAGGTACGCCCTTTCATGATCATTCCCCTCCCGCCACTGTACACTTGAGGAGTGGCGATTAGGCTCTCTCTCACAGTAGTAGTGTAGTAGTAGTCACAATAGAAGTAGTAGGATAATAGAATAATAGTTGTAGTATTAGTAACGGTGGGTCGATGACCTGTGCCCGGGTGGGCTATTCCCCGTAAAAAAAAAAGCTCTTGATAACCTGTCAGAATGTTCGACCTTGGATTGTGCTGGGTGGTGTTATAATATTGTCCAGGTGATGGGAATCTTTCTTTTATTCTCGCGGTCTATCGCTACTTCACCCACCAACATTATAGTGACGGGCGGTGACGGTAATACTTGCACTTATTTTATAATGAAGGATTTTATTGTGAACTATAAATATTTTATTTTGGATGATGGAATTATATTATTAATGGTTGTACTTGTTTGTAGGTAATGTGAGGTTAAGCAAGGTTAGGGTGAGTGTGTGGGGCCAAGGAGAGGCCAGGCCCAGACGTGGCAACATGGCTTGTATATAATCCAGTCATCATCACTAAGTAATTTTTGTCGTGTAAATGTTGTGTTGGACACGGTCATCATCATCGAAGCCGTGAACGATCGTTGAGTGTATAATCGCTTGATAAAAGGACATGAGAATAGTTTCATAATGTGGGAGACTTTATTTTTTGTTGTTTGGCGTTGCAGAGCCAGACACCGCTAGTTGGTGGTGCGGCTGGGTGGAGCTCTTGGCTAGAAGCTGGTGTGCTAATTTGATTTAGGTTTTGCTTAACACATCTGTACAAAACTTTCTAATAACACGTGTTGTGTACACCGCAGAATGTTCCCTCATTTTATAACGTTTTCTATATAATAAGCAAATACCTGTACTGTACCGCATATACCTGAAGCTGTTCTACCAGGCGCTTTATGATTTGGTTTATTTTCGTTTTGTTTACCACATTGTATAAATGTTTCCCTAAACGTTGTCTTCACACTTTCCATAGTAAATGATGCGCTGTTTTGTTACTTAATTGCTTAATGGACACACAACAGTCTAAAATAGTATACACAACGAAATCTGAAGACAGACGTGAACGAAACTTTCAGCAATTTTAGAATAGTGTGCGGCTGTGTGACTTGCCCGGGAGAGTTACCATGTTTGTTTAATTGTAGAATATTTTATAGGGTTTGTTTTCATAATATTTACATTGTGCTAGAATATTTCACAGACATTATTTACATATCTACTGTTTCATAGTGTCTTTTCACACATGTACATAGCGATTTACTTTATTTATTTGAGATTATTTCATAGGATTTTGTTTATGTATTTTCAGTGTTAGGGAACTTAGGGGAGTAGGAAAAATATGTATTGCAAACTGTTTCGGGAGACTGATCATTTTGTATGTGTGTGTGTGTATGTAAATAGATTTAAGTATTTGTGGTGAAATACTGTATTTTATGGTGTTTGGCTTCCGTTGGGCAGCACTTGAAGATAAAAAACGCCTTAACCATACCTGGGGGTTAGGGTAGGTGAGGATAAGTTAGGTTAGCGATAGGGTGGTTAATCTTAAGGTAAAATAAGCATGGGTTTAAATCTTTCGCTGTTGGATTACTGTATGATTTGTTTTAACCTTCCAAGATAAAATATAATGTTTTCTCTGTCGGGAATGTAAAGTTAAAAAAAAACCCGCTTGTGGTGTCGAAGTTTTACCAGATATGAGTAACAAGTAATGAGTCAAGTGTGTGTGCTGTAGTGGTGGTGGTTAACGTGGCGTAATATAGGTGGTGAGGCCTCGGTGGGGGGGGTTGAGTGAGGTGGGTAGGGTAACAGTGTTGGTGGTGGGTTGAATAATGGAATAGGTGGGTTACGTCGTGAGATCTGGGTGGGTGGGTGGGTTGATTGAGTGAGGTACGGAGGGAGGGAGGGGAAGTGTTAAGTCATAGGAGGCGGCGCGTGTTTCCCGGGACAACCACCCCAAACTGCAGTGGTCACCAAAGCAACAAACGCACTCGTTTGGTGTGTGTGTTGTCAGCTTAGCTTAACTTATCTTACAGTTTTACAGGGATGGATGAAGTAAATATTCATTTGACTCACTATCAACAACACTCACAGATATGCCTAAGATTCAGATTTAACCTCGCTCCATGCACCCCAGCTAGTTTATTGTGCACCTCGGCATGTTGTGGAAGGCGAAGCACAAGGAAGCATCACGGTCTTGGCTTGTCTCCTTACCTGAGGATTACCTGTACACGTTCACGTGTTTATGGCAATGTATGGCGGCGGGTCGGGGCCCCAGTGATGCCAAGCACCACCTGACCTGTTTCTGGGAGTGGCAGGGATAACTTGCTTATGTCGGAATTACTCAAACCCAAACTAACGCTAAATTAACCATAACCAAACCTAACCTAAGTATGATTAGTGTTAAATGAGCTTGTGGGTAGTAGTTAATCTTCAGGTGATCCGAAGTTGCGTTTCTTGATGGAATTATGTTGGTGTGGGCCAGCAGTATATGCGCACACTGTTCATTACGTCACCACTGCTACTCATGAGAACAGGATAGGTAGCCGGGGGGGAGAGGCGGAGTGTGTGGTGGGTAGGTAGGTGTTCTCATTGGCTCAGGGTAAAGTTGTCCCAAGGTTGTGATTGGCTGGGCGTAGCGTCATCAGTAGTTGTGGCGTCGCCTTATCTCGCCCTTGGGTCCTGGCACCATGGAAATCGTGTCTTCGCTGTCGTCCCCTTCCGCAGTTTTTTGTTGACAGACGAGGACGACAAGATGACAGTTATCATTCTGTCACACGATTTAGTTCTCGTTTATATCGAACCTAACTTGACTTGAACCCAATCTAACCTGACCTGAACCTAACCTAACTTTAAGCTAATATAACTTGAGCTCAACTCAACCTATCCTAACCTAATCTAACCTAACTTTAAGCTAATCAAACTTGAACCCAACCCAACCCAGCCTAATCTAGTCTAGCCTAGGCTAACGTAACCTAACCCTTTCGTCTTGTCAGGCCTAATTAGAACAGGTATTGGTCCAACTTACTCTGGTGTGGAGATGACTGTTGTGTTGTGGCGGGTCAAAGGTGGAAGTTATAGTGGTGGCAGGGGTCTCTCTCTCTGCGCTTCACCTTGCACAGGATGTAAGGGGGTGCCCAATAAACTAGCCCCCTCCGGGGCAATCTGTAAAAAAAATCTCTCTCTCTCGTTCGTGTTAGGGTTGGTATTCCTGTGAGGGGGAAAGCTGCCGCGTTTGTGCCACGTGACGAAAAATTTACACACACACACACACACAGATGTACAGTACGTCTCGAAACACAGGTACACATGTGTAGTCCGTGACCACATATAGATAGTGTGTGTGTGTGTTGGTGGGCGTGCACCTGTCTCACGGTGGGCGGTCAGCTGGGAGGGATCACCACTGTCTTCTCTGGGTTATATTTGTGCACAGTTATTGTATAGTTGACCCCCAGCCTGTGTTGGTATACCCGAGGCATTGTGACACACACACACACACACGGGTGGAGGAAGAGCCACAGTATTGAGTGTTTTGGAGAGGATGGGTCAAGTACTTCTTTGTGCGTGTAAGATGAAGAGTCGTAGGAGAAACGTACGCGCGTGTCAAGATCAGAAACAATGTTTAGGCGGGGGGTAATGAGTTTCTCTCTCTCTCTCTCTCTCTCTCTCAGGATAACGACGATATATGGGTACTTGTATCTATCTATCAAAACATCTATCTATGCCTATATATAGACGGGAAGGCTTTATCATGGGGCCACCATCATCACACATTGATGAGCTGATGACAAGGTTGAGGAAGACTCCGGTCTGTCTGGGAATGCCGTAGTCTTATCTTTCTCTGTTTGATTATCTCACTCTCTCACTGTCTGTCTCTCTCTCTAATGGAATTTTAAAAGGAAATTAATTGGAATTTTTTATTTTGTCCAGTGGAAATTGGTTGGGTTTTCTTTTTCAATTTGTCCACTATTCTGTCCAGGTGGGTGGATAGGGGGGGGGGTGTCAGGGTTAGGTTAGGTTAAGCTAGATTAGGATTACTTTAGGTTATGTTGAGTAAATAAGGTTAAGGTTAGCTTAGGTTAAAATAAGTAAGTTAGGTTTGGATTAGGTTAAGGTAGGGTTAGGTTACGTTAGGTTACTCTTGCGGTGAAATAAACAGAGGTATATAATCTTCAGTTGACCCATGGCAGGTATTGGGGGGTAAAGGTCTTTAGTCTGAACTATGGTCGTTGTAGAGTGATAATGACTCATTCACTTGCCCTTACCTGGATGGAGAGAGATTTGATAAGTTTCTAAATTATTATCCACCAATTAAACTAATTATATCACCTAACCCAATACAATACAACGGATCACCTGAAGATTGACCACCCTATACGCTATCCAGGGGGGGGTGAAGTTAGGTTAGGGTGGTTAATCTTTAGGTGAAATAAACTGGGGTAGTGATTCTTTAGGTGACCCCAAATATATAAGGTGAACGTATTGTTTATACAGTGAAACCTCCATGTAACGGATTTCTCCATATAATCCGTTAAATGGAGGGATATAGCGGACAACTCTCCACATAGTCCGTTAAGTAGAGGTTTCACTGTACTTTTCGCACAATCAATCACGTAACTAAGATAAAACTACGATATGGAGTGATGATAAATGACCTTGGTAGCTCCATGTAGAGAAATATTTTGCTCAGTAACATGAAGATTACACACCGCAGTTTAGTTCACCTAATTATTAAAATAATCATAATACTAAAATAAATAATGCTAATAATAATATTATTAATAAAATAAATAATGTTAATAATAATATCTACGTATAAAAGCTCTTTACTAAATCACTCACAACAAAGAGGACATTCCCAAAGCGCCTGAGTGGTAGTCAACTAGATGTAGGCCAAGAAGGGTGGTGGTAAACAAAGTGTGTGTGTGTTCAGTAGGTTGGCGTGCTTGGGTCATCACGGGTGTTAGCAGTTGGGGAGGACGACTACATGAGACAGCAGGTGGAAGGAGAGAACGTTTAGGGATAGAATGTTGGTAGTTGGTGTTAGTGTGTTAGAATGTTGGTAGCCGGTGATAGTGTGTTAGAGTGGTGGATGGTGGTGATAATTTGTTTTAGTGACGTCACCTCGCTTGTAAACATTTTTACCGGCCAAATTTGTGCTTTGCACACCGTACTTCACCTGTTGGTCTAAGTCTGTTCACATTCATTAATACTTAAGTGTACATAAGAACATAAGAATGGAGGAAACTGCAGCGGGCCTATTGGCCCATACTGGGCAGTCCCGTTTACACCCAACCCCTATTGCTCATATATCCATCCAACCTATGTTTGATGATATTTGGTAACTTGTTCCACTCGTCCACTACTCTTATTTCCAAACCAATGTTTACCCATTTTGCGCCTAAATCTAAATTTGTCTAATTTAAAACCTTGTTACGAGTTCGGTCCTGGTTGAATAGTTTGAGTACCTTTGTAATGTTCCCTTTATTCAGCCCTGACTTCCATTTATACACCTCTATCATATCGCCCCTCACTCTACGTCTCTCGAGGGAGTGCAAATTAAGATGCTTTAACCTGTCTCTGTACTCAAGGTTCCTAATGCCCGGGATTAGTCTTGTCATTCTCCTCTGAATTCTTTCTAGGGATTCTATATCCATTCTGTAATACGGTGACCAAAATTGAACTGCGTAATCCAAGTGAGGTCTCACAAGCGCAAGATATAGTTTTAGGATGACCTCGCTAGTCTTGTAACTAACACTCCTTTGTATGAACCCAAGCACTTTATTTGCCTTGTTTCGAGCAAATACACAGTTTACTCAATAACATCGTTTTTCATCTGGTATCTGGTTTTCCTGTTTACATATCCTATACTGAGTACTTTCCATTTCTCCACGTTGAATTTCATCTGTAGTTTTGCGAAGTCCTCGTCAGATTTAATTACACGCCCTATTTTAGTGTCATCAGCAAATTTACTTAAGTTGCTGTCTGCGCCGATATCTGTCGTTTATGTATATAATAAATAATAATGGTCCAAGTACTGACCCTTGGGGAACTCCACTAGTGACGTTGCTCAAATCGGATTTAGTGCCGTTAATGCTCACTCGCCTTTTCCTGTCCTGTAACCACGCCCTAATCCATTTTAGAGTATATCCTTTAATGCCTCGAGCCTTCACTTTTCTTATTAATCTTTCGTGGGGGACTCTGTCGAAGGCTTTGCTAAAGTCGAGATATACCACATCATAATTGTGCCCCTCGTCCACTGGTTCGAAAACATGAAAATAATGTTAATAGATTAGTTAGACATGAACCCCCCGCTTGTGAAGCCATGTTGGGAATCATTGATCAACTTGTGCTTCTCCAGGTGATTTCGAATAGTTTGAAATGATTGCTTCCAGTAATTTGCTTACAATTGATGTTAGACTAATTGGACAGTAGTTAGAGGATAGTGATCTGATCTATCTCCCTTCTTGATAACCGGTATTACATTTGCTATCCTCCAGGATTCTGGTACTGCACCCGTTTTTAAGGACATGTTAAACAACTTTGCTAAGGGCATACTAAGCTCTTCCTTACATTCCTTTAATACTCTGGCAAATATCTCCTCGGGACCTGGTGACTTAATAGGCTTTAGTTTGTCTATTTGCTTACTAATATCGTTACTAGTCACTACTATCTCGCTTAATTTATTTTCTTCACTGTCTCTGTATAGAGTCGGTGCCTCGGGTATCATGTTTAAATTTTCGGTGGTGAAAACTGTTGAAAAATATTTATTCAGATTTTTGCTCATTTCTCTGTCGTTATCAGTTAGCTCGCCGGTATCCGACTGTATTGGTCCAATCTTTTCTCGTGTTTTAGTTTGATACAGTTGATAGAATCCCTTGGGGTTTGACTTCGCCTCCCTTGCTGTGGGTGACCTCAGTGTCAAGACCTGACTGAATTACTCAGAATAGACCAATATTTTATAATAATCTCGGAGGTAAATTTCACCACGATTTATTCTCCTACCTATAGCCTTCCTTTGTCCAATAATGTTCTTTAAATAATTATTTATCCATGTAGGGTCATTGTTTGTTTGTTCTGAGTTTTCTGTATGGTGTTCTGCCTTTGTGCATTAATTAACTCATTATTTAAGTTGTTGTGGAACTCGTGAACCTCAGATCTCGTTATCAGGTGTATCCGCCCCTTTACTGCACATACTGCACATCCATACATTCGCTTTAGTTTAAACCATTGAACATATAAATATGATCACAAACACGCCATTATTCCCATTTCGAGGATTTGTTTATATATTCTTTAATACATTGACCGTCGATGTGTTTGTTGTGTGTTCATCTCGCTTCTAGTATTTACAATCCCTACACATGTCTTCCCCTCCCTCCCCCCGGCAGAGGCCAGCCCACCCCATCGCCCCACCACGCAATGTTTTGAGTCCTCAGGTAAGGCTTGCCAACCGTGTCGCGCCGCCTCACTCCTTAATACACAGTAAAATTTTCATTTGATGTCCCTCGCTTAAAATTCCCACTTGATAATGCCTCCCTTCCACTTGGTAATGCCTCACTTCCACTTGATAATGCCCCCTTCCACTTGATAATGCCCCCTTCCACTTGGTAATGCCTCCCTTCCACTTGATAATACCTTCCTTCCACTTGATAATACCTTCCTTCCACTTGATAATACCTTCCTTCCACTTGATAATACCTTCCTTCCACTTGATACCTCCCTTCCACTTGGCGGGGATGTAATTTGAAGACTAATCCGTTCATTGACCACACAACACATTTTCTGAACGAGTTTCCACGGTACAGTGTGTGTGTTAATCTCCAGTGTTGAGAATTGTTAAATTAAGGTGTTATAGTCGGTAAGTTAAAATTTATCCTAGTTCGTAATATATTGGGATGTTGATGAGGGCGTTGTGGGTGCAGGTTTTACCAAGGTGGGTGTGTGCCGACAGGTGTTACCCAGGTGGGCGTGTTTACTTGGTGACACGGGATGACACATCACATCTTGTAGAGAAGCCACATACATACATACATACTTACATACTTACATACGTAGACAATTAGTTATTTTGGATCAGGTGAAGATTAGCAACCCCAGTTTATATCACATTATTAAAGACTCTAACACCCACCTCTCCCCCGCACCAGGTAGCCTTAGAGATAATTTATCTGGGGTGGCTCATGTAGGTAGATAATGTTCTAGGTGAGCAGATTTATACAGAGGTAGTGGCTAAGTGAGATTAGGTTAGGTTGCAGTAGACACCATGTTATCGAGTTTGCCTCACTGTGCTGGTGGTGGAAGTTGCAGTGAATTTTTATAGCTAGACGTTGAGGGGCTGGTTGTACCGAATCTTTTGTTCCTTTAACCTCACCTAGTATAGTAAAGGCAGTAACGTGTTTGTTGTTAGTGGAAAACTGTCTTGTTTCTCCGAGATGTAGCTATTGGTATGTGTATGTAAACAAATTCCTTATAGCGGGGTTTGGTTCATCTTCCTCCTCGCTGATAAAAACACTCACACAGACACGGTGTTACTTGGGAGGGGGGGGGGGTGGTTGCCAGTAGCCAGCTCAGTCTGCCACGCGGTGAGCACGGTGGAGTACCTGCGTAGTGGGAGCTATGTGTAGTGATAGTGGTTCTGACAGTGACGACAGGTCCACACGAGACGACATCTTCTAAAAACCATGATGAACCAAACGTCAACAACATGACTTTATCTGCACTGTGTATTGAGTGGCCTAGGACTGTGGCAAATATTGATTCAGTGGTGGTGACGTGTAGTGGTGGGATGGCTGGGTTGGGGCGCTAGCTGGTGTTTCTCATGGCTGTACTGTGGGGTAGTTGTACGAGGGAGGAGGCAGGACAAGAGAGAAGCATCAGGGGAACAGATATTATGGTGCTCTTTAACGGCTCTTTCGTGTTTCCCTGGGAAGATGTGCTGGCAACAGGAAGTGTGGCTGATGATGGTGTAGGTAGAGCGAGTGTCGGTGTCTGTTACGACGACCAACGCTGTAAACTGACTGACGGTCTCACTTTGACTCGACACTAAACGCATCAGAACGCTTGTGTATAATTGTTTTTATTCATGGTTTTAATGTCATTAATTAGTCGAAATGATGATCGTTTAGAATATTGACGAGAGATTGATGATATTGTCAGTCGATTGTTAAGGTAAATAAGTTGTCAGTTGATTGGTAAGGTAAAATAAGTTGTCAGTTGATTGTGATGGTCAATAAGTTGTCAGTTGATTGTGATGGTAAATAAGTTGTCAGTTGTTTGGTAAGGTAAATAGGTTGTCAGTTGTTTGGAAAGGTAGATAAGTTGTCAGTTGTGTGGTAAGGTAAATAAGTTGTCAGTTGTGTGGTAAGGTAAATAAATTGTCAGTTGTTTGGTAAGGTAAATAAGTTGTCAGTTGATTGTGATGGTAAATAAGTTGTCAGTTGTTTGGTAAGGTAAATAAGTTGTCAGTTGTTTGGAAAGGTAGATAAGTTGTCAGTTGATTGTGATGGTAAATGAGTTGTCAGTTGTTTGGTAAGGTAAATAGGTTGTCAGTTGTTTGGAAAGGTTGTCAGTTGTGTGGTAAGGTAAATAAATTGTCAGTTGTTTGGTAAGGTAAATAAATTGTCAGTTGTTTGGTAAGGTAGATAAGTTGTCGGTTGTTTGGTAAGGTAGATAAGTTGTCAGTTGTTTGGAAAGGTAGATAAGGGGTTAAACTATCACCCTGAAAGGGTTAAACCACCATTATCAAAGCATTAAAACATCAATCTTAAATAGTTGATGGGCTGGGTTAGGTTAGGTTAGGTTGTGTGAATGCAGTTGTATGACTTACATGATAGGTATTGGTGTGAACTGTCTGTGATGGCCGTTATGGTAAATTCAGGGGGGGGGGTTAATGCTCTTGAACCTATAGTTGTGGTGTCGTCTGGTTGATCAGGTGGTCCATAATTTTTTACATCTTTTGCAGGGTACAAATTATCATAGCTATGATATGTGAATTAAATCTTTGAACTAATTGTGCAATTCAAAAGTGCAGTGTTATTGTGAATATTAAGTGTAAGTAAATAATTAGAGATGTAAAGTTCTTACAAGTGGAGCGAACAAGAATAAAGTTAACCATAAGTTTAGTAAACAAACTAGACAACAACAACAAACATGGAGAGTTATCACAGGACACAAAAAGACAGACAAGCAAATTTGAATTATTTGGAGAGAGACTTGACCCACGATGATCACACCAGGAGTGGTTGGGCTGCTGGTGCCTCTTTGTATTCTCACGATGATTATCAAGACGTATGTGACTTTGAGAAATGCATTAGACTAGGCCTAGTGGGAAATGTAGAGAGCTTCAGAAGAGTTTGCACAGAAGGTAAAGAAAGGAGAGAAGAGAGGAGTGTCCCCAACAATATAGTGCAAGAGAATGAAATGTTACAGCATAAAGTTTTGAAGATAGAAATGGAAAACATTGCACAACAGAAACGCCTCCAGCAGCTAGAGAAGATGGTGATGGAACTCGCATACAACAGATCCCCAACACACGTGCTGGACATGAACCATCACCCGCCCTTCGGTGAATCTCGTGGTATAAATAAGGTAATGGAAGGTGAGGGAGTTGTGAGCAAAAATGGGGACTTTTCATCGAGGAGAACGTACGAGGAGTCAGAACACTGTTACACGAGTGACGATGAACGGTTGTCTGGAGATGTGGCGAGTCTCATGGAAGAGTTTGACAGAAAGGGCAGAGAGAATGGACTTGTCTACGGTAGAAGCGTTGCAGATTCAGACGAACTCGATGATGTTACGTGCAGAGAGAGCCTGTCGATGAACGGCTCCTCCAAGTCAACCATTCATTCCGAGGATGTATCCAGTTCCCCACTGCCAGCCTTCCTCACACCTTCATATCACCATAGTTTAAGCTCAAACATTAATCCATATTCCAGTGAAAATGAACCAATGATCTCGCCACAGCTGTGTTTAACTACACCGGTCCTTCTCACTGCTGCCGCTTTAAGAGAAGCTGAGAAACATCAGGGTCTAGTTGTTAAGAATGAAACAACCAATAGATTTTCTTGCCTCTCAAGGATAAGCAAGGGCTCAGACTTACCCATTTCTTCCTCTTTTCTTGATAAATCTGTCAACAAGCCAGCACTTACTATCACTCTAGGCAGCAAGGTCAGCCCGTTCTCCAACCTCCTCGCTGGTATCCACCAAGCAAGCAATAAGGGTCGAACTAAGAGTAACAATCCTGGCAAGAGTTATTGGCCAGGGTGTGAGGAGAGATCAGAGGCTCCACACACTCCTCCCGCTGCCAAGGACTCTGGTGGGTTTCTCAGTCCTGGTAGTAGTGTGTCTGGTCGAGTGTGCAAGTGGAGTCGCTCACTCAGACTGCCTCTCCTCTCTCCCTTCCCTGACAGTCATTGTAGTGATCTTGATACACATGTAAGTTAATTATTATTTTCTATTTTTAAAACAATTTACTCATTATTACATAAGAGTTGTATAATACAAAACTTCTAGTAAACAAAGGTAAAATTCAGCAAATACAAAAAGAAAGTAAACAGGATATTTATTGAGGTTTTGTTTCACCTCTTATGATAATGATCTCATGTCTGGCGTACCTCTTGTTGTGCCTGGCTGGTAAGTACTGTACAGTATATACTGTAGTGTAGTTATCTTTGTATTCATAGTACAGACTGGTATACCCGCTGTTATTAAATGTAAGTACAGTAACATTGTTATCTTTGTACCCATAATATAGACTGTGATGTAGTACAGTACTCTACTTGTTGGTATTAAATGTAAGTTAACCCAAAACTTGTGTATGGTGATGGTGATCATGTACAATATATAATCAATGTTGCTGGTTTATTATTTTAGTCTGGTGTTACTGTACTGTATCATAGTGTGTGTGTGCATGATTTGCTGTTGACACACACAGGTAAGGTGCACATGAATCCTTATTAATATCTTCAGGTGTGAGGTGTATGTACTTGGACATTTTTTTCAGTAAAACAATGTCCACTTGCATTTCAGTGAGAATTTTTGGGGGCAGACTATTACACAGTAGATAATTAGTTATATAATGTACAATAGTACAGTAGTTTAGATCAGAATGACATTGGTATACGATTATACCTGTACAGTATATATATACTTTTATCTTCTTTCAGCACCTGTTATTATTTTGTTGAATATTACAGTACAGTACTGTATTTACTACTATGTACTTTACTGTATGAGTACAGGGTATATGTATTTATATTGTATTATGCACCTGTATTGTAGTGTACTTCAAACTTAGCATCACAACCAACCTTCCACTGATTTTTTATCTCCTCCTGTGAGAGCTAACCAGCTCACTGTGTTTGTTTGTTTGTCCGAGGATGACTTGGTGGTCGGTGAAGGAAGGCAGCTTCTAACTCCCCTTAACTCCTCCTTTTGCAGGCATCAGATGGGGATTTCATTACTGACTTGATGTTCAATCTAGCTGAGAACGAAGATGAGGAGGTATATTGTTTGTAATGTTTCTAGGTGGTATATACATAATGTTTTTATTGTTCATTTCTCCACTATAGATTTACAATATTGTGTGTATTTATAAGAGTGATGCTATCAGTGTAAGAGGGGTGCTATCAGTGTAAGAGTTGACTAGAGTTAGTGGGTAAAGAGATGAGGTTAGATAAAAGAGAGGTGAAGGGGCAGGACAGTGTAGCAGCTTTAACCATCCCTCGCGTCTATGTAATGATAAGAATGAAGAATAAAATGAATAGGAAAAAGGTAGAGGACGAAATTTAGAAGATACTGTTTATTTCCAAGACTTAATCTGTGTTGGCTTCTGCAGTAGGAATTGTTGGGTTGGTGCATTAAGTACAGGTTGTGTTGGATAAAATATATACGCACTGCCTTAAAGATCTTTTGTTGCTATCGTGTGAATGTTTCTATATTACAACAAAAAAATTTACCTCAGTTTCGGGTGACATCGCTCCTCAACAAGTGAGAGCTGTAATAGAAATATTCATACTATCTCCACAAAAATCTAAGACAGTGTGCATAGCTTTTCCTAAGACACCTTTTAATATTAAGATCTAGTGTTGTAAGGATGGGAAGATTGCCATCATCATCATCATCTACACTTGCATGGTTAGAATATGGTGTACATCTCTGTGTAATTCCTGTATCATTGTCTTTATTTAACAATTTTTAATTTGGTGTTTGGGACACTTGGGTAATTCTCTTTTTGTCTGGTTCTTAGGCATCAGATGAGGAGGACCTGGTGGTAGATGAGGTGGTGTCCCTCTCCATGGCTGGGGGAAACAGACAGCGCTCGGAGTCCTTCTGTTCCATCACCGGTCCGTGTGTGCCGCCAGATCTTCTCCTGGACACCAGAAAGGTAAAGAAATAAAGAACTTCTCTCACTGAGCAGAAAATTGAGTTTATTTAATTTTTCTGATGTCAGAGTTGTTGAAGAGGATGGGAAGAAGGGGGGAAGGGCCTTAAGGTTGTCTGGCCATCAGTAAAAGGTGACAAATTAAGTAAACTTGTTGGCAATGTTCAGCTTTAGAAAGAGCGAATATATTAACTTGTGAGGTCAAGCTAACTGTTACAGAAGCTTAATAGCTTATAAGAACATAAGAAAATAAGGAGTGCAATAGGCTGGTTAGCCTGTGCATGGCATCTCCTGTCGAGAGTTACAACCACTCTCTATCATCCTTGAATCTATCTAGCCTTTTAAAACTTTCCAGCATTCCAGCACTTACTGTGGTTATTATCATAACCACAACAGGAAACTGGCGGTCTCCAATTTTATTTGTTTATTTTTTACAGGAGTTTTTTTTTTTTTAGCATTGTGGACTGAAAAGAGGAATTTCTGAGCTAGTTACTTATTATGCATATTGTTGCAGATCCAGGATGAGGAAGGTGTGTCTCTTGGTGAAGTGAGAGAAGAAGACATTATGACAGAGATTGCTGGGGAGCTGGAGGACTCCATGCTGCTGGAGGATTCTCCGGAGCTCATAGAGGACGTGATGACTCCTGCGCTACACACACAGGCTGATGTGGTGGATGATACTGTCAAGTCAACAATGAAAGATGAAGTCAAGCACAGGGTGAAGCAGGAACCCCAGTCAGGTCAGCAGAGTATGGGAACACATTTACTGTACCTACCTAATGGCCACCACAACTAGAGGTGGCCAGGGAAGGGTCTGTAACTTAAGATGTCATTGTTTGGATCACTTTCACTCACACAAACAGTTAAGCCTTGGTACTTTTTATTGAAATGTCTGACTAAATATATTACTGTCCATGTGTACCTATAATAATTAATATTGTATTTGTACCTTGTTATACCTACAGTGTTATATACTGTACCATGTTATACCTATAGTGTTATATACTGTACCTTGTTATACCTATAGTGTTATATACTGTACCATGTTATACCTATAGTGTTATATACTGTACCTTGTTATACCTATAGTGTTATATACTGTACCATGTTATACCTATAGTGTTATATACTGTACCATGTTATACCTATAGTGTTATATACTGTACCTTGTTATACCTATAGTGTTATATACTGTACCATGTTATACTCACAGTAAATATTAGAAATGGTATCCACTTCCAACATTTACTGTGACCATGTACTCTCCATAGAACATGGTAAATAACTATATTGTTAATTATTGCAAGTACAAGGGACTTCTTTAACACACTGTACTGTATATAATGACTTAATTTGACTTGTATCACATTCACTGGCACAGGTACTGAGGCTTCCATGTGTGAAACTGAACACGAGGAAATTGAATCTCAAGTCGTAAACAAGAAGGTGAGTTTTGTGTCACGGAGGAAAGTGGTGGTATTGAGGTGCTGTGGTGGAGGAGTTAGGAAGATACTGGGTGGTAGTCTTGTTGCTGGGAGCTTCACTCGACTAACTCTACCCAGTAAGGTGAGATGAGGGGGGGAGGGGGGGTGAGTGATGTGTGGGGGAAGGGTAGCTGGTACTGTACTGTAGTGAATGGTATATGTCACTCAGCAGACAATGTGGCAGGTGGGTGATACAGTAATTCACTTAACTTTTTTGTTCTGTTGACGAGTTCCCTGCCGGTGAAGCTGGAAGATAATGTACAGTACAAGAGGCTTGAGCTGTTTGCCACAGTCGTATTAGTTGCATTATAGAGTTTTTAATCTTGTTTTTGTAAGGTCTTGTAATGGTGTGCGTGTGTGTGTCCTAAAAGTGTACATGGATTGACGAACACCATTGCCAACTGACTATTATAATTTTGTTCTTCATATGCATCGTTATGTGAAGTGTGGGGGGGGGGGTGTTCGTCATTCTTGCACGATAACTTCATAAAATTAGTCGGATAACTTTGTTGTTTGTTGTAGAGGAGCTTCATTGATCTCACACACACAAAGCACAAACAGCAAATATCTCGTCGATGCCTTGGAGCCTGATATTAGATATTTAGAGCTTCTTAACACACCTTAGTAGGAGTGAGTGGATGACTGTGTGCCTGAGTGTGTGTAGATGTGCCTGTGTTTCCTCTTGATTTTAGCCACCCTACAATATAGTGGATAAAGACAGCTTGAAAAGCAGTGACATAACCCCAGAAGTATTAAGAGACTTAAAGTGTGATACATTAGAGATTAATTTTTGTCATAGATTTTACATACTCATTTGTACAATAATTCGTGCCATAAATTGTTTTTTTGTATTGTTGCGATCTACTTGGTGTTTGGATTATACAGTACTGTATTTACATATATTAATAATGGTGTCTTATATTCCTTCTATTTGTTTTAGTTTCGATGTTAAAATTGACTGAATGTTGTGTGTACAGACTCTGCAGGGCTCCAGAACCCTTCAGATTGATGGCAAGGATGTTAAGCTGCCAGCTGGGTCCATTATCTTGGCCATGGTGAACGAATCTGGTTCGTTGGTTCCTCTACCGCAGCTCCCGGTACCCGCCCAGTCTCTCACACGCACTGTTAAGGTCGAAACCCACGACGAAGAGATTGACATAGAGACTGTTGCTGAAGAGACCCCAGGTATACTGTAGTGTAGTTAGTGTTCTCTCAAGGGATCACCTCTAATAGTTTGTTTCACCCCAAGAACAGTCCCCACAACTGATTTTTTGTTTTTGTTCAGTAAAATGCACATACTAGAAATACCTGCACCTGTACAATATAAGTATCTATGCATTTGCACAATTGTTCTGATATTTTATGTAGTCATGAGCAACAATTGTTCGAACACACACATTTACTCTGACAATGACGGTGGTTGGAGGTGTGGACAGTACAGTGCTCTAGCTAACTCATTATAGAATTCCAACATGGAGGGGGGGGGGTCGCATGACAATTGCACGTGACCATAATTACTCTGACTGATATGAATAAAAGCAAAGTGGTGATGTACTGGTTAAGTGGGAGAACAGTGGGTGTGTACTGTACTGGTCACATCCAGTACAAGTGTTGAAGGGGTAAGAAATGGTGTGCCTTTCAGCACATTATGAAATTGCCTCTGATAAATGTCATTATATATTCTGCTCTCACAGTTCTGGAGGCTGGTGATCTAGACAGTCTTCTGGCCCAGTTTGAGGCATCTGAGGCTGTCAACAAATCAGGTAATAACAACACTAAGGCTGTCAGCAAGAGCAGCAAACAGTTAAAATCTGTAGGATTGACCTCTTCTGTGGCCGGCAACCGTAGATCTTCAGGTTCTGGGATATCGTCGTCTAGCAACTTGCCGCAGGCCTCACCCACTCACCAGAATATTAAAGATGCCTTGCCTAAGGAGATAATTGAGAAGATCAAAGGTCAGTTGTAAATATTGATGCGAATGAACTAAGTAGAAAACAAAAATTATGCTAGATTTAGATTTATATATAATATTCACTGTGAATTGTATCATTTACAGGGTTGTTATTAAGTTCTATTTTGGGTTTGATAGATTTATTATGCCTCGTTAATAAGTGTAATGTAGTATTTTTTATCCGGACACTCCCACCCCTCACTAGTCTGGACAGGCGAGGAATAACTGTACAGGTATTTAATTATTATTATTCTTCAACAGCGTCAACAAAGCGCAAAAGTACACAGATGTTGCCTGAGCCACTGGTGGTGAGGAAGGGCCGCGGTGTGAAGCAACAAGAGGTCAACCCACACCGTAGTAAAGCTCATCGTGTAGTGTCTCAATCCACGACCCCACAGGTATGATCTCACTAACATTTGTCTGGTAATATAACACCCTAGAACTGAATTTAAATTTGTATAATGATAATCTCCAGCAACAAGGATGTGGGGTGTTGTTATTCAGTTAGTATTTTGTCATATTTTGATGCCTTACTCCAGGTCATTGTACATAATGATAACTTTTGAAGTGGATGAAATTTCTGCATTCATTAAGGGTGAAGATGTATTATTCACCACAAAAGTTGGTTCCATGGGCATTATTGGTCACGTGTAAAAGCATTTATATTTTCTCCTCACAGAATACAACGGATCTCCGTGTGCCGCCTCCATTGGACCATGACTACTGCATCTCGTCAGAAAAATCGAAGAAGAACAAGCACAGTGAGAGTCGAGCCGCCAGTAACGAAGGTCTGTTTAACAAACTGCCCGACTACTACACCACCATCCCCAGACATGATGCTAAGAAACAGAGCATATCTTCCGACGAAGGGAACGATGATGGAGGCAAGAAAGACAGTGGGGTGGAATCTGGGGACGTGAGCGATGCCAGCGTAGAGACGGAGGAACGTAGAAAGGATGGAAAGGACTCGAGAGCTGTTACCAGGGACTGGAGGAACAAAGAGAACAGAGATGAAGGGGCTGGTTATAATAAGGACAGTAATATTGATATATATAACAAACTGCCAGCTTATATGACAGACATCGGTAACTCCAAACCCAAAGATGATGTGGAGGCCGATGGTAATGGTAGTGATGGAGAGAAAGAAGAAGAAAAGATGGTGGAAGACAAGCCAGAGGCGAAGAAGATTAAAAGGAAGCTCAATTTATCTGAATATCGTCAAAGAATCCAGAGCACGCAGAGTAGTCGCTGCCCCTCACCTGCTCTCACAGACACCTCTCAGGCCCCTTCTGGTGTTACGTCCCTGCAGGTGTCTGAGTTGGTGGGAAAAATGGAGAGTGCAAAGACCGAAAATCTGGAGAAGAAACAACTGGACAAACCTGAAAGTGACTCCAGCAGGCATGTGGCACAGGACGAAGAGATGGAGGAAGGGGAGTTGAAAGGAGACTCTGAATCGGAAACCCCAGTCAAACCACACTCTGGAGGTACAACAACTACGGGGTGTCTTGACAATTCAACCTCTGCCAAGTTGCCAAAAGATCTAGAGGCTAAATCACCAGAGAAATCACTGTCGGTCTTATCATTGTCATACAACAGTTGTTCGGCCGGTAACTTTGATGGATGCTGGAAGAGCGGTTCACACGGTCCTTCGTCACGGAGATGGTCGTCCTCGAGTAGGAGCAGAAGTCGTAGCAAAAGTCCAGTCATTATTAAAAAACATTCTTCACGTAAGCACAGATCCTCCCGTGGAAAGAGGAGAAGAACTCACAGGTGCTCTCGTTCCTCACAGTCGCCACATAGTTCATCACGGAGACGGTGGTCAAGGTCTCGTTCTCGCTCAAGATCAAAAGGAAGGTCTTGTTCGTCGTCCAGTTGCAGCTCTACACGTTCCAGTTCAAGATCACGATCTCGTTCTAACTCCGTTAAGACCAGAGACAGGTTTGTGATGGAATAATTTCATGTGAATTCGTGATAAATTTATGTAGTCCATTGTAACACTTTTTCTGCCTAGTGAAGTTAACATTAAAGAAAAAGTCCACAAAAATAGGCTTGTGTGTTAATTTATCATCTCTTCCATCAGATGGGTGTACTCACACAGACTTGCCAGCAGAGAAAGAAGACGAAGATCTCACAGTCGTTCCCGGTCTCTGTCTTCATCGCGTTACAGCAGAGTGACAAGATCGCGCTCTCCAGTGTGGGGCCCAAACAGACAGTCACGATCTCCTCACCATCGACTTCCTCTGAGGCCCAGGAGACCAGTAAGACGTTTTGTGTGTCGTTGAGTAGTTAACTACTGTATTGCATGGCAGCAAAATTCTACTCCCACACAGTTAACGGTATCACACCTACACCTCCCAACACAACCGTCCACAAACACACATCTTGACAACCTCCTCTATACAAGACCGTAAGTACAGATCACACACCCATAAGAACTTCATACCTCAGGAACCACTGTCCTTTGAGAAGTAAAAGAGTACAGTAAATGAAGTGCAACAGGTGAGAAGCAAACAAATGACATATGTAAAAGATTAAAGGAAGTACAACTGGTTATAAAAATTTTGAAAAACAAGAAGTAACTTGAATTAGTAAAGGTATTGTACTCGTAAATTAGTAGAGGTAGTATTGTACTCTAGTGAAAACTCTTCAAGTACTAAGACTTATCAGTTACCACATGTACACTGAACCAACTGTGTGTTACTAATTGTAAAACTTTGTTTTTGTTTACAGGAAGATGAAGACAGGACCAGACAGGTTGAAGAGAGGAGAGTCATTTACATCGGCCGTATATCTGAGGGCACCACTAAGGGGGACCTTCGCCGCCGCTTCCAGAAGTTTGGAGATATTGTTGACATCAGCGTACACTTCAGAGAACATGGGTGAGTGTTGCCATTTTATTTATCTCTTGTTCACTTGATACAATGTAAAGAACTACATCACGATACGATTATTATTATTATGAAGAGTTGAGTACAGAAACTGCTTCGTTAAATGTTAATTGTTATTTCGCTATCATGTTGCTGACAACCATTACCCAAATTTATTTAGTGTCACACAATGTCTCAATATCATGTGCTGTCACCATATTACTATGTGACGTGCAGTGTATGCCACCCAACCAGTGGTACTGTATGTTGTTTCAACCAAAAGTTTATATTTTATTTATATTATTTTTCTTCAGATTACCAATTGTAAATAATGACATTTACCATTGATCTATTCACCAGTGACAACTATGGATTTGTGACTTATAAAAATAGAGATGAAGCTTACAATGCTGTTGAGCACGGCAATGATGACCCCTCTGTACCACGCTATGATCTGTGCTTTGGTGGTCGCAGAGCTTTCTGCAAAGTCCAGTATTCTGATTTAGGTGAGTAAATATTAAGGTTAGACTGAGACAGGAACTTTATTAAAAAAGCATCAGTACAGGTGTAGCACATATTGTTATTCTGTACAGGTAGAGAAATTTCATGAGGCGACAGTTTCATTAAAGGTGAGATCACAGATATTGATAGTAATGGTGGTGTAGACGTGTTGGGATTCTTGGGAGAGAAGAGGTTCTCAGAATAAGATTTAGAGGCTATTGATTATATACATACTGTATATGTCTGTGATAATTTGTGAGATGTAGAAGAACTTTTTGTTGAAATTATTGTTCGATATTAGTGGTACAGGTTGGACCTCGATAATCCGGGTAGCTTGGGACCAGACCGGTTCCAGATTAGCAAAAATTCTGAATCATTGAAGCGGAGGCCAAAAAAGGGCAAAAACAATGCATAAAATGTACTACTGGTGCCAATACAACTTGCATCAACATAAATCTAGCCCAGGCTTACTGGCCCTCTCTATGACAAAGTATTAGTGCTATGGCACAAGTTTACTGTATTGTGACACAGAAATAAGTAGATTAGCAGAAAAAGCAAAGAGAAAATTGTATATTATAGGCCTACTGATACCTGGAAACTAACGACAGCCAGATTCAAACGCCGTCCC
Source organism: Homarus americanus (assembly GCF_018991925.1). Lineage (NCBI taxonomy): Eukaryota > Metazoa > Arthropoda > Malacostraca > Decapoda > Nephropidae > Homarus > Homarus americanus. Next base: position 965,869 of record NW_024722227.1, read on the forward strand.
GAACCATAGAAAGTGCCAAACTATCGGGTTCAGGATTAGTGAGGTCCAACCTGTACTGGACAGATAATACAGCAACATGATGAGATAAATGTCTCCTGGAAGATTATTAAGTTTCTATATTATATGAAAGTGTGTATCTTCTACATTCTCGTAATACTGCAACTATAAAGTGTTTATGAGTAGAATAAAAAGTTGTGTTGTATTGTTAAGACCTCTTAGTGTGCTATTATTATCAATATAGTTATGGTGTTATTACATACTGGGTTAAATGAGTTTGTGGTTTTATAATACTTTAAAAATTTTCTATTGTGTACTTGTATTCAGTTTATTATTTTAATTTAATTTCAAAATTTTAGAGGTGTACAGTATTTGAGTATTGGGTTTAAGTTTGTGGTTTATCAATTTTTTTGTGTGTGCATTTGTATATACTGTATTAGGTTTAATGTCGATGGTTTATATTATAATGTGTTTGTACAGATGCTCAGGCCAACAACTCGCAGTACGTTGGGGCGGCAGTTGGGGTCCCCGTACCCGCCAGACCACCTCCTAGTGACTCCATGGACTTTGATTCTCTGCTTCGTGCAGCTATGAAGAGGAAAACACGATGACCTTGGGGTTACATAGCTTTTTCCTTTGTAGTAAGAATCTATAGCTGACCTGTCGTGTAAATAGGTTAACAATTTTGTTGATAATAATAGTAGTCAGTGAGTCAGTCATGAATTTGTTAGGATTTTTTATTTTTTGTTTGTATTTTTTTATTATTAATTTTTTTTAATATTAATATTTTGCTTATGGATATATCCCTGGCATTATATATATATATATATATATTATTCTTGTGACAGTTTTTGAAGTAGGGACGGCCATCCCCTCCCCTCATGGTCCTAAAATATTTGTACATAGCACAGGCCATGTTTCTTCAATACACAAGTTAAGAGAGGGAAAAAATTCATCACCTGGGATGAGAGAATCTATGAGCGGCGTCACGAGTCTCCGGGTACTGTGATGATCTCTTTTGTGGATCATTGTGCTCTTGGGCCGGACCATAGTCACATTGTTGAACCGGGGGAAAAACTCTTGCAGCTGTTGAGATTTTTTAGAGTTGACACTTGACATTTACCTTGTTTAAAGTTTTTATTTGGGTCGAGGAGTAGTGTTGCCCGGCGTGTCCCATCCGGAGTCTTGAAGTTCATTAACACACACAAAATGGAAGGAGGGGAGGGTATGTACCACAATATACTGTAACCCCCTTATCCCTTCCTCCTGATGTGAACCTGATGAAGTGGGATGTGTAATGCTTATATCAGTCATGCCTTAATTTAATTGATCGGGAATCAAAACACAGTTCTTCAACAGTTGTATGTGACTGGATAACTTAAAACAGACAGTGAATTTATACTATCCCAAATGTGCAGTTAATTTAATTATTTACTTTGGAAATTTGTCATAATTGTTGTATGCAGTTGGTGTGTGATAACTGACATTTTTTCCAATATATATAAAATATATATATATATATATATATATATATATATATATATATATATATATATATATATATATATATATATATATATATATATATATATATATATACACTTACTCTCCTTTTCTTCCCCCTCATACACCACCATTATCAATCTCATAACACACCATAGGCTACCTTGTTAGGTATTGTAGATTAGTCTTAGGCTCTGTAAGGTACCAAGTTGGTTCTGTAGGCTAATGTGTATCATTGTAGGGTACACAGTTATTGTTCATCATTGTAGACTGCAGTTAGACACCAAAGGTTACTGTTTCATCATTATAAGCTATAGTTAGACACTAGGCTAGTGCTCATCACCCTAAACTCTTTTGGCACTGTAGGCTACATTTAGACACCATAGGCTACTTTGGTAAGACATCATACACTACTATGTTTAAACACTGTAGGCTTCTCTGTCAGACACTGTAGACTATTTCTGTTGCAACACTTTTAAAGATAATACTCTTTAAACTCACTCCAGTAATATTTGCTTGTTTATATGGATGTGAGGCAGCTTGCTGTACTGTTACAGAGGTTACACTATGTTGTACTGTACATTATCACCTGAATGTGTGTGTGTGTGTGTCCCTGCAGTAATAATGAGATTGTATCATCTTTATTCTTGTAGTGAAAGATGTTCTTATGCTTCCTTGCCATTAACCATAGAGCAGTTACAGTAAAGTTGTATGTAATGTGACTCATGTATTGGGCTCCCTCCCATCATATGTGAGAAGTGAAGGCATTTAGTTGCCAGGGCATCGCTGGTGCAGGTTATGGTGGGTAATTCTGGAGGGGAGATGTGGTGGTGGTGGCGGCTACTGCTGAGTGGACCTGTACAGCACTCGCCATCTGTCCTTAAGGGTTGCCAATTCTTGCCTGGGGCATTCTCGGTCCACCCAGCTGTGAATGGGTACCTAATTTTTACAATTGGGGAAAAGTTAAGGTGTTCGATTGTTGGGCTCACTCGTGCTGTATTTGAACATGTATAGATGGGGAGGGTGGGGGTTGATAAGTTGTTGGTTGTGCAGGAAGTCTTCAAATGGCCACAATTTTAGGGAGCATTTTTATTTTGGCATCTTGATTTTATATGTTTCTTCTATGAATACACAGGTAGAGGCCACTGTAGCTTTTGGTCCCTTGGTGGTGAACACATCTTGCTCCCTTGGGCAGTTTTATGTTCAACTGGTAAATCTGTCGCCATCATAGCTGTGAGACGTCTACCCACTGTAGTCTCGTCCAGCTTGGGTGTTCGTATGTTCTTCTAAAGCAGGGTGTTGGACAAATCCCCATTGAGTTAACCTAATATCTTTTGGGAAAAATAGGGTTAGGGGAAATGGCTGCTGATGGTAACATTTAGAATTTCTTCTAAATATAATTATATATTAACAACCAGATAATGAACATGTATTACTCAACGAGGAAGTGATGATGATAATCTTTTGGTGGTGATGATGATGAGGGGATTTCTCCTGGGTACTTAGGACACTTTACCATTTGGTTGTTGATTCCATGATTAGCAAAAATTTTGTACTCGCACGAATGAATTGTACATATATGTGACTTGTTAATTTTGTACTTTGGGCTGACTGCCACCAGACTCTTACTGCTGTGTAAGTTGTTTAAATTAGCCGTCTTCTCAGTTAGTGTCTTGATCTTCCTCACTCTTTCTTTTGCATTACCATCCAGAAAGTCTCTACATTTTCATTCCAGTCGAGTTAAGTGTGTCCGCATATGGTGGGAAATGGCACACAGGGTTCAGGGCTCAGCACACATCAGTTTTAAACAGACTGTAGTTGGTCAGTCAGGCTTTTTCTGCATTTGTTAGAGAAATGATTGATTATTATTTTTATAGAACTGATAATCAAATCTTTTGAAGAAACCTGCATTAGCTGAGGTTGACTGCACTCGTAGATTTTCACATTAGCTGAGGCACATGTGTGAGATGTGAAGCCACGAGTGTGTACTTTATGGTAACAGGAAGTGCAGGTGCCAGCTGTATGATGGAAATATGAATCAATACTGAGAGGCTTGGTTCTTACAAACATGTGCTTATCAGAACCTTGTAGGGGTTAGAAAAACTTGACACATAGTGGTAGGGAGAGCATCAAGGCTGGGTGTATTTTTTTTTACTTTGATCTTAGGTATGTCTCTCAGGAATCACTTCCTATAAGCCCTTATTTCCCATTAGACAGTTCAGTCCTTGTCAACATAAACCCTATGAATGATGGGGGATTACTGTACAGTACTGTATATGTGATGCTAATTATTTGCTATTTTAGTTTTATATATTTTCAGATGTTACTTTATTGTTGTTTATGCTCCTCACATAGGACAAACCTATTCACCTTAAGTATATTTAAAAAAATAATGATTCAAGAAACTTAGTTTGAGGTAATTGATGGTAATACCCCTGTATAGGTCTTGCCAGAGTGAGGATGATGTACCAGTGAACTTCTCAACATAGGATTATCATTATCAAATTTAATACAAAACTTAGAAGGTGTTAATTCTTTGTGGAGACTTTTTTTTATGGATGGGATCAGTTTGTGACCATAAATCACAATCTGGCCCTTGTTACCTCTTACCCGTATGTAACACTATATAACTTAATTAGATATACATAATGGTCACTTGAAGTCTTGCTGTAAGGTCTTGTGTTCACTGAGGAGGAGTATTTCTTATTAGACTTGGGTAAGGATACAGTTGCACTTTTTTTTCTTTTTTTTTTCTTTGGTAGAGCCAAAAGGTTACAAGCGTAACCTAATAGTATTTTTATAGAAATTGAAAATAGTAAAAAAATTAAATTAAATAAAAAATATATTTGGGAGGGGGTGGGATGGCTGGGAGGTGATGCATGGAGGAAGCCGCCGAGAAGAGAAGAGGTGAATATTGTCCGTCTGTGTGTTGGGGGCGTTGTAGAGTGGAAGGGGAGACTGTTGGCTGTGAAGATCTGGCAACACATGTTCTTGTCCAATATTCACCGCTGATCTCTTCCAAGGTTCATGTGATAGGGTGAGTCAGAGAGGCATTTTGGGGAAGTATGTACTGGATTGTATTTTGGGTATGTGAATTTTTTTTTCCATTGTTTTTTATTATGTAACCATCTTTCTCCACAACACTTGGTTATTATTATTATTATTAATATTATTATTATTATTATTATTATTATTATAATTATAATTGTACATATGGTACTTAAGTCCAGCCCAAATGTTAGTGGAAAGGATATTACTCAAGGTCTGCACAGCCATGACAGGTATTGCTCCTTCAGAGTGGTGTGGTATATATTAAAAGGTGAAAACACAAGTTATTTTCAAGGGTTTTTTATGTGATTTAAGTTTTTATATTTTTTTTTAATAATGCCTCATAGTTATTAGATGAGTCATTCTTAACAAAAAGTTTGTGGATAGGTGAGGTAAAGAGGTTCCTTGGTATGTCAATGGCTCATTTTGTACAGTGTGGTTGATGCTACTTACTGAACTTGACTGTGATAAGTAGCATTACTCTTCAGTAGCATGTACAGTACAGTATGCAGGTGTGTGTGTGTAAAGTTGTTTGTATGATAACTGTACTCAAGTTTGCGGTATGTGTAAAGTTGCCTTGTGGTGACTTTATGCTGGTTATTATGATGTAAAGTTGCTCTACAATAATTTTGTCAGTAAAGTTGCCTTGTGACAGCTTGTGATGAAAGTAGGAGGGTTGTGAAGCCCGTTTGTGGGTATAATTGAAGTGCCTCGCCATATGTTGAGTATAGTACTATATTGTTATTCACTTAAGTGTTAAGGTTTACATTCTAAATTTCTTTGCTGAGTATAAAGAAAAACTCGCATAGTGTTGACGTGTTTGATAGATAACATGTCTGTTTTATGGGTTTTTACTGTAAGTAATAATTTGACAGGAAAAGAATATTGTTGATTTAATTTAATGGGGAAATGAACAAATTAATAAGAAAGAAAATTTGAATATCTATCTAGTTGTATTAAATTTGTTATCTGTTGAACTTTTTGTTGGTCAGTAAATTTGTATCATCATCGAGGAATCAAAATGTAGGGTGTAAGTATGAAGTGATGTCAGTTCATGGTAACATTTAAAACATGTGTCATATGATGACCTTGTGGTTTGCAACCAATGTCAAAACATGAAATATGTAGCTATGATTTAGTTATACAGTAGACATTTTCATTATTTTTGGTGTTGAATCATAAGTACTTTATCTAATTACTTTTATATATATATATATATATATATATATATATATATATATATATATATATATATATATATATATATATATATATATATATATATATATATATATATATATATATATATATATATATATATTTTGGATGTCAATTGTCCATGTACATTTCTGAAAATGAAAGGGAAGTGGTGTTGAATGAAGGCCTGTGTCACCTGTCGTCCACCTCCACGCTCCCTCTTCCTGTAGCAGGGTTAACTGCTTTTTATGGCAGGGTGTGCTAAATATATAGTATAAATAAAGAGCAGGGCAGTGTGCTACTTGTGTATTTCCTCTTCCTTTTATTCTCAGCTTTACTTAGTTATATTCTATTCTGCGGATAAACCTGGGAAAACCACATCAGTCTATCATTACACATTTGTATAAATATTATACTTTCATCTTAGTCCACGCCAAATGATTAAATAACCCTCCACTTTTTGTAGAAACTGAGATAATTTTCCACAAACACTGGAGCAGGTTCAGATACATTCAGGAGCTGGTGCATGCCCAGTACTTGCCAACTGTGTGTAACAGATGTGACCAACCGTCTATAGTCGACCAGTGGTAAAAATGATAAAATATTATACAGTACCAATAGGCTGGGTGAGGTAACACAAGTTAACCCCTTTAATTCCATATATTCTGGTAATGAAAGAAAATGAGCCTTGCAGAGCCTTTTATGGGGTAACACCAATAATTCTCTCACCTTTATTTTTTAATATTTAATTCTTATTTATGTTTATACCAATTCTCAGCTGACTAGCCGTTAGGATAGTGCACTTGATATTAGGAGGTATTCTAAAGTCAATAGTATATACTTTTTACTACACAAAAACACCTGAGTACAATACTGTACAGTATTAAAGAAAAACTATTGGAATTTTCTGATGAAAAGGGGGGCTCTGGGCCCCCGGACCCCCTGGGTCCGCCTTGTAATCGTTTAGTCTCCAGGCATTTTCAGCGTGCGATTATTTTGTAAGTTTTTCACCTTAACCTTTAAACGAGTTGCTTTTGCTACTCAGTGTAGGTGTGGTCAAGTGTGGTCCTCAGAGTGTAGGCTGTGGTCAAGTGTGGTTCTCAGAGTGTAGGCTGTGGTCAAGTGTGGTCCTCAGTGTAGGTGTGGTCAAGTGTGGTCCTCAGTGTAGGTGTGGTCAAGTGTGGTCCTCAGAGTGTAGGCTGTGGTCAAGTGTGGTCCTCAGTGTAGGTGTGGTCAAATGTGGTCCTCGGAGTGTAGGCTGTGGTCAAGTGTGGTCCTCAGAGTGTAGGTGTAGTCAAGCAGTCCCCAGAGTGCAGGTGTTGGGTCAAGGTGGTCCTCAGGAGTGTAGGTGTTGTCAAGTGTGGCCCCTCAGAGTGTAGGTGTCAAGTGTGGTCCTTAGAGGTAGTGCACGGCGTCCTCAGAGTGGTGTAGTCAAGTGGTCCTCAGAGTGTAGGTGTAGTCAAGGTGGTCCCCAGAGTGTAGGTGTGGTCAAGTGTCCCCTCAGAGTGTAGGTGGTAGTCAAGTGTACCAGAGTGTGGTGCTCATGTAGTCCTCAGTGTAGGTGTTGTCATGTGGTCCGAGTAGGTGTAGTCAAGTGTGGTCTCAGAGAGTGTAGGTGTTGTCAAGGTGGTCTCAGAGTGTAGGTGTGGTCAAGTGTGTCCTCAGAGTGTAGGTGTAGCCTGGCGCGGTCTCACAGTGTAGGTGTAGTCAAGGTGGTCCTCAGAGTGTAGGTGTCACGCGGTCTCAGAGTGTAGGTGTAGTCAAGTGTGGTCCCTGAGTGTAGGTGTAGTCATGTGGTCCCCAGAGTGTGTAGGTGGTGTTTAATGTGTCCCCAGAGAGTGCACAAGTGTGGTCCTCAGAGTGTAGGTGTTGTCAAGTGTGGTCCTCAGAGTGTAGATGTGGTCAAGTGTGGTCCTCAGAGTGTAGATGTGGTCAAGTGTGGTCCTCAGAGTGTAGGTGTAGTCTAGTGTGGTCCTCAGAGTGTAGGCTGTGGTCAAGTGTGGTCCTCAGAGTGTAGATGTGGTCCTCAGTGTAGGTGTGGTCAAGTGTGGTCCTCAGTGTAGGTGTGGTCAAGTGTGGTCCTCAGTGTAGGTGTGGTCAAGTGTGGTCCTCAGTGTAGGTGTGGTCAAGTGTGGTCCTCAGAGTGTAGGTTTGGTCAAGTGCAACACAGTGACTAAGATGATTCCGGTGCGATAAACCTTCCGGGCTCGGCAATTACTGATGTTCATTATCGACATCTAAGATGTATGATTGATTTGTGAGAGCTGAAAATATTAATAAATACGGTAACGGAAGGTTTTGAATGAATTTCCTATTATATCTTGGGCAAACTGTCTACAGTATAAGGATGATATGAAACATACTACCAAAGACAATGAAAGCACAAATTGGGCAGTGCTTTGAAGTCGATGGAAATTGTGGGGTAAGAACACAAAAAATGAACCAATCAAATCCAAGAAATCCTGACCTAACCTAACATTACAAAATAATTAAATTTAATACCCAAAACTAAGCATTTACCCCGGAAGGTTTTGCACACGGAAGGTTTGTCGCACGACACCGGTATTATGTGAAATATCTGTGTGGACAGCACATTTTTCCCAACATTATTAAACGGAACAAATACAATTGACAGCTATTCTTTATATTTTAAGATACACTTAATAAACCAACAATGAATCACCCATCACCTGTAAGTCAATATTTTGAGCAAAGAGTTGGAGGATATTCTATAATTTGGGTAGTGTCTGTTTCTACAACATGTTTTCTGGTAGAAATTTCACATAATATGGATCTATGTCATCTAGATTATCCAAGTATACTGAGGGCTTTAGGACTAACAACACTTCAGACATAGACACAATAGAGCAGATTTCACCGAAACATTCAAAATCCTAAAAGTGATGGAAAACATGTGATGTCACTCACCACCAACACGAGGAGACATATAACTACAAGCTCGCCAAGTTATCATGCACAACGAACAAAATTAATTATTTCTTCACACAATTTGTAGGGAAGGTGCTGTAATTATATTTAATTTTCTCCCTTCTCTTCTAATCTTTATTTCTTAATTGGTTCTGTAGCGTAGTATTGTAGTGGATTCCTCCCCTACAAACGCTTGTCGCTGGCTAGCCGACCTCGCAAATTCCCCAGTGTATGCCTCGTGGTCTAGGTCAACCAGCGCCGCCTTACATGACGGAGGTCAACTATTAAGCCACGCCTACCTCCGCTATATAAGACCTGACCTCGTGGTGATCTACCTCTCTTTTCTACCTACACCAACGAGCAAGCAACACCACCTCCTCCGCTCCTGCCTGGCAGCCCTCGCTCCCGCCGGCGAGCATGGCGACCCACAAGCTGGTCCTCCTCTGAAAACCCTCACCAACCAGCTCTCTCTACTCAACGCTTGTAACCATGCTGCTTTCCCAGCACCAAGCTGCATTGTACATCCAATACAACATGTATACAGAGAGCACATTGTGAGTTTCCTTTCTCCATCCCATCCTGAGTGTGAACCAACATCACGTACCCCACAAATGGTGACCCCCGGAGAATCGCACTCAAACAGGATGGAGGAGAAACTGACCCACAAATGGTGACCCCCGAGAATCGCACTCACACAGGATGGAGGAGAAACTGACCCACAAATGGTGACCCCCGGAGAATCGCACTCAAACAGGATGGAGGGAACTGACCCACAAATGGTGACCCCCGGAGAATCGCACTCAAACAGGATGGAGGAGAAACTGACCCACAAATGGTGACCCCCGAGAATCGCACTCACACAGGATGGAGGAGAAACTGATCACTCTCCCAGTCTTCAAGTAACATGGAAGACTGGCTTATCCACACAGGGGCAGCTCTCATCGGCTCTAAAGCTACTGTCTCTACACCACAGGTTAGACGCCCTAGAGCAGCACTGTTTCTCTAAGCAGACACCAGCTCCTCTTCCTGCCCCAAGCACCACGTCCTACCGACCCCAGCACACCCGTCCTGCCTCAGACGCCGCCCCCGGCCCAGCAGTTCCCCCTGCCCAGGCGCTAGCCGCCCAGGCGATCGGTCACGTCTCTGTCACACACTGTTGGCAAATACTGGTCATGCACCGGCTCCTGAATGTACCTGAACCCGCTCCAGTGTTGGTCAAGTCTTGTTTTGAAAGAGCTCACACTCGGTGCCGTCACAACACTCTCTGGTAGATTGTTCCAAGAGTTTACAACCCTCACTCCGAAAAGTTTGCCCTCACGGTTTTCTGGACTTGCAGCTTCTTCAATCTTGAGCTGTGACCCCTTGTGGGGCGAGCGTCCGCCAGCTCCAAGTAAGGACACTCAACTGAGTAGTGCCCCCTGAGATGCTTATACACCTCAACTAGGTCCCCCCTTGCCCGTCTGTAGTATAAGCTAGGCAAGTTCAGGCGCTCCAATCTCTCAGGGTAGCTGAGGTGCCGAAGTGCAGGCACCAGTCTGGTGGCCCTCCTTTGAACATTTTCAACCAACTGACAGTCCCTGGCATATCTCGGGGACCAGATGGGGTGACAGTACTCCAGATGGGGAAGCACTTCACTCCTGAAGATCGTTACAAGGGATGGACCGTCTAGATATCTGAACGACCTTCTTATAAGACCCAATAATTTATTTGCCTGATTTACCTTCTTCTCGCAATGGCCCGAGAACTTCAGCTCATTGTAAGGAGAGCAGGTCACTACAGTTCTCTTTAAACCTTCTTTCTTTCAATTTATTACTTTATTAATTCCACGTGTTAACTATGACTTAGTTACCTTTCTTCTCATGGATACCCCCTAACCTCTTATCTGTGGTAGCATGACTCGAGGGCTAGGTCACGGGGGTTTACTGTAATTACTGGTACTAAAACATGGTGAGAAACAAAGGCAGGGATAATGATACCTCTCAATTAAAGACTTGACCAACACTGGAGCAGGTTCAGGAGCCGGTGCATGACCAGTACTTGCCAACAGTGTGTGACAGAGACGTGACCGATCGCCCAAGCAGCTAACGAGCCGATCAGTGGCGAAGAGGATAAAAGTAAAGACTATAATAAGAAAGACAGGACAGCAAGGCGAAACTGCGTAAGCCACATAGCTTTTAGTTAGCCAGGTTGCCAACAGATGGCTGTGACCGGGGCTCAGTGGCTCACGTGACGGTAGACTCTTTCCTGTCTGTCTATCTCATGACGTCACCACAACAACACACCTGTCGAGCTCTTGGTCAGTTGTGGGATGTTAACAGCAGGTGTGTGATACAATTCTCCATCACTTTAAGGAAGAATAAAGATCAGAGAAGAAGATGGATTCACACTTCCGTGAGGAAAGGCTTCATAAATGATCAATTATGAAGGTTGTTGGAGGGAGAGAACTACTACCATTACTTTACCAAGAAGACTTATAAAAGGATTAAGAATTGATCAATACCACAACGGCCAGGTAAGCCCAGCCTCCTACACCTAGTATCTCTCTCTCTCTCTTATTCACTCGCTCTCTTTTCTCTTCCAATATTATTTCAGGTAAAGATGGAGGAGACAGTTAACACCAGATATGACTTGAAGAACCTGACCTAACCTACTGTACCTAAACTGGTCAATTTGAAGTTTAGACTAACCACGGTTCTCGAGCTGAGCAATGTGTTTTACTGATAGTTTAAACAATTGTAACACTTTATTGTTTAAACCAGGGGTCCACAACCTTTATACACTAGTCGGCCACTTAAGGTGCAAGTAATCAGTGATCGGCTGCAGATGTACTAAGCCAACCTAAGTCAGCACTGTGTTCCACAGTACTGAATGTAAAATCATAAATGCCGGACTATATTTTATTGTCAGAAAATTGTTATAAACAACACCGATAATTAAGACTAAACATAGCATTCATTTCAGCAAATAACATACATACTCTGCTTTAAAATAATAGCACGAGTTAATTATAATGTAACAAAAGTAAGGAAACATAACTTTTAGCAGTACAAAATATGGTAATATGAAACTGTCTCCGAGCGGTACAAAATTTAGACGTCACTCGGCCGGCCACCAACGTACTGTAGCTCTTTCCCGATAAATGGGGGTTGTGGACCAATGGTTTAAACTACCAGCAAAACCCATTGCTCAACTCAGAGCCGTGGTTGGTCTAAACCGACCAAAGCGAGGCTGCATAGAACCTATTAAAACCCTACCTAACCATCTAATCTGTGCATTATCTTCCTTACAATCATCCAAACATCATATATCTAAAAAAATGAACTAATTCAATCCAATATAAATCATAATGGTGGAGCAGATAGCGGCAATTTATGAGGAACTGCCACCACCAGAAGTTGTTTGATTTGGTTCATTTTTCCATAGATGTTCTTTGGGTATTGTTCACCACTACCACCAGAAAAAAGTTTACAGATTTAAAAAATTGGTCCAAAGAGTTGTTGTTGTTGTTATTATTATTATTATTATTATTATTATTATTATTATTATTATAGTAAGTATTTTAAAAGATGTGACATTTACTAGAACTTAACCTAGCCACAGAACCCAGGAACTACCATATATCTAACCTAATCTAAGATTCCCTAGATGACCGAAACTAAAATAATACTAAAAGAGGCGACATTTACTAAAACCTGACCTAACCAACCTAACTTCCTAGCGGGGGACAGACCCCAGCCATATTAAACAGAAAGTACTTGTTTTGATATCCGTTACCAATGAAAGCAACTTCGTCTAAGCGTCATGGTGTAATTCTACGTTTTTTGTGACACGAGAGCACGACAACGTTGAGGCGGGTGATGACCTTCCTGTAACTGTCCCATTGCTTTATTGCCTTGACTGTCAGGGACCACAAGAGGTATATGTCACCATCTACTTATACATAATAATTTAGATTTAAATCTTGTACGCTACCCATGCTTTGGTGGCTGCTAAATCCCACTGTCCTCAACTCACATCGAGTCATAGCGAGTCCTGTGAGACGCGAGTGCCAGTGTCCGCCGCATGGTCTTGTGACTAGGTTTGTCGCCCCCTGGGGTGTAATAAATTAATTAAATAATAACGTCGGTGTGTCGACAGATTTATCGGAGGAATATTTACCGAGAATGTTAGATGTCTCTCTTACATGTAATTTGTGATAAAAATGCCACAAGCAAAAGTGATCTACCTAGACCACCAGCTAGGAAATTGGTTAGGTTAGGTTTCTTTGGTCAGGTTCATTATTATTCATTTGCCACTGAAGTGTATGGAAAGAGTTACTCAGAATGATGAGATATAACTATTGTTTGTGTTAAAACCATTAAAATTGGTGAAAGTTCACTTGTAAAAATTTACTATAATGTGTGGAAGAGGTTGTACTGTTTACTGTACAGTACAGTATGTACACACTAGCATACACTGCTATGGTACTTTTACACTTATTGAATGTACAATACAGTACTGCTCAGCACAGATAATATTTAAAACAGCAGTGAACGAGCGAACAAGCTTGTATAATGACAACAGGCAATGAATTGATGGTGTCATGATATGAGAGTTTGAAAAGGGAGGCTGTGAGATACAGCAGCCAATCATAGGCATCCCAGGGCAGTAGTGACCAATCATAGTTCACGGGCACTCTTGAGTGTACCCACCAGGAATGGCGAGATTTTTCCCTGAGTTTCTTTGACCGAGATGGTCAGTTGTAAATAAACAGAGCAGACAACAACAATGGCAGAAATATTTATGGTAAAACATAAATTTCTTCACTTACAAAAGCACATAGAGATCACTTTAGTTTATTGAAAAGTTTCCTAATGTTTCTCGTTAACCTGTTCACGTCTTTTAAAATATTACTTGGTTAATTTTTTAAATTTGTATTAATACTGTAATTAGTTTAGGTTAGACCTAAGGTACAGTCCCCTTCACTAGTGGGTCTACAGGGGCTCATCATATAAACATTCCACAAATCATTATCTTTGAGATATTTGTTGTAATATTGAATCCATAATATGTTTACTATTATGAATTTCCTTCCGTCTAATGTTATCGAACACAGGGCTGCCACACTGCACAAAACCTGATGAGCCCCTGTAAACACAGTACAGTAGTGGAGGGGGCTGTACCTAACCTCATATAGGCTACTGTACTATAACACGATACACAACTTCTCCTTCCTAACTTAACATCCCACCTCCTAGTCACTTACATCATTATAACCTGGACATTGAAGTAAGCTAACCTCACCTCACCTCTCTGCAGTATGTACCTTTACTTTGAAGTAAGCTAACCTCACCTCACCTCTCTGCAGTATGTACCTTTACTTTGAAGTAAGCTAACCTCACCTCACCTCTCTGCAGTATTTACCTTTACTTTGAAGTAAGCTAACCTCACCTCACCTCACCTCTCTGCAATATTTTACTTCAATATGTAAATTGAATGGCCTTACATTACTCTCTGTTTATGTCACTTGGCTTAATTGTTCCACTTGTGAAGTTTATCATTGACTGTTTCATTACTGGCCTCAGAATGGATGACATGAAGATTAGACACCCTAGCTTATTTCACCCGATGATTAAACACCCTAATCTAACCTAACCTACTCTTAACTTAACCCAACCTAACCTAACCTCCCAAGTTCTTTATAGTTAATAATTTTGTTTGTTACAGATGTTACAACAAAACATTGGGAAATTGAACTGCTCCACCATGGCTGAAAATGGTAACTGGTGTATGGAACAAGAGCTGTCACCATGACACTGGCACCGTGGCACTGTACCACATATAACAAGGTGACACTGGCACCGTGGCACTGTACCACATATAACAAGGTAAACTATAGGAGAAACTCTCATACCTTAAAGAGGAGCTGTTTGTGCTCCTCAAACTCTTAAGACAAGCTGCTGTAACTTGTGCTCCTGTTAGTCATTTGTCTGTCTGTTTTCATAACTTTCTATCTGTCTAATTGCTTATGTATGTTTGTGTCTTTCAGTACATCTATCCATTATCTACCACTTATCTCTGTCACTTTATCTACTGTTTTATCTATAGTGCAGTATATATCAATCTATTTATCACGAAAGTAAAACCCCACTATTAAAATAATGGGGCTCTACCTATTACATTTATGAGATCTTATGAAGTACGAGGGACACCTTCTCCCCGGGGGAAAACAACAACGGTGGAAAAAATAAGGGGGAAAACCTTTAGACCGTAGATGTACAACTGACCGTGATCGGCACACATACACTCTTATGGGGAAGAAGATATTTGTAATAATGCATCCTTTGTGATAACCTGGGTAGTCTTATGGCTTATCTATATCTGTATGTATGTACAGTACTGATTATTTATATTTTCATCTCCTTATGTGTCAGTCTATCAGCCAATCTATCTATGTTTACCTGTATAAACTACTGTATTAATGTACCACTAATTTAGCTGGGAATATTAAGACAAAAATGACAGAGTTTGTCAAGCATGGAAAGCTTACAGTCCCAAGATGTTGACATAAACCAAACTTGCATAAAACATACAACTTCTGTACTGAATGACTATTAATTTATGGACATATTTTTATCATAAACTGTTGTGTATATTAAATGTTTTTTGTTTGTTTGTTACAGATGAGTTAACAACTAAACCTTGAGAAACTAACATGTGGATCATGGAGACACTGCTGTTACAGGTGTGTCTTTCTGTATGTTGTATTTATCCATATCTCTATTTTTCTATATATGTCCAACTGTTTATCTTTACTACATTATATCTATATTTCTTTCTATCAGTCCTTTAATATCTGTATGTCAGTCAATATTTGTTATCTATCAGTTGTCAGACTATCTATAGCTACAAGTATCTGTCAGTCTGTCTTATATTTATAGAAAGGTGTTGGCAGCAGTGAGTGTGCAAGGTTGATACACAAGAGGTGCTTTGAAGTGGATAAGTGTTGCACATGTGGCTTTAGCAAGGCTGGAGACACTCAACATTGAGGATATATCCCTGGACTGTGTCAATGAGTGTGACATGATCAGTGCTGGAGGGGGTGCTGAAGGCTGCTGTGTTGTGAGTCATGGATGAGTTCTGCTGCCTGGGTGACATGATCAGTGCTGGAGGGGGTGCTGAAGGCTGCTGTGTTGTGAGTCATGGATGAGTTCTGCTGCCTGGGTGACATGATCAGTGCTGGAGGGGGTGCTGAAGGCTGCTGTGTTGTGAGTCATGGATGAGTTCTGCTGCCTGGGTGACATGATCAGTGCTGGAGGGGGTGCTGAAGGCTGCTGTGTTGTGAGTCATGGATGAGTTCTGCTGCCTGGGTGACATGATCAGTGCTGAGGGGGTGCTGAAGGCTGCTGTGTTGTGAGTCATGGACGAGTTCTGCTGCCTGGGGGCGACATGATCGCGCTGAGGGTGCTGAAGGCTGCTGTGTTGTGAGTCGCGGACGAGTTCTGCTGCCTGGGGTGACATGATCAGTGCTGGGGGGTGCTGAAGGCTGCTGTGTTGTGAGTCATGGACTGGACGTTCTGCTGCCTGGGGGTGACATGATCAGTGCTGGAAGGGGTGCTGAAGGCTGCTGTGTTGTGAGTCATGGATGAGTTCTGCTGCCTGGGGGTGACATGATCAGTGCGGAGGGGGTGCTGAAGGCTGCTGTGTTGTGAGTCATGGACGAGTTCTGCTGCCTGGGGGTGACATGATCAGTGCTGGAAGGGGTGCTGAAGGCTGCTGTGTTGTGAGTCATGGATGAGTTCTGCTGCCTGGGGGTGACATGATCAGTGCTGGAAAGGGTTCTGTTCATTGTCAAGAGTCAGAAATGGCTGGAGGAAGATTAGGACTTTCCCATCACATGAAAGGAAGAATGTATACAACTGGTGTGAGAAGTGTGGTGTTATATATCCGTGAAACATGGGCAGTCTTGAGTGAACTGAAATGAGAATGGTGAGGTGGATGTGTACTGTGACGCTGAAAGATAAGAATTACCGTTCAGAGCTAAGAGGACGGCTGGGTATTGAGAGTATCGGCCAAGATTTACGTATAAGTAGACCGAGATCGGGAGTGTGGGGAGAATGGATGAGACCAGCTGGGTTAAGTGTTGCATGACTCTAAATGTGGTGAGGAGGAGAGCCAGTGGTAGGTGGCCAAGAATGACATGGGGAGAGATTGTAAGAAATGATCTTAGAACCTGACAAGACAGACTGCAAGAGATGGTGTGGAAAATGGCTGTATGATTTGGATGGTGATGATGATTTTGTTCTATCTTTCTGTCTAACTTTCAGGCTATCTATCTATCTATACTACTGTACTGTATTT
Source organism: Homarus americanus (assembly GCF_018991925.1). NCBI lineage: Eukaryota > Metazoa > Arthropoda > Malacostraca > Decapoda > Nephropidae > Homarus > Homarus americanus. Next base: position 982,882 of record NW_024722227.1, read on the forward strand.
CTCACCATATTAAAGGCAACCACAGATATAGCATGAAAGGGTTATAGTCTCAAGAAAGTTCACCTAAACTAAACTTTCATAAAAGGAACAAATATTTAAATGAGAAAAATTGTAATGTGTTCCATAACCTGTACAGTACAGTTGACCCTCGCTAATGTGAGGAACGGATAAAAATATTAATAATAAATAAGAGGAAGGAAAAAATACTGCATGCCATTTGACAACTGTTTCACTAAAGATGTGGGAGACGGGTGTGCTCCCCCCTCGTGGGCTGACTCCTGCCGACGTAATAAAAGTTTATTGTGTTTTTTTACCTTTTGATAATTTTTTGACTAAGTTTAAGAAAGCTTGTGTGTGCATGTAACTGCAAAAAAAGTGAATAAAACTACGTTTATCTACCCAAAACTACGAGTTGAAAAATAACAATAACACAGCTTGGCCTGGTGTATATGTATACAGTTATATATGATGTAGGGTGAATTATGGAGACATTTGTTAGGTTAAAAATATGTCTTATATGGTGGGAAATATGGTATATCTCTCTACATCTTTCTGTCCATCTGTCTACAGTATATCTGTCTTATATGTACTGTAGACAGAACTACTGTACTAACCATGATAGACAGTTGACAATGCATGTGATTAATACCTGGAATACAAATATTTGCAGGAAAATGTCCAATATATTCAGCAACTAGACCACTTTTGTGATATAGAACCATGAAAATATTGTTTATTGTTTTTATACCAAAACACTGGTGATTGTCTCTCAGATACATCAGGAGTTGTATATCTTTAGTGGTGCATTACTGTGTCCTGGGTTCATTCCCCAGCCTGGGACTGATGTTATCCTCACTCCCAAACATGGCAGGTTTTCTGCAGGTACAATACTACAGTTTCCTCCCATACTGTACAGTATTAACAGACCAACCGCCCAAACGGCTCATTACCGGTAGTTATGATGTCGCTACGTTAACTTATACAAATGTGAATCATAATTTAATGTTGACTCGGCCATAGTGAGCTTCAACATTTATGCCACTGATGAATGAGTCTTGATCACACACAACTAAAAGGCGGCCTTCTCTTGCCACTCCATCTTCCCTCTGGCCTTTATTGTGTAAAAGCCAAGAATTATTATTGTGTTAGGATGTAGTGGATCTCTGAGGCGACAATGATAAATGTTTTGGTGTTAAGTCGGTGGTGTGGTACTGTGCAGGTCTGACCACCTGTTACAAACTACTGCAGGGAGTGAAGACCTTCCTTAAAAGGTTTAACTTGGCAGGATTCAGAAGGTCACAACACAGACGTCCTCAACGGCACTTGATGGTTTATAACAAAGCCATTTTTTATTACTTACTTTTGACCTTGATGATGTGGTTCAGCCATTATCAGATGCAGGTCAGAAACACTGACGACTGTTCCTCTATAATCCTCACTGAGTAAATGAGGATGGATTACATTTTTAACTCTCAAATGGCAGCCATCACCTGCAGAAGTTAGCTTCAGGGATGGTAGTCATCACCTGCAGAAGTTAGCTGTAGGGATGGTAGTCATCACCTGCAGAAGTTAGCTGTAGGGATGGTAGTCATCACCTGCAGAAGTTAGCTGTAGGGATGGTAGTCATCACCTGCAGAAGTTAGCTGTAGGGATGGTAGTCATCACCTGCAGAAGTTAGCTGTAGGGATGGTAGTCATCACCAGCAGAAGTTAGCTGTAGGGATGGTAGTCATCACCTGCAGAAGTTAGCTGTAGGGATGGTAGGGAGGGATGATCATTAACTAAGTGATAAAGAAGGTACCTGTAGCTGCCTTATTTGTCCTGGCATCACATGACCCAACTGTACCCAGACTGTGGCCTCACACACGTGCTCTACTGTTGGTCTCTAAATCCAAGGTTATACATAGAAGCTAACCTGAGGTCTGACACAAATAGTTCTGTTCTGTAGTAAAGATTCATGTGTTGTATAATACAGCATTGTGTACCTGTACAGTATTTTACATATACTGTATATACTTACATTGTCTATATACATGCTGAACTATATACCTGTATTAGCTATATATACATGTTGAACTATATACCTGTATTAGCTATATATACATGCTGAACTGTGTACCTGTTTTGGCTATATGCAGGTTGAACCAATTGTAAACTTACTGTATATGATAAGTTTACAGAATAAATATTTATCTATCTATCTAAAGTGGTCTAGTGTATGTAAATATTTTGATCTTTTCCCTGATAATGTTGTTTCATCACAGGTGTTACTCTGTTGTAGTGTGAGGTGGAGGTCAATATTAAACTGAGGTGTTTAGCTGTGGCTCTGGAAGATTGACAATTTGTCTCCTTTTAATTATAAACCAGAACATCTTTATTTCTCACTGTTTATCCAGGTATAATTTGGCTAAATTTATCTTTTAAATTTACCTGGACTTAGAATGCCATCACAATATGATTTGAAATTAAAGAACAAAATTATTTTCTTTTGTGTTTTTAAGGACTTTAGAATTAATATGATTTAGTGAGACTGTTGACTCATTACGGTACTTTACATATCTTTACCATTTATGTTACACTAAATGTATTTACAGTTTAGTTAAGGAATTCAATCTCATTAGTTCGGTGTCATTTAATGTTGCCGTAAAATCTGTTGAGTGACTTAAGCATCAATTATTGTTATAGTCATGCCAATTAATGTTGTTTTAGGAGATACAGTTTATAATGTAGTGATCTCCGTTAAAACAAACCATTTTATTTTACAAATTTGACGCGCTAGGTTATGAAGGTGTGCATGGTGGGAAAGACTTTGGAATAAGGAATACTGAAGGTGAAAGAACACTTGAGTTTGTGGATGGTATGTAACATGTGTTTAAGAATAGGGCAAGTAGGCTGATCATGTAGGCCTAAGGCAGGTGGCACGGAAACCCAGATTGGCTATATTTTTGTCAGGAAATTAGAACAAATTGCCAGTTAAGGATACTTGTGTGTGTGTGTGTGTGTGTGTGTGTGTGTGTGTGTGTGTGTGAGAGAGAGATATGTTACTTAAAGATGGAGGGAGAGGAAGAAGGTGGATGTTCCAAGAAGGAGAGTGTGGGAATTGTGAAGGAACTGAATGTAAAAGGAGACATTTTCTTGTGAGTTGAGAGGCTAGGAAACAGCCAGTGTACCAAGACGCTGGGCCATAATAAAAGATGTTCCGTTGAGTGTGGTTGATGGCGGGAATGATGAAGTGGAGAGAGAGAGATAAAAAGAGAAAAGAAGATTGTGTGAGACGTGGAAGATGGTTGGCAACAGAGAGAAGTACAGTACCTGGAGGCTAAACTGAGATGGTTCAGGAGAGAAAGGAGAAAACTAACTGGGTCAAGAGATACACGAATGAATGTGGGGAGTTAGAGGTTGGTAAAGAATGACATGAGGACAGGTTGTAAAGAAATGTTGGTTCTGCTATAGTATGTTTGTTGGTTGGAATGATGAGGAACAATCTGAACAAACTGAACAGAAAACGAAAGAATAATTGAAAAAAAAAAAGAGAAATTGTCGAATAATGTCAAAATAATCGAAACTCAGTTAATTCGTATTTTCAGTAATTCGAGTGACCCAGAGTCTCTTTTTGTCGAGTCAATGAGGATATAGTGCAGTTTGTGGTCCACAGAATTACTGAAAATACAAATTAACGGAGTTCCGATTATTTTGACATTAATCGACAATTTCTCAATTTTTGTGTTCAATTATTCTTTCTTTTTCTGTTCAATTTGTTCAGATTGTTCCTCATTATTCCAACAAACAAACATACTCAGTTACCAAGCCTTGACTGCCACATAAAATACTCTATTTATAATTGCTGTGGAAGCAAATATTTTTTTAGTGTACAAGCAGTAATAATAAAGTAAATAATACAATATTAATAAATGTAAGACTTACTGTACATTGTGAGGTGAACTAATAATATATAGATGATATTTCGAAAGTGTAATAGTATTGTTGATCAGGTCTGGGGTCCACTGAAGATTAATCCCCACCCTACCTAACTCAGGAGACTGATTCTTTTGTTCTATGTATTTCTCCCTTGTTTTGTTGTGTTAGTTGGCTGAAGGAGGTCTTAATACACCAGCTTCAAAATTTCATCTTTTATTTCTCCATTGAGGGTTTTATTTCATTTACCAGTGTGGCCATGACACCTTCGGAGTATCATCTACAGTTTACGATCTCACATTATTTATTTATTGCGGTATTATTTACTTTATTATTGTAAGTATATTTTATAAATATTTATATTTGTACAATATTTATAAATAGAATATTGTATGTGGCAGCCAAGGCAACTTTTGAACCACTCATTTATTTCAAATTCAAATCGTTTGATTAATTTTTTGAAAACATACGAATTAAGCCAAAGTCCGAATTACAACTATCGGATATAACGAGGGTAGAGTGTAAATACCCCAGTACTGTAGACTGTATATTATAGTAGTTCCGAAATGTCAGAATTATTTTGATGTATTAAATCTGATTATGCCAAATATTTTTGTATTTATCTAGATGTGCTTGACAGTAATATTTCTAAGTCAGAAAATTCATTGTTTCAAATATTCTAAGTCCAAAAATTCATGGTTAAAAATATTTCAAGTCCAAAAATTCATGGTTAAAAGTATTCTAAGTCCAAAAATTCATGGTTAAAAGTATTCTAAGTCCAAAAATTCATGGTTTAAAATATTCTAAGTCCAAAAATGACCAAAATTTTACCTGGGCAAAATTTGAGTAATAAGAAATTGTCTAGTTTTAGAGGTAAAACATTTGTGCCATTCTTAAGAGCTTCAGCTTGGCATTTGTGTACTGTAAGGCATAACGGACTACCTGGACGGGGGGAGAGTTACTCACTGGGCCCCTACTGAGTTATTCTCTCCACTGCCAGGTAGTCCGTTATGCTTGTATTTTTTTATATTATTGGTGAATGATAATTTGAAGGCTTTACTCCGGAGACTCTTCCAATTATCCTTTACCAAATTTTTTCAACGTTAGTCCTGGCAATGGCAGACTCAAAAAACACTTAAGGGTAAAAAAAAAACAATTTTTGGGTCATTTTTTGCTGAAATTTTGCTATTTTTAGCCATTTTTTGCTGAAATTTTGCTATTTTTAGCCATTTTTTTCCCATATTTATAGCTATTTTGTTCATATTTATAGCTATTTTTTATATATATTTGTTATATATATACAGTATTTATATATTTTTTTATATGTGTATTTGTTTTTCATTTGTATATTGTATTTGTTTTTCATTTGTATATTATATTTGTATTTAATTTGTTTATATTATTTTTCAGATGCTTTATGAAAGTATTTTGCTTCAAAATGTGAAGCTGAACTTTTCTGTACAAGTTGTAAAGAAAAGGTTAATGAATACTGGTAATGACATTCAGATATTTATTAATGGAAACTTAATGGTATTATAAATTTTTCTTTAGCAGAGCAGCAGTGGTCAGCCCAGGACATGACAGTGTCTAGGGCTGCAGCAGCAGGCAGTCCAGGGCAGCAGTGGCCAGCCCAGGACAGGACAGTGTCTAGGGCAGTGTGCAGAAAAGTCCCAGGACATGACAGTGTCTAGGGCTGCAGCAGCAGGCAGTCCAGGGCAGCAGTGGCCAGCCCAGGACAGGACAGTGTCTAGGGCTGCAGCAGCAGTGGCCAACCCAGGACAGGACAGTGTCTAGGGCAGCAGCAGTGGCCAGCCCAGGACAGGACAGTGTCTAGGGCAGCAGCAGGAGGCAGTCCAGGGCAGGACAGTGTCTAGGGCTGCAGCAGCAGGCAGTCCAGGGCAGCAGTGGCCAGCCCAGGACAGGATGGTGTCTAGGGCAGCAGCAGTGGCCAGCCCAGACAGACAGTGTCTAGGCTGTGGCAGCAGCAGGCAGTCCAGGGCAGCAGCAGCAGTGGCCAGCCCAGGACAGGATGGTGTCTAGGGCAGCAGCAGGCAGTGGCCAGGACAGGACAGTGTCTAGGGCGGCTGCAGTAGGCATCCAAGGCGGCAGAAGCAGTGGCCAGGGAGGCGGCGGCAGCAGCAGCCAGGACAGGGAGGCAGCAGCCAGCCCAGGACAGGACAGTGGCCAGGGAGGCGGCAGCAGCAGGCAGTCCAGCTTGGTGGTAACCACTGACCACAAAGTCCAGAATAATATTTCTGTACAAAGTAAAATTAATAATCACATTTATTTAACCAGAAAATTATTTTAAATATAATAATGACTAAATGTGCTGTAGTGTTCTAGACAATTTAACAAGGACCAAATGTACAAATTACTTAATATAAAAATATAAATTTGGTAATTGAAATCTTTCACCTAATGATCGTTGATAACATACTGCCAAGTGTTCAGGGAATATTATCAGTAACTGTACAGCAACTTAACCTAACCAAGTATATTGTACCTGTTTAGTTTAACCATAAGAGTTATTGAGTCAACTACAATAAACCTGCATCTTTGGTTCATAGTTTTGTTAATATATTTGAAATGTTTTGTCTTTCAATGACTTTGCTTTAGGAATTATTGATTTGTCAACAATTTTAACTAAATTTACATCAATGAATATCTTAGGCCCAGTACAGTATTGTTTATTAAAGGTGAAAGTTGCAGAGTAATTTATTATTTCTAAAGTATACAAAATGTAGGTATAACTTTACATCTATATTTATGAATTATTTCACCAAGTTCAGCATTAATGAGCAAAAGTTAATTTACTTAGTTTTAAATTTTATGTATTAAATTATTGTTCTTTAAAGTTGTAAGAAGTTAAGAGTTAAGTCAAAAGTTATTACCTATAAAAGGTTTAAAGCAAGATATTTTAATACTAATTTACCCTAATACAGTATTATAACATGACCCTAAACTGAAGGTTTTATCCTCTATAGAAGTACCACATTAATCCATTTAATCTAGTACAGTAATTAAAGAACATTAGCGATGCACCGTTAATAACCACATTTAAAACTTTCCCAATAATCTGCTGCCAGATTTAAAACACAGATTTAGAGTTAATGCTATAATTTAGGTCAATTTTATCATGCAGGTATAACAATTAAGTCACTATATAGTCTCAACACCAAAGCCAGACCATGAACAAAGCAAAATATCAGCCAAATACAGTACGGTATTTAAATAAAGCAATTTACTCTGGTGGTACAGAACCCGTCCACAAATACATCAACTTTAGTTATAGTCTTACGGAATTCTTGAAGCTGCAATGTTAACAGCAGCTGGGTTTTAAATTTCATCATTATTGCAGCATTTAAGTCAACCCGGCACAACACGCAGTAATTATTAACGTAACTAATCAAGTGGTCAACTATTTATAGGTAAATAATTTAAAGGCTGTTGGAAGCTGCAACCATCCATGAAGAATACCATGTATATTGTCTACATTAAATATTTACTGTACGGTATAATAAAAAGTACGGACTAATGTTATAACTCAAATAGAGACTCGATAATGTTTAAGACTTATTTTGGGAACATTTAATCATTATTTATTCATTCTCTAATAAAATATAGTATTTAAAGGGAGTTATTTACCATTGACTAATTTTGTTATCAAGAACTCTCCAGCCTCAACGACTTACTATACAGGTAGTTCTGCTATAACGCGATAATTGTGTTCTTGTAAAATATCGTGTTATAGAAAATCGCGTAATAGAAATAACAGGGCTTATGGAGAAAATAGGGTTAGGTGCAGATTACTCGAAATCGAAAAAATTTAGTAGTTAGCCTAACACAAAGGATAGCAATTTATGTCTCAATAAATATATCTATATCTAATAATGAAATCATGGTGCAATGTAACACTTACTATGTATATGATTTGAGGTTTATAAATTGAAGCTTCTTCTTCAGTGTTATATCCTTTCTTTTACGATCATCACCAGGAATTTTATCACCGGAATGCTTCTTGTTGATATTCTTCTTTACTATATTCACAAAATTGGAGAAATAGTAAGCAAAAATCGCGTTATAGCAAACGAGCGTTCGCGTTATACAAATATCGTTCCTAATTCATAAATCGCGTTAGAGCAAATTCGCGTTATCAAAACACGCGTTATAGCAGAAATCACTGTACGTATGTCGTTCATTATAGGTTAATTCTGTAACAGGTCGTTCTTAGTTCTAATTTGAGTAATATTGGTAAATAATATATCTAATGTACCTTAACGATGCTACAATATATAAAACAATCTTTCTCATCAGCGACAGTTTTTACCAGATTATTTTTCTCATCAGAATAAATAAAAGTTACTTTGTCTGGCCTGATAATATATTCATTACCATATAATGAAGTGCTGTAGACCGGCACAGAGGACACTGCCATGTTATCCATCACAACTACGAGACAATGATCGGCGGCCGAGTGACACGACCATAATAAGTGAACAGACTATAACTGGTTTCCATAATTACTGTATTTTGCCGGGAATAAAAATTTACCGAGTAATTTCTTCACCAAAAACAGACGTCAAAATGGCATCAGCTAATACTTTGTTTACTAATACTGATTATTCCACAAAATATTGATATTATCTGTAACTTATTAATTGGTGCATCCCTAATATTGTACTGTACTTATACTTTATCGATATATATACTTAAGAGTTAACTAGACACAGCAGTTCATGAGTTACAAATACTGTACTGTACTTTGTTGAGAGTTTAGTAAAGAAACCACAATGTTACCTTGGACTGTACCCCCACCCTGGACTGGTGCAAGGCCGTGCAGCAAGAGTCCGTTCACCAGAAAACTCTTGGGTCATTTGTTGGATCCTTCATCTTTAAGTCATCATCCTGGAATGAATTGTTACAACTCTAAGAATAAATTAAATATTATACCTACAGTACATTACAGGTATCCCCCAATAAACAGTACATATGCCTCAGATTCAACAAACACCTACACTACACAGAAGCAAACAATGAATAAATCCCTCGTTGATGCCACACTTTTACCTGTATATGAATAAAGATTTTCCCTCACAGGAACATAAACCCAATAATATATAAATTACTTCCACTTAATGAACACATTACCAGGAATAAAATTGTTGTATATTAAGGGACACCTGTCAACTAGTTTACCGAATAAATGAAGCATTACAGCACAACTTGAGTGGAGAACGACGCAGAGTTAAGCAACCTTATTTTTAACAGCTCTTTAACTATTGATGATATCACTGATAAACTTGAATACAGTATTAAAAGTATTATGTAAGCTTGGATAGTGTACAGTATTACAAGTATTAGGTAGTCATCCCCTGATTAACTGGCCCCCCACAATGTTTTATAGTACAGTACAGTACTTTATTATTGATGAACATTATGCAAGGTAAATGTTAGATAAAGAAAATGTTTATTACATTCAAGAGCTGTTGGTAAGAGTAAGGCAAAGTAACATTCAACATTTTCTCCTCAATTTCTTGTAAGAATGCGGCAACATTAATAAACAAAATGGCGACAAATTAATCAAAATTAAGTTAAAATTTAAAGAAACTAACATTTACAGTTATGAGTTACTCACCCAATGACTGTCTACAAACATCAACAGGCTGTCAACCCAGAACATTAATCTACAATTCTTTACAACTACATGAAAGTTCCTTGTAAAGTTTAATAAATATAATTAAAAACAATTCCACCATTTATAACAGATGTAATCCACACTCTTCACTAGGTATAAGGTTTATATAGATTACCTGTACTGGGAGCAACGTATTGGACAAATTGAGAACTATAGATGCAGGCAAGAGACTTAATCCTTGTTGGATGTATTTATAGATCACAGAACTGAAGTTTATTGTGCCAAGCCAGTTTAAAAGCATTAATACTGTACACAACATTATGGGCTACTAGTGACACTGACTGGAGGAATGAAATTACACTGAGAAACAGGAATGCAGACACTGCTGAATATCATAGCCAGTAAACTGTTAAGATATACTGTATACTCCAGACCCAACTCACTGTCTCGTAATACAAAGTCCATTCAGATTGTAGAAACACCGAGCAAGATTGCCAGTTTGATTCCAAATGAAGTCAAAGCCTCAAAAGCTTTCAACGTGTGGGCACATCAGACCCTAGACTAAGATAATATTACACACTCGGATCAGGGAAAGACGAGAGGCGTTAATTAGTGTTCACAAGAGGATGTAAACCTCCCATGTGCTTGAGGAGTGACAACACTGACATGTTCTCGGTCAAGTATTAAAACAAATTATCAAAACTAAAGTCGGTAAAATAGCAGTTTCGGCCAATATGCCCCAGTAGTTTATCATGTGTATTTTGGTGTGACAATCTAATTTGACCTTTAATTCCCGGGGAAAATAATAGTTTCAAGAGTTATCCCCCAAAAGTATGGAAAAACTTTAAAGATTCATTTCTGCCATTATTCTTGGCCCCCTGGTAGAGATGTAAAGGTTGGGATGGTTTAAACAGGCGGCCGTGTACTGCACTAGTACCATAAAGGTACACAAGAGCCCTGATGGTGAGCTTCAGGTGTTGAAGAGCTGCCTGACCTCATTAAATCTTGTACAGAAGCATAAACAAGAAAAACGTTCCCATATGACTGGAAAATGACATACACAACTCCTATATTGAAACAGATGACGAATGGATAATAACAGTACTGCGAGTGATCAGCACATTGTGTAAAGTAAAGCCAATTAGTTTATGCCACTGTCCAGCTTATAAACAAGCAAGGTGTGACTTAATACAGGTTTATAAACATGTAATAAGTCATTACTTAGTCTGGTGATCATAACTAGCAGGCGCCCGACCCACTAGAGGATACAGCTTATGGTTGATGCCACAAGTCCAGAAAATTTTAATGCATTTTTTTTTGTAGCGAGTTGTGAACTGTTGGAACAATCTGTTGTGACGGCACCGAGTGAGCTGTTTTGTGACTACAGTACTGTACTTGCCAACAGTGTAACATAGCTAGTACATGCCCAGTACTTGCCAACAGTGAGTACATGCCCAGTACTTGCCAACAGTGAGTACATGCCCAGTACTTGCCAACAGTAACAGGAGAGCCAGTACTTGCCCAGAACTTGTCAACAAGAGTCAGTACATGCTCAGTATACTTGCCAACAACGTCTAGATGCGTTCGACCGCCTCTAGACCCCAGTGGCAAAGTTTAAAGTGAAGTAGACTTGACCTAACACTTCAGAACAAACTTTCTAACCTCAGCCAATAAGGTGACCCACGCTGACGACCACTGATGCAGCGAACTGGTCTTCAGCACGGCAGCTACACAACCAATTGGATCCATCATCTGTAAAGAAATGAAAAAGCTTACTAGTAACAAATAAATATTAACTTTGTCTTTACGGTGACCAAACCTAAACCTTATTTTATTAATTTAAATAAAAGCACGAGCCAAAAATAGTAAAGTATTCTCTATAGTAACTAGTCAATGTGATGGTTAACGACCATTAACCTACTGTATGCTTGTTCATTAACTCTTAAATTATTTCCTTTTAAATAAATCAGTTGGTACAAAATCGAATAATAAATAGCCCTAATATATCTACCTTGACACACGTATAAATTTAACCACGGAAATAAATTGAAAATAAAACATACTATACCTTTAAAGAACAGCGTGTCAGGTGAGAGACGACCGGCAACACTTCCTCCTGTGTCTCAATGAGCACTGCTCTCCACCGGCCAATCACTGCTCTATACCCCGTCTTCCAGCCAAAACCTTATCCGAATGAGGAATCCTAACCAAATAAATACAACCTCAATCGTATATACAAATATTAATACAAATTTTAAGGTAAATTTTTGTATAAATTAATTTATATCGTAATATAGAAAAATAACAATCAGGAAAACTTTACGGAAAAATAAATACAAAGATACATACAATAATATAATACAAATTCTTCAGCTTCGGAGACAGTCATTTGTTGACCATTCAGGGCTGCCAACATTACCGATTTACTCAATTATATCGTCCCTATATGGGTGGTTATCGCCGAGTGGTGATAGATAGATAGATAGATAGATAGATAGATAGATAGATAGATAGAAACACAGGCCGTTCAGTGGCGAAGAATATAAAGAAAAGTAATTTCAATATTACACAAGAAAGTAAAATAGTTACCCATAAAAGATACGTTTTCTCTTATGACGTCATCAAAAGAAACCCGACGTAAACAAACAAGTTACGAGAATGAGATTAAATACAAGACGAATTAAATGACTTTGGATGATTAAATACAACACGAATTAAATGACTTTGAATGAGATTAAAAGCGGATTAAATGACTTTGAATGAGATTAAATACAAGACAGATTAAATGACTTTGGAATGAGATTAAAGCGGGATTAAATGACTTTGAATGAGATTAAATACAAGACGAATTAAATGACTTTGAATGAAATTAAAACTATTACTATAGTTGTTAGTTAAAATAATAACAATAACAATAATTAAACTATGGCTTATTGTGCGAGAAACATTACAGAAATGCCATACAAGTGTGTCTCAGGTGCCAGTGTCCCAGAGGTGCCAGAGTGTCCCAGTGAGTGCCAGAGTGTGCCAGGGGGTGCCAGAGTGTACCAGGGGTCAGTGTCCCAGTGAGTGCTAGAGTGTACCAGGGGAGTGTGGTGTGTCCCAGGGAGTGCTAGTGTGTCCCAGGAGTGCCAGAGTGTACCAAGGAGTGCCAGAGTGTACCAGAGTGCAGTGTGCCAAGGAGTGCCAGGTGTTCCAGGAGTGCCAGAGTGTTCAGGAGTGCCAGAGTGTTCCAGGGAGTGCCAGAGTGTTCAGGGTGCTAGTGTGTCCCAGGGTGCTAGTGTGTCCCAGGGAGTGCCAGAGTGTACCAGGAGTGCCAGAGTGTACCAGGTGCCAGAGTGTGCAAGGAGTGCCAGAGTGTACCCAGGGTGCCAGAGTGTTCCAGGGGTGCCAGAGTGTTCCAGGGGTGCTAGTGTGTCCCAGGAGTGCTAGTGTGTCCCAGGGAGTGCCAGAGTGTACCAGGGTGCCAGAGTGTACCAAGGGTGCCAGAGTGTTCAGGGAGTGCCAGAGTGTGCCAAGGAGTGCGAGTGTGCCAAGGAGTGCAGTGTCCCAGGGGAGTGCCAGAGTGTTCCAGGGAGTGCTAGTGTGTCCCAGGGAGTGCTAGTGTGTCCCAGGGGGTGCCGAGTGTGCAAGGGTGCAGGTGTCCCAGGGGTGCCAGAGTGTTCCAGGGGTGCCAGTGTGTCCCAGAGGTGCCATAGTGTTCCAGGGGTGCCAGAGTGTCCCAGAGGTGCCATAGTGTTCCAGGGGTGCCAGAGTGTCCCAGGGGTGCCATAGTGTTCCAGGGAGTGCCATAGTGTCCCAGGGAGTGCCAGAGTGTTCAGGGGAGTGCCAGAGTGTCCCAGGAGTGCCAGAGTGTTCCAGGGGTGCCAGAGTGTCTCCCAGGGAGTGCCATAGTGTTCAGGGTGCCATAATGTCCCAGGGGTGCCAGAGTGTCCCAGGGAGTGCCATAGTGTTCAGGTGTCAAGTGCCAATGTTCCAGGAGTGCCAGTGTTGGGAGTGCCACCAGGGGTGCCATAATGTCCAGGGAGTGCCAGAGTGTCCCAGCAGAGTGCCATAGTGTTCCAGGAGTGCCAGAGTGTCCCAGGGAGTGCCATCAGTGTGCAAGAGTGCCATCAGGGGTGCCAGAGTGTTCCAGGGGTGCCAGAGTGTCCCAGGGGGTGCCAGAGTGTTCCAGGGGTGCAGGTGTCTCCCAGGAGTGCCACAGTGTCCCAGAGTGCCACAGTGTCCCAGGGAGTGCCAGATGTCCCAGGGAGTGCCACAGTGTCCCAGGAGTGCCACGTGTCCCAGGGAGTGCCACAGTGTCCCGGGAGTGCCACAGTGTCCCAGGGAGTGCCATAGTGTTCAGGGAGTGCCATAGTGTCCCAGAGTGCCAGAGTGTTCAGGGAGTGCCAGAGTGTCCCAGGGAGTGCCAGAGTGTTCCAGGGAGTGCCAGTGTGTCCCAGGAGTGCCAGTGTGTCCCAGGGAGTGCCAGTGTGTCCCAGGGAGTGCCAGTGTGTCCCAGGGAGTGCCAGTGTGTCCCAGGGAGTGCCAGTGTCTCCCCAGGGAGCCAGAGTGTTCCAGGAGTGCCAGTGTGTCCCAGGGAGTGCCATAATGCCCAGGGAGCCAGAGTGTCCCAGGAGTGCCAGAGTGTACCAGAGAGCCATAGTGTTCCGGGAGTGCCAGTGTGTCCAGAGAGGCCATAGGTTCCGGGAGTGCCAGTGTGTACCAGAGAGTGCCATAGTGTTCCGGGAGTGCCATAGTGTTCCGGGGAGTGCCAGTGTGTACCAGAGAGTGCCATATGTTCCGGGGAGTGCCATAGTGTTCCGGGGAGTGCCAGTGTGTACCAGAGAGTGCCATAGTGTACCAGAGAGTGCCATAGTGTTCCGGGGAGTGCCAGTGTGTACCAGAGAGTGCCATAGTGTTCCGGGGAGTGCCATAGTGTTCCAGGGAGGCCAGGAGTGTTCTGGGAGTGCCAGAGTGTTCCGGGAGTGCCAGAGGTCCCGGGGAGTGCCAGAGTGTCCCAGGAGTGCCAGTGTGTCCCGGGAGTGCCAGAGTGTCCCGGGGAGTGCCAGAGTGTCCTGGGAGTGCCAGAGTGTCCCTGGGGAGTACCAGAGTGTCCCGGGAGCCAGAGTGTCCCGGGGAGTACCAGGAGTGTCCCGGGAGTACCAGAGTGTCCCGGGAGTGCCAGAGTGTCCCGGGGAGTACCAGAGGTCCTGGGAGTACCAGAGTGTCCCGGGAGTGCCAGAGTGTCCTGGGAGTACCAGAGTGTCCTGGGAGTCCAGAGTGTCCCGGGAGTGCCAGAGTGTCCGGGAGTGCCAGAGTGTCCCGGGAGTGCCAGAGTGTCCAGGGAGTACCAGAGTGTCCCGAGTGCCAGAGTGTCCTGGGAGTACCAGAGTGTCCTGGGAGTGCCAGAGTGTCCCGGGAGTGCCAGAGTGTCCCGGGAGTGCCAGAGTGTCCGGGGAGTACCAGAGTGTCCCGGGAGGCCAGAGGAGTCCTGGGAGTGCCACAGTGTCCCGGGAGGCCGTCCTCCGGGAGTGCCACAGTGTCCCGGGAGCCACAGTATCCGGGAGTGCCACAGTGTCCCGGGAGTGCCACAGTGTCCCAGGAGTGCCACAGTGTCCCGAGTGCCACAGTGTCCCGAGGCCACAGTGTCCCAGGGAGTGCCACAGTGTCCTGAGTGCCACAGTGTCCCGGGAGTGCCACAGTGTCCCTGGGAGTGCCAGTGTCCCAGGGAGTGCCACAGTGTCCCAGGGAGTGCCACAGTGTCCCAGGAGTGCCACAGTGTTCCAAAGTGTTCTAGGAGTGCCATAGTGTCCCAGGAGTGTCCCAGGAGTGCCAGAGTGTACCAGGGAGTGCCAGAGTAGCCCAGGGAGTGCCAGAGAGCCCAGGGGTGCCAGAGTGTTCCCAGGGTGTCCCAGAGTGTCACAGAGGGTTCCAGGGAGTGCCAGTGTGTTACGGGGAGTGCCATAGTGTCCCAGGGAATGCCGGGAGGCCACAGGTGTCCCGGGAGGGCCACAGTGTGTCCCGGGAGGGCCATAAGTCTCGGGAGGGCCACAGTGTGCCTGGGAGGGCCACAGGTGTCTCCGGGAGGGCCACAAGTGTGTCCTGGGAGGGCCACAGTGTGTCCCGGGAGGGCCACAGTGTGTCCCGGAGGGCCACAGGTGTCCTGGGAGGCCACAGTGTGTCCTGGGAGGGCCACAGTGTGTCCCGGGGAGGGCCACAGTGTGTCCTGGGAGGGCCACAGTGTGTCCTGAGGGCCACAGCAGCCCGGGGAGGGCCACAGTGTGTTCCTGGGAGGGCCACAGTGTGTCCCGGGAGGCCACAGTGTGTCCCGGGAGGCCACAGCCTGGGAGGGCCACAGTGTGTCCCTGGGAGGGCCACAGGTAGTCCCGGGAGGGCCACAGTGTGTCCCGGGAGGCCACAGTGTCCCGGGAGGGCCACAGTGTGTCCTGGGAGGGCCACAGTGTAGTCCTGGGAGGGCCACAGGTGTTCTGGGGAGGCCACAGTGTGTCCGGGAGGGCCACAGTGGCCTGGGAGGGCCACAGGTGTTCCGGGAGGGCCACAGTGTGTCCCGGGAGGGCCACAGTGTCCCGGGGAGGGCCACAGTGGTACCTGGGAGGGCCACAGTGGTCCCGGGAGGGCCACAGTAGACCCCGGGAGGGCCACAGTGTGTCCCGGGAGGGCCACAGTGTGTCCTGGGAGGGCCACAGTGGTGTCCGGGAGGGCCAGGCTGTACCTGGGAGGGCCACAGTGTGTCCCTGGGAGGCCACAGTGTGTTCCCGGGAGGGCCACAGTGTGTCCTGGAGGGCCACAGTGTCCTGGGAGGCCACAGTGTGGTCCCGGGGAGCCACAGTGTGTCCCGGGGAGGGCCACAGTGTGTCCCGGGGAGGGCCACAGTGTGTCCCGGGGAGGGCCACAGTGTGTCCTGGGAGGCCACAGTGTGTCCTGGGAGGGCCACAGTGTGTCCCGGAGGCCACAGGTGTCCCGGGAGGGCCAGTGTGTCCCGGGAGGCCACAGTGTTTTCCGGGGAGGGCCAGTGTGTGTTCCGGGAGGGCCAGAGTGTCTCTGGGAGGCCAGAGTGTTCCAGGAGGCTAGGGTGTTCCATTGCCCAGCTTATAGGCAGGCAAGGGCGTGACTAATATTAGTTTAGAAAACATGTAATAGGGCCCTACAGTACTTAATATAGTGTTCATAAGCAACTTGGGGGAGGGTGAGCAGCTTATGGTTGAAGTAGCCACAAGTTCAGAAACCTGGGGCTTTTTTTTGTAGCGAGATGTGAACTCGCTCAACTTTTGTGGTGGCACAGAGTGAGCTCATTCAGGACTACTGGATCAACACTGGCGCAGATAAATACATTAGGAGCCAGTACAGTACATGCCCAATACTTGTCAAGAGACCCGATACTGCCCTAGAACTGTTGCAAAGTTTAATTGAACAGACTAGCTTTTCCATATAACAAACTTACCTCAATAAATGGACGAAATGAGGAGCTCCAGTAACAACGTTGACTCACTCCAGGCAACATACTGTAGATGTCTCGGGTTCGTCAGACAAGAGTCTCGACTCCCTGCAGTTTATAATGCGGGGATAATTCTGAAAAATAAATGTTCTGTCTGCATATAGGTAAATCGGATTCATGCCTATAATGTGAACAAAATGATAATATGCTTGCCAAGACTCATGGAAGTAGACATGCTGTCAACCACAAGCGATTTTGGTACCAATGAAGTGACCATCTCGGCATTCGCCCAAGTAAATTCCAAGATATGCTACAACAACGAAGATCCCACAGAACAGTCCAAGAAAATTAAAGTTGGTGGTAATTGTTGGCCGGTTGGTAGAATGTGCTGGTTAAGAGTTTAACGAGGGACCTTTCCAGTCACCCACTAACAATTCATGGTAAGTTTTTACAAGTGGACATTTGCAAGGGAAACGTCATAGAAGAAAGTGTGTCAACATTGTCTAAACCACCAGAAACACATTACTCTAACAAAAAATCCACGGTTGTCCACTTGTAAAAATTTGCCCTTTTTACTAAGCTAACAGTATTTAGATAAAGGCTCAAGCCAAACAGGCAAGTATGCTCGACAGCGTCTAGGCAATGTGAAAATGTAAAGGGAATGGCAGGTGACAGCAGACCGCATTCGTCTTGCTCATACAGTAATAAATAAACTCCGCCTTACTTTATAGAGTAACTTCAATAAACTTTTAAAATAAGTCACTGTGGGTTGATCTTTCTTCAAAATACTGAAGGTACGGAGGCATATTTTTCCTTTATATACAATACGTAACTAAATTTGACTTCATCGCGGTATTATAGTAATTATGAAGGCGCTATTGTAAACTTACTAAAGGCACAAAAGTAACAATTACACCAACTATCAACAAACTCTCTTTGTTACAGTGACAAATTCATACAATAATTTCCGGAAATTCGTCTTCATATTAAACAAATACTGTATGATCCACCTATAATAAGAACCTAAAGGACCCAATAAATTTACCTAAAGAATAAATTAAACCACTTAAATAAACCGGAATTAAAACTTGCCATAAACATGAAGAAGAGAGAGTGAGTGTGTCGGCCGGCAGCGTTTCTGTCTTAATGAGCAGCGGCGCCTCCTACCAGCGCCTCCTACCAGCGCTTGTTGAGACAGCTGCCGATCGGTTGACCAAACGTGGCTGCCAACATTACTGATATGCTCAATTATATCATAAAAAGTTCTTCAATTTTAGTAACAACCCATTTATTTATATCTAAGAATAATAGAATAATTTTCAAAATGATAAAGCGTTTAACTCAGAAAACCTTACCTGAAAAAAATAGACGAATTACTTCGCGGACTACAATAATGGGGTAATTACCTCCTCACTGGGTTGTTACTGCTGGCCAGTAATAGACGGATAGATGAGCAATATACCATATACAGATAGATAGGTATACGGATACATATGTATGGATAGATATAGAATGTTTTAATGTTATTACATCGAGGCGGACGCGAGTTTAGCTAAGGCACCAACTGACTGGCGCCATGTGAGAGTGGAGCCACAGCAGCTTGTGTGTAATAATTCCTTACCTCAATAAATAATCTTCTGCATTTTTCAATATATTAGAGAAAAACGAATTAGCTGGTAAAATAGAACTAAACGGAGCTCCTAAAAAGGTTGATTACAGATTTGTGGTGAAAAATAATAGAGATTTCTTAAAGTTTATGAGTCACAATGAAGATGAATTTATGAGGTAATGAAGACGAGGATTTATGAGG